>NW_019416230.1:616005-711577 GCF_000390285.2 Anoplophora glabripennis | reverse complement strand
TTATTATTATAAATGAAAACAATAATTTAGTACTACTTTTTACTTTATTACAGCAAATGTTGTGGCCCCCGTTCTATTGCACAATGTCCAATTCGGTGTTCAAAGTTATCAATTACATTTTGAATAACATTTGGTGTTATGTTTCGAACTTCTTCTCTGATACGATTTTTTAATCCCTCGATAGTGTCTGGTCAGATAACCCCACAAAAAGAATTAGTGGGGTTAAGTCAAGGGAGCCTGGTGGCTATTCAAGCGGGTCCCCTTCTGATTATCAATCGATTTGGGGAAGCTTTGTTAAGGTAATTTCTTATATCGAGACGAAAATGTGGAGAGGCACCGTCTTGTTGGAACCAGACTTCACCAGTGGGTATATCGTGCTCATTAAGGTTAGGAAAAATTAATTTCTGGTCTGGAATTAGTTGAAACTGCAAAAAAAAACAAAATAAATGTCGCCTGACAAATTGCCCTCAAAGAAATAAGGTCTCATTTCCAACTATTCCAGCCCAATAATTCACTTTTTCCGGCCGTTGTGTATCTCTTTCTTGCATCCAATGCTTCAAAATCTAGTATTTTGCCTGTTCACGGTTCTGTTTAGGCAAAAAGTTGCTTCGTCAGTGAAAATTATGTGATTTGGGAAGTTGGGTTCTCTTTCAAATAAATTTCTAATTTCCTCATAAAACTGTAATTTTCTGACAGTGTTATATGCCTATAGTTCTTATAAGATTTGTAAGGATGCCACATTTGAAACTTCAGAGTTCTGTGAACTTAGGACTTCGACAAGTTGAAGTTGACTGAGATCGATCTAATGGATGAGTGTGGATTTTCAGTAACGCCGAGCATCACATTTTGACAGTCATATTCGTTAACCGTTCTTCGTCTTCCTGATCCAAGAAAATCTTTTGTACTTCCGTTTTCTTCAAACTTTTTGGATACTTTGCTTACTGCAGCTCGACTCATTATCTGGTCTGGATACGGATATGGTGAAATAAACCACATACCTTCTGTTGACTACCAATTTTATCTCCGCATCAATAATTAAAATTTCAATTCCCTGTTCTTCGCTTAAACGGACAACCATTTTTCAAACAATAAACCTAACAACGAATGAATTGGAACTAAAACGATTCACGTTATACCTAAGGTACCTACTCTGCTGAATGTTATGTGTTTATCGATGTATTTTTTTGAGAAAGAAAAAGTTTAAAGTAAGTTTGAAATAGTCGTCAGTACGACATGAACGACAATTTTTTACATTTTTTTGACAACTGACTATGACTATATAGGTGAATTCGTCTTTAGAAGGGATTTCTATTTATACTATAAATATACAGCGTCCAATTAAAAAGAAATGTCGGTAATGTTGTAGGTCTGTCAAACATGACAAGTGACAATTTACTAAGTGACATTTTTCAGCGATTTTTTTTTAAATCTGAACCGGAAAAAATATGAATTTTGTTCCACCATTTTGGGACACAGTGTATGTAGGACAAGGACAAACAATGTGTTTGAAGTTACTCTGCAGAGGTGCCACTCGTCCTTAAATTTCTATAGATAGTACAAATGTCTGTTATGCAACGAAATAAAATTAAATAAAAAAACAAAAAAAAATAATCTAAGAAATACCGAAATAATAAATAATAAAAAATTAATAATTAAAAAAATTTATTATGCTACCTACTTACTGATTTTATGTTTATATATTTTCCCATTATATAAAATTTCTTTTGTGGAAACGGCCTTTTCGAAACAAGATAATTAAATTAGAATAAATTGAAAAAAAAATACCACACCTATCGACTTCTACTAGCAATGAATTGCGTACGCTTGTAAAACAATGTAGCTGCAATTTTGGTTCATGTACAATTCCACAATGTAGTCCTGTTTCAGTTAACTATAATTGACTGTAATTTCCGATATACCTGAGGGCAATTTCAAACTGATCTATCTTTATTCAATAAATTAAAAACTGACAATTAATGACACGAGAACTTTTTTTTCCTTCCACTATGAATCCCATAATTTTGACGCCAATAAGTAATTTGGATATTATATTAGTGCATTTATTTCTGTTACTTCCAAAAAATTTATCTCATCCACTTTATTTGAGACACAAACTAAGTTCGAGTTACAATTTTTTTTATTTTAATCTTTAAGAACTTATAGCAGAGTTAAATAAATAAAAAAATATCTCTGAGACTGTTCACTTCGCAAGGAGCAAAATACATGATTTTTTTTCTAAATAATATTTTACTAACAGTGTAAGCATTGTAGTAACCATGAAAAAAAGTATATATTACTGTATAAATTATTCATCCTCAGAACCGTAACAAAAGGGCATAATTAAAAAAAAACATTCTATACAAATACATTTCTTTTTAATTTTCATAGTAGCATTGTATTTAAAAAAAATGAGCTCATTTTTTTGTTGCATTACAGTGCGGTGGACTGTTCAATGGCACCTCAATAAACATAATATTGTTTTGAATGTTTTGAATAATAATATTAATTTAAATTTATCAAACTGTTTAAGAATTATTATAAATTTCATAGTAAATAATTATTTTATTTACTACACTCAATTGTATATTAAGTATATTTCGTAAAATTCTGCAGTAGGCTATTCGCTTTGTGGTCGCAACACATGTAACTGTAAAAACTTGCACTGTGTCAACTGGCAAAAACACATTTGAAGTTGATGAATTGGTAACAATTCAATATTAGAAAGGCAGGGGTCTAACCGAAACAGAAAAAATTGGCAGGCGGTCTACGAGCCAAAAAAGTTTAGGAACCTCTGCTCTACATTTATATTACCCTTAAACAAAACTACACGTAAGATAAAATAAATATGTAATTATCAGGAAACTAGCAACTGATGGAGGTTTTTTATAACCCGACAAGAACAGAAATCTCACTTTCTTAAATTTCTGTTATCCTAATACAATCCCAAGACAAAACTCCTGACCATAATTTGATAAAAATGTTCATTAATTAATGTTTGAGGATATTGTCACCTGCAACTAATATATGCGTCAGAGGCTTGCAATCAATCACAACGGCTAAATTTCGGTTAGGCGCCCAATGTTGATCTAATTACCTCGCTTTGAAACGCATATCGGTGGTTTTCAACTGGACGCGTGAGCCGCTTTGCAGCAGGATTTGTTTCAAATGTTTATCGAAACAATTGCGCGATATTCGGCGGAATCTCTATACCTATTGTTTTCGTATCATACCAATGGGTACAACAGAAACAATGCATTTGTAGTCAATAATAGTGGCTGCAACAACGGAATCTATACTATAGTTTTTAGTGCACAACAATATATGCCAGTATATACAGGGTGGTCGGTAAGTAAAGGTCCGTCGAGGCATACTAGACTTTTACTTCAAAATATGATTTGAACTAAAAAGTCTTAATAAAATATAGATAGTAGAAAAGACAAAGGAAGAAAATGTTGAGGATAAGAAAGATAAAGTAGATAACATGTTATTATTTTTCGTGTCCACAAACTTCCGCTTACAAATTTTTACGTTCATACATTCAAAAACTTTAAGTTTATTGCGAAATATAAATTTTTAAATTCCAGCCTTGACACCCTGTATTTATTTTATTATCAACATTTTATTGGGGCTCGATAGCTCAAATCGCAATATTTTGACGTCAAAAATCTAGTATGGACCAATAGGTACTTACGGACCACCCTGTATACACTTAAGTTGAACAATAGCTCTATTAACTCATAGTTACAACTGTAGGTTATTTCTAGTCAAGTGTTTATAGAGCCATTTTCTTCATTTGTGACCATATTGAGAGGTCCAGAGGGTTTAAATCTGGACTTCTCTGTGGCCAAACAAATTCGCCTCTACGGCCAATCCTCCGATGAGGAAAATGTTCATTCAGGTACTGGCGCACTGGCAGAGAAAAATATGGCGTCGACTCATCCTGCATAAACCAAATGTTTACCTTGAATTCATGCTGAAAATGTATTTCCCTTAGAGCAAGTGGATTCCCACAAATTATTGTTTTTCCAATTAAAAATGCCTAGTCTATTAAACGTCGCGTCCTTTCTTAATAACAACCTTATGTTATTAAGAAAATCTTGGTTTTCTATTTATCTAGTAGAAATTGAGCAGCCGAGCTGGTAAATCTTGAGGTAATCAATTTTGGACAGGAGTATAGTGATATGGACGGACATTGTCTTTTTTTTTAAATTCTTCCGATAGACGATTGGTTTATTTATCCCTGTTGCCGCTCTTAACCGACGAGTACACAGATCTGGGTTTTCCAAAATACAAACTAAAACCTCTTCTTCGTCATCGACGTTGATACTTTTTGTATCACCATTGTGACTTTTAGGACGAAAATATACCCTGTTTCGTCAAAACAGTTTGAGTGGAATTGTAAATACTTACTGTTTGTAAAGTTCACTAAAATTTGATTGAGCAAAAATACAAATAATAATAATACCTAATAATAGTAACTTTTGCTACAAATAATTACTAAATCTGAAAAAGAGAGGTAGCCTTACTAAACTGTTTTATTTATTTAATGCAAAATTGTCAAATATTTGTTAACACGAAAAACTGACATGTGCGGACAGAAAACTACATGAAAAAAGTCAATAACGGTGGCTAAAGCGATTTTACATTGAACGTTTAAAATGCAAATAACTCAAAAACAGATATAGTTAAATGAATTGAACAAGTTGAACTGCCTTTTAGATGTTTTAGTCACTTTAGCCATAGTTTACTTGACAAAACGCGCTGTGCAGATAGTGCCAAATTCAGCATTAAATTCGTAATTCTCATACCAAAAAACATAAAACTTTGAACACCCTGTATCTTGTAAACTTGCAACATTTGTATAAGGTATGTTAAGCTAAATCATCATATTTTGGTGTGTAGTATTTCTAGTTTAAAAATTGCCCGTTCCTAATGAATTACCCTGTATATTTTTCTTTACACTTTGGAGGCATCGATCACAAAATTCGTCATCCAACTAGATACCTAATTCACAGTAAAACATTTTGCATCTAATTTTTGCACAAAACAATAAGAAATGACGAAACACATGTTAAATATTTGAACATAAGATTTTAAAAGGAGAACTGAATTTCCCATCGAAATAGCTGATTTAAAAAATTTAAAAGGAAAATTTTTTGCAAAAAAAAATCGATAATAAACAATTTGAAAAAAAGCAAAAAATTCGATTTACTGTTTTTTTCTACTTTTTTGCCTCTAGTTCTTTTTTTGGCAGAGATAGCTGTAAGCATTGCTTCATAGAAAAAAAAAGTTGATAAAATTTCCTTCAAAACAAGAGGTTGTAAAGTATTTTTTGTTGAAATTTAGAGAATTGAATTTCCCATCGAAATAGCTTATTTAAAAAATTTAAAAGGAAAATTGTATGCAAAAAATCGATAATAAACAATTTGAAAAAAGCAAAAAATTCGATTTACTGTTTTTTTCTACTTTTTTGCCTCTAGTTTTTTTTTGCAAAGATAGGTATAAGCATTGCTTCATAGAAAAAAAAGTAGATAAAATTTCCTTCAAAACAAGAGGTTGTAAAGTATTTTTTGTTGAAATTTAGAGAATTTAATTTCCCATCGAAATAGCTTATTTAAAAAATTGAAAAGGAAAATTTTATGCAAAAAAATCGAAAATAAACAATTTGAAAAAAGCAAAGAATTTGATTTACTGTTTTTTTGACTTTTTTGCCTCTAGTTTTTTTTGAGCAAAGATAGGTGGCATTGCTGCATAGAAAAAAAAGTAGATAAAATTTAAAATTTAAAAGAGGTTGTAAACTATTTTTGGATGAAAATTGACTGATATACATAATATGGCTGCTCAAACTTAGCCAAAATTTTGTAGAGAATTGAATGATCGAATTGGCTTATTTAAAAAATGTAAATGGCAAATTTTATGGAAAAAATTGTTAATAAACAATTTTAAAGAAAGCAAAAAATAAGCTTTTTTTTATTTTTTTACTCTTGTAATAAAATAATTTAGTAAGAACTTGGGAATTTAAGTACACTAAAGATTATTAATAATGTATATACAGTGTGTCCACGGATGGAGTTGACAAGCGGAGAAATTCTTTTGTTTTTGACTTTATCAAACTCACTCACTCTTTATAAAAAGTTCTGCCCCTTGAAAAACTGTCATACAAATATCTTAGATTAGATATACAGGGTGCTCATAAACTAAAATACTCAAGAGAGAAGTACCATTTTTATAAAACAAATTTGTTTATAACCTCAAATAATGTCCTAACACAAATTTTAAAATAAAAATTTGAATTCTGACGTTTACTCTATATGTATAGCTACTTCCCACCTCAAAAATTGAAATTTTGATTTTAAAATTTGTATTAGAACATTATTTGTGGTTATAAACAGATTTGTTTTATAAAAATGTGTAAAATAATAAATAATGGTACTTCTCTCTTGAGTATTTTTGTATTTTTTTAATTTATGAGCACCCTGTATATCTAATCTAAGATGTTTGTATGACAGTCTAATTTTTTCGAGGGGCAGAATTTTTTATAAAGAGTGACAGTTTTCGATAAAGTCAAAAACAAAAGAGTTTCTCCTCTTGTCAACTCCATCCGTGGACACACTGTATATAAATTATTAATAAACTTTATTGTACTTAAATTCTCAAGTTTTTACTAAATTATTTTATTAAAAAAGTAAAAAAATCTTATTTTTGCTTTCTGTAAAATTGTTTATTAACGATTTTTTGCATAAAATTTTCCTTTTACATTTTTTAAATGAGCCATTTCGACGAGAAATTGAATTCTCTACAAAATTTTTCCTATGAACTATACCGAAATTTTGCTTCGTTTTCGTGTTATATTTAAAAAACTGCAAAAGTACATTTTCATCCCTATCTTCAATTTCAACCCTCTAATTTAATAACACCCCGCAGTTTTTTCATTTTTAATGACCCTTCGAACAAGTCATGTAACGAAAATCCTTGAACGTCTTATTTCCTTCCTCTTTTGCAAAAAATGAGAATTAAAACGTATAAGAGTAAAAGCGACGAAAATCAAAAAATTTGCCAAGTTTGAGCGGCCATATAATATCAGTAAATTTTCATCAAAAAATACTTTTCAGCCTCTTGTTTTGAAGAAAATTTTATCTACTTTTTTTTCTATGAAGCAATTCCTGTCTTTACTAAAAAAAACTAGAGGAATGAAGTAACAAAAAACAGAAAATCGAATTTTTTGCTTTTCTCAAATTGTTTATTAACGTTTTTTTTGCATACAAGTTTCCTTTTAAATTTTAAATAAGCTGTTTCGATGGGAAATTCAATTCTCTAAATAATTTTTCCTATGAACTATAGTGAAATTTTTCATCGTTTTCGAGCTACAATAAAAAAACTGAAAAGGGTGCATTTTCACCCCCATCTCCAATTTAATAGCACTCCGCGGTTTTTTATTCTAAAATGACTCTTTGAACGATTTATGCAATAAAATTGCTTGAAAGTCATAGTTCCTTTTAACCCTGTTTTTTTATATAATTGCCTAATAAGCAATAATAACAAGATGCATATCATAATATTGTATTTCACAAAGTATATTTGACACATTAAATGGGTATATGCTTTTGAAGAAAAAAATTGCAACAAATTGCATTCCAGGATACCAAAACATAAAGCAAGATAAAGTTTAGCGGTTACAAATTTGTTCACTTCAAAGGACAACGTATATATCCTCGCGAATCAATAGTAACAAAATTTATTAGTGAATAAATCATTGGGCAAAGTTAAGGACGTAATGCATCCTCTCCGTTGCACATCTATTTGACAAATCGTCCTTGGTTTGTTAATAAATCTTACCCATTTTGTATTCGTGAAATAAATGAAGGCTTTAATGAAGATGACCATATTGAGAGAAAAGTAATGTCCTCCATAAATCCAGCGCCAGCTTAAAAAATGTTAGGCCATTAATAAATTCTGCAATATTTTCTCTTCCATGTCCCTGACAAATCCAAATATGTTTTCGTTATACAAGACAGTGTATCCGGACATTGTTGGCATAGTTTTTTTTCTGCATGTAATTTATATGTACTCATAAGATTTATATTCTCTACAGAAAACAACAGATTTAAGCGAAGAAAGAAATGAAGTTATTAAGAAATTAATTTATGTGGCTTTACATAGAAGAAAAGTTATGTTTTATGCAACCATATATACTTCTAGTGTAAGTATGTAGTATACCTTGATCTTAAGATATTCGTTAATCTGGCGAATGCGCCAATGTTACTAATAGCACAATAATTGAAGCTTTTCACCTCCGAATTCTTTAAAACAGAACCGATCGACTTGAAATTTGGCAGATAGTTAGAGAAAAGGTCAATTAACATTAGTGACATAGCGCCGATTGACGCTTTAACCCCGTTGGGGGTTGACACCCCTTCTCGGGGCTAGAATTTTTTTTTCAAGAAAAACGCTGGAAATCTATAGAGAATCAAATATTGAGTAAAAAAATATCCGAAGAATTTTTTCGAGAAATCAATAGTTTTTTAGTTATTCACGATTGAAAACTTGGAGCTTTGAGTGAAAGAAAACACTTTTTCGAAGTATTTTTCGCGAATAACTCAAAAACTACGCATTTTATTCAAAAAGTGTAATAAACAAAAATGTAGCTTATAAATAAAACAAAGAAAATCGTTGTTAAAAAAGTGTTGTACGTCCTATACAAAGCGAAATATGGTTAGTGGAAGGGGACTTGTTTTGGGGGGAATACTCGGATCGATGTATTCAACGTCAAATAAGGGGAAAAGGATTAATTTTACGTGTATAACGCTCCTGGAGTTTTTGTAGTACTCAAAAAACCTTCAAAATGAGTACTTATGGAAGTTAATCAGGGCAAAATTGAAGGAGTTATCGTCAAAAACAGATGGTTTGCTCATATTTTTTAAGGAAAAATGAGCAGTAAACGATGTACCGTTTCCATCAGAATTAAAATTAAACGTAGACCCTTCACAATTAGTTTTGTTTTAGTGTTTTTCATACAATCTTGAAGTTAAACCGGTTTAGAATGCGTCTTTTTGGAATAATGTACGGTAAAAGTTGAAAACGTGTTTTTCGTTATTCAAAAAAAAATTGCCTTGTTTATATAATAACTCTGAAACTATGAAAAATATGTAAAAAATGATAGACATCAAAAATGTAGCTTTTTTTTCAACACATATTTTGCTTTTTTTATTCCTATAACATACAAAATAAAGGAGATATCGCCGCTTGAAGTATCCATTTTAGTGAAAAAACGACCTGTCTCGAGCCCTTCGATCCTTTCCCTTTAAAAAACGAAGTGTGATTATTTATATGCAGCGTAGCAATTTTTTTTATGATTGATTATATTTAAAAATCGATTATAATAAAAATATTTTACATTAATATTGGTAAAATGGTAGTTTATAAGAGTTGATAATGGTAAAAGTAAAATATTCTTTCACAAACAATATAAGGGAATTTTTATTTTAAATATTTGCACCGTTAAAGCATTCCAAGCTTATAAAAAGCAATTTTTTATCATTTTTGTCACCACAGGGGTGGTTTTAAGGGGTTGAAAGGGAAAAAATCTTTTATTAGCCATAAGGTAACTTTTATTTTAAATAATTGCACGATTTAATCATTCCAAATCTTTAAGAAATAATTTTTTATAATTATTTTTTGCATAGGGGTAGTTTTTAAGGGTGGAAAAGCTCAAATATATCATAAAACATGTTCGAGAACATGGAACATTATTTAATCTTTGTGCTTGAACAAGATTTTTATCAGTATAATGTTTTTTTATTTTTTTCACTTAAGGGTAGTTTTTACCCCTAAAAAACATAAAGCGTCAATCGGTCACTTCTGAACTTGAGCCTAAGCTGAGCCTTATTCTAAATTTTTATACAAATCCATGCAGTTTCAAAGAATTCGGAGGTTACAGCTGATTTTCAGCTTCAATGACTGTACTATAATAGTTTTACTGGAAACGAAAGCAATGCGGAACACAAGAAAAAAAAGAACATTAAAAGCAGGTAAAAACTATTCTGTAAATAATGGAAAATACTTTACAACATTTTATGTTTTTTCGACATGTGTTCAAACAAAACTGTAATAAAGTAAGGCATATCTCTTAAATCTCATAAAAAATTAAATGCCTTTAAAGTACATTCTCTGTAAAAATTATATATTTGCTCAGCTTATAATGCAATATTGCGCCTATAAGAAAAAAGAAAGTTGTTGATAGTTTATCGCAACCGAAACGTCGCAATGAAAATCTAAATATACAGTAAAATTCCTCCTTTGTTGTGGAAAAGACGATTTTCGAAGACGCCACCTTAATTTTTTAACTCAAAAACCTGAAGAGCTAAGACTGGTCTGCAAGTGCCATTAAATTAGAAACAGAACTGTCTAAAACTTTCCCCATCATCATCATCATCATAATCACCGCCCCAAGTGCACACCCTTGTAGACATATCTGCAACACTTTACCATTGTTGTACCAAATCTGTCCCATTTTTGCCTTTGCAAACCATCTAAAATTTACCCCCTACCATATGTGCCTAGAAAATCTCTTTTTGCTCCTAATGTCAATATAGTGCATTAAAACATCGACTCAGTTTTATAAGACCGTATTCATGGAATGCCCAGACTATTTCTGCTCGACACACACACACCTAGACAATGACACCAAAGGCACTCCAATCGAATCACATCCGCGCCCAGCCCAATCGTAATAGAACATTTATTATACTTTGAAAGTTTGTCTCACCTCTGTACACATTCTCCTAACATGTTTAGCATTATATTACCTGTTCTTTAAGCATTTGCATTGTCAACAATTACCGCATTATTATCAAAATATTCATATTTTATTTGTATGTAAACAAATTTGTTATTATGGCATATTTTAATGATAGAGTGGTCCTTTGTACAAATGCCATCTTGTGTTATAAATTATATTCTAAAACCAGATATGATGAACCACTGGCTCTATAAAAGGTCCACAATTGCAATTTAAAAATCGTATTTAATAAATCGTATTTAATAAATCGTGTTTTTTCTTTGAAAAATACCTAATTCTCATTTTAAAATAGGAAGGTGGTGTTGTTCAAAGTGGACCACTTTGTACATATGCTGATTGAATGTAATGCACTATGTTCTACAAGATTCCTTATTTCCAAGATTTTGCTATTATTAGGCCCTGGCTCAATTAAATTACTTACTAAAATTAATAAGTTTAAGAAATTTTCAAGCTAATAATGCATAATGTCTGAAATGTAGAAAATTTTATGTCTAGGTAAAAGATTTTGATATTGTTTCTATACAGGGTGGTCCGACTTTTATGCAGGAAACTTCAAGGGCAGATAGATCTCTTTAAAATAATAAAAGTTTGCCTTATAAAAATAGGTCTGGAACGGCCTCGTTTTAGGGATACAGGGTGTTGAAGTTGTTAAAAAAATATTATTTTTTGTTTATATCTCAGGAATCTATTAACCGATCTCAATAAAATTTGGTACAAATAATGTACGATAGTAGGCCTTGCATTCCCTAAAATATGAGCTCTAAAGGTTTAGCCAGTGGTGTAAAACTGAACAGGGGTCACCCCCTTTTTATAAAAAAAACCTACACCACTGTATTTTTTTCAAGTTATTGTAATGGATTTATATTCTAATGCACTAAATACGTAAAAAAGGTAACTTGAATTTTTTCCCTAAGGTTCACCATTTTCAAGTTATTGATACAAATACAATCCCCTTGCGGCAGACACTTCAGATCATAATATTACAAAAATATTTATGATTAAGCTTAAAAGTAAGTGCAATTTATAAGCACATCAACAAAATTCTTTCCACATCACTTGTGAGGTAGTGTTCCTGGTGTTTTAGTTTTCCCTGGAGGTATTATCTTTACAAATAAGAACAATTTAAATCAAAATAATAATAAAAATACATTTACCAAGCAACAACAACAAAACAAGAAACAAAATTAACGTTATGTATTTACAGCAATTGTTTAAAATGCGAACCACCCATATCGATACATTTCTGACATCTATTAATGCAACTAATTCAAGCTAATATCATATGGTGGTTTTCTATTCGCTGCAGTAGTTGTGGTCTAGTATCTATTGGAGTAATCTTTTCAGATAGGTCACCCCAAACATAGAGGTCCAGGTAGTTTAGATCTGGCGATCTGGCTGGCCAAGACACTGGACCCTCTGCACCATTATGGTTGACATTAGCATTTGGTCTTCTACCTATCCATCATCTCATATAATTTTCATTGAGCCATTCTTGTATTATTCTCCTAAAATGCGCAGGAGCACCATCCATTTGTATCCAGCTATTTTGTCGTATATTTAAGGAACATCCTCTAATAATTCAAATAGATGGTTTTCTAGAAAGTTTAGAAATGACATCGAATTTCATGAGGATTTTCTTGTGACCAAATATCCAGATTGTGAAAATTCACTACCCCTCACCTTGTGAACGTAGCCTCATCGGTCCAAAGTATTTCTAGTAAGAATTCAAACAACCACTGATAAAAAATCAGGCGTCTCTCTGCATCTCCCGGAAGTAAATTTTGCACAGGTTGTAAATGGTACGGATTTCTGTCATCTTTACGTAGAACTTTTCAAATTTTCTATTTACTCACCGCAAGTTGCCGAGACGTTCTTCGTGTACCTACTTAGCCGAGGATCGTCGTTAAATGCTTTCAAAATTTCATTTTTGTGCCTTTCATTACTTTGTCGTGATTTGCCAAATATTATTTTAATCCAAAAAGATGAAAGCGACGAGTGTAAAGAATTTTGTTGATGTGCTTACAAATTGTACTTACTTTTAAGCATAAACATAAATATTCTTGTAATATTATGGTTAGAAGTGTCTACTACAAGGGGATTGTATTGGTATGAATAACTTGAGAACGGTGAACTTTAGGGAAAAAATTCAAGTTACCTTTTTTACGTATTATGTGCATTAGAATATAAATTCGTTACAATAGCTTGTAAAAAATACAGTAGCGTAGGTTTTTTTATAAAAAAGGGGTGACCCTGTCCAGTTGTACACCACTGGTTGAACCTTTAGAGCTCGTATTTTAGGGAATACAAGGCCTACTATCATATTATCTGTACTAAATTTGATTGAAATCGGTAGATGGATTCCGGAGATATAAACAAAAAATAATTTTTTTAACAACCTCAACACCCTGTATCTCTAAAACTAGGCCGTTCCAGACCTATGTTTATAAGGCAAACACCTATTATTTTAAAAAGATCTATCTGCCCTCGAAATTTCCTGCATAAAATTCGGACCACCCTGTATAATTTAAAATGGAGTTGAAAATAAAATTAATACCTATTGTTTTAAATTAATAATATCAAGAACCAACCTCTTCCACTCACAAATTTATATAACTTTAATTATTTCAGATTGCCAAAACACCTAAACATAAAATAATTGTTTACCACACCCGTGAGACGGAAATGGTTATTTATTTTGCTGTCATTCGTTTACCACTTTTAATTATAAAAAATCTACATGCACGTACGCTTTGATAAATATTTATTCACCTGATTGATGAATTTTTAATTACGGGCGTAAATTGAATCCGATAAATACAATCGTGACGCAAAAGCGGTTTATTTTCTATACGAACCTTAAAAGCGCGGGCAATAAATCTTCTATAAATAGTTGATATAAAATAGAGTAGTTGTTTTTCTTTTGGGTACGACCCGAGTTAATCTAAAGTGCAAGTTAATCAGGTTCGCTTAAAAATGTTGATATATATAAAGCTTGGTAAACTTCCATGTCATAAATTGGCCATATATTGTCATTATACGAAATTTTTAGTCAGGTTTAAATTTAATTTTGTTGCATTTCTTGCAAAAATCAATTTCTTATTTTATTCAAAACATTTAGAAAATAATCTAAATAGTTTTAGAATATTACATATTATTCAAATAAGTGTGCTATAAGCATGATGTATTAGGAAAAAACTGTTTCTCGTTTCTTACTTATTATATAATTATACTTTTGATACACTCTTTTGGATATACCTCCCTTATTATTAGAGATATATCCATCAAATATTATATAATAATTGTATCATATAAAAAGTAATGTATCTTGTTAGATCAAAAGTTCAAAAATCAAAAACATATGAAAGTTCACACTATAAAGTAAACGATACAGTATGCTATTTAAAGGAAACACTGGAGAGGATATTTAATCAGTAAATAAATCGAGGTACGAAATATTGATTGTGAAAAATATTGTTTACAAATAGAATACCTTTTTTTGATATCTACCGACTTATCACAATGAAGGAGGGAACATTTTTAGAACCGCTGAATCCATCGATAGCTCTACGGTTTTTAAATATGTTGGCAAGAGCCGCTGTACCAGCGGCTCCATATACAAGCTGTTACAAATTCGCTTCTCACTACAGGGATCTCGGAAACGGTAAGAGATACGAAGGAGCTTAAATGGGGGCAAAGTTGCGTAATCAGGGGATCATTATGCCTCTAAAATATCAAGGCTAACATGATCAGTTTTCGAAATATTTGGGAAAAACGAAATTTTGGATATCCGTTTTGGTTTCACTTCAACCTTGTTTGAAGTGATATTGAAAAAAGAAGAACACTTTCTCATGGCAACTTTTTGCCCTCTATCGAATGGCATAATCAATTTTTATATATAACGTTTCGTCTCTCCAGGACCATCATCAAATTCAATTTTTTAATTACCACCCTGGAAACTTTATTACATTTTTTGCAAGCCTTCATGATCTCCAATACTCCCTCTGCCCGATCCAGGGCCCCAACGTTTTGTATCGAAAAATTCATCTTCAATCTTTACTGCACAGTTTTTAAAAACGTTTCCGTTTTGGCAAATGTTGGAAATGAAGATAAGCTTATTATGATCGAAATATTTTATACTTGTAACCACAAGTGTGAAAGAGCATATTAGATGTATTTGTATAAATATCCTGAAAAAAATTAGATCGAAATTTGTCTGAATGTTGAGCACATGAGAACCCTAGAAATAACTATGAGCACGGGATTAAAACGAAGAATGTTTTATTGCAACGTGCGATGATAATAGTTTAAATGATTAGGTGGATTTCACAGGGTATAACGACACTTAGAGCGTACGATAATTCAATTAACATAGAAATCTAAATAAAAAATTAGATAAATTTGGAAAGAATACATTGAAGATTAATTTTCGGGACAAAACGTCTGAATCTGGTTCTGGCTTGCAGAAAATGTAATAAAATTTTCAGGGTCGTATTTTAAAAAAATGAAGTTGATGATGGTCCTGGAGAGATGAAACGTTACATACAAAAATTGATTATGCCATTCGATAGAGGGCATAACGTTGCCATGAGAAAGTATTCTTTTTTCAATAGGTACACAATGTTGGTCACCTGATTATACAACTTGCCCCCATTTAAGTTACTTCGTATTTCTTATCGTTTCCAGATCCCTGTAGTGAGAAGCGAATTTGTAACAGCCTGTATTAACACCATGTCAATTAATTCATTATAACTGTATCGATGAGTCTTTTTAGTATCTTTATTCACACTTACACTTAAATACTTCAGCACGATCACTAACAAAATTGTTTGAATCTTAAACAAACACAGCCATAAGTTAATGAATGTAATGAAAACTAATGTAGAACTGAATAACCTAAACCTGAACTGGAAATGTTTCTTCTATATACTGCAATTGTAAAAAAAAAATCTAAATTGGCAAAATAGAAATTAAAAGTGATCTAATGTAAAAGCAAATTCGCAACTGATTATTAAATAATAACTTTTCGAAACTGGTTTGAAATATTGTTAAAATTGACAGAACAGGGAGTAAAAATTGTGACATTTACTGCAAATTGATTAGACGATCATACTTTATCCACCAGATTTTATTGAGCCATATTTAAGTGGTAATAAAAAACAGACAAAGTGTCATTAATCATTTGATTTTATTGGCCATAATTGTTACATCTGTCGTGTTGATAAATTCTTTGATTAAGAAATAATTAATATTAAAATATGGCTTGTTTTAAGAGATTGCCTTGACACCATGTCTAGAACAAGACTTGATCCACTGCAGTATTGGGAAACTAAATTTGCAATTTTTGAACAATGAACACGCATTCTAAATGAGTTCTGCCACCACTCGGCAAACCAACGAATATATTGAGATGAATCCAAAGTTTAAGTTTCATTATTAGGATGAAAATAGATTAATGTCAAGGAATGTGTAAGAGTTAAGTAATAGAATTGAGATTGACAATTAGATGCAAAATTTAAAATAAAATATAAATTTTGATGAAATATCAATCTAAATTAATAAGTGGTCATAAAATAAGGGTACTATATAGCAAAATAAGGATTAAATAGTATTGCAAACATTAAATTGGAAATGTAAAATTAAAGAGTAATCTGATTGGTTAAATTAAAAAGGTTAAGTAAGTAGTTAAGTAGTTAATAAAAAATTGTATTTAAAAATAAATAATAAATAAGACAGGAGAGAGGAGATAATTGTCAAAACAGAAAAAGAAGATTGTGTAAGAAAAAGTTATATATATTAAAGAAGACGAAAGGAAAATAACACGAAGCTGACAGTGAAAATCAGTTGCTGAGAAAAAAAAAGAAAATTTTCTTAAGGAGTAAGGAGAATACAAAATTGTTGTTTATCGTGCAGGAAACTATAAAGGAAAGAAAATAACAACAGAGAAAATTAAAATTAGAGAAAAATTGTGTTTGAAGAAAGAATAAGGGTGTATACGAAGTTTGACAGATAACTAAAGTTTAATTATCAAATAGTCATATTAGTGAAATTATTTGAATTGTCGTAGCTAAGAATAAAGGAGATAAGGAGTAGGAGCGAATCTGGAAATTGCAGCCAGCAGAGCAATACTAGAGACAGAGAAAGGAACAAATTGGCAAAAAGGAGAGATTGAGTGGTCGAAAAGAAAGAAGAAGTGAGGACAGAAATAGCAGAAAGGAAATTACTACTTAAGAAATCGTGGACATTAAAAGAAAGAAAGGACAATAGATATGTATGTATTAGGTAATAAGTAAATGTTAGTTTGTAGAGTAGAAATAAGTTATCGCAGGATAAATAGGGACATTTAAAAAAAAGATTAGAAATTTATAATTTATTACGTCAATATAAAAATTTAAACACAGATTACAACAATATTATTTAATTTTTTTAACAAAGTTAATTACAAGTAAAACCTATTTTCTGAAGCGACTACTGAGATAAGACCTCATGTTCTATTAAATTTGATGTTTATTATTTATACAAAATTGACATAGGTAATCTAATTGTCATTAAAATAATCAAACGTAAAATAGAATCCCATTTTAAATACAGAATACTTTATAAAAAAATAAATAATCTTTAATTTACAATTCATATTTAAAATCAAATTGAGTCATAACAAATAAAAAACTAGGCTGGTAAGTAATAAAAATATATTTTCTAAAAATAATATTCAAAATTTATAATATTTCCACTGACGCTCAACATTACATATTACATAGAACTACACAAACATTAAAAAACTAATTATCTTGTTTGGAGCATCTCAATAAATTTTAGGCCTTAAAAGGCACGGTGGGTGGCGTTCGTCCTCTGTAGCCGAGGAATTTATCGACTGTGAAAAATGAAAATCAGTTTTCAAACAAGATTTTATACGGAAATCCTCGAGGAAATTCTACCTTAGAAATTAACTAACCCATTTCTTAAAATGGAAAATTAAAGAAAATTTTTTAGATAATATAATCGTTATTCAGTAGAAACCTCTCCCATTTTACAATAGCAACTTTAGAATAAACCCTTTACCTTCACAGACCAGAACAACGCATTAATTGCATTGCCAAATTCGCTATTTTTCAAACAGCGCGCTCAGAGCGCCGCTATCTTGCAGTTGTTTTCCCTTCCGAACTGTCTTTTATTTCCATCGGTAATACAAATGGACCGCATTACTCAACACTTCAAACTCCGTCCCGTTTTAAAATAGGATACGTGCCTCCTCTACGCGAGCAAAATGGGTTTCCATTAATTGTCCCTATAAAAATAGTACGCGCTTATCGGCTTTGTAATTAGCGGAAGCGGAAGTTTCAGCCGAAGGGATCGTAATCACGTGCCGACAAGGGCGCATTATCAATATCAACAATAGAGTGGGAGATATGGGAACCGAGGAGGCAGACATTGTCTGTTTGATCCCCGTTGGGGCTCGGGTGGAAAGTCACATTCTCCAGTCATATATTATGCGCCGTGGAAATTTGCGACGCTATCTAATATGTCGGCGGGGGATCAAATTCCGGGAGATATCGGGAGTTAAGTCAAATATTGAGTTAGCAGAGAGGCTGGAATGTGGAAGTCAATCACGAAACCCCGCATTCGCATAAAATATAATCTAATTCAGCGTTAATTGCATAATGTAATAAAAGAAACTTCACATAATACACTATTAGACAAAAGTAAAGCAACATTATGTAAAAAATGAATTTTTGACTTTGTCTAAAGTAGATAACCAAAAATGAAGAAAATTACATAAAATCAAGCGCTACGTAGTAGGCTACTGTCGTTCAATTATTTGGTTTTTATTTATTATTTTCGATATTTGTTCTACTTTAATATTTAAGTGAATAATCGTTAATCCTACGATATTAACAAGTTTCTTCAAAATGCCTAAAGGTTTTGCTGTCAGTACTGACTTACAGCAAGGAGTATTAAATGTGTTTAATAACTGGGAGAGTCGAGCAGACATTGCACGTCGGTTTAAAGTAGGCAGATACACAATTTCGAGGATATTGTCCCAAGTTTCAAGAAAGATGACATTTAAATAATATGCCGAAGTCAGGCAGACCTAGAATAACATCAGTAAACGACGACAGATTGATTAAACGCATGCATTTGTTGCGCGGATCCATGGAAGTCAGGTCCAAGAATTATGGCGGATATTGGAAATTTAAATATCTGTGAGCCTACAGTTCGTAGAAGGTTAGTCAAGGAGAAGCTTTTTAGTAGAAGGCTTGCCAAGAAACCTTTAATTTCTGTAAGGAATAGAGCTGCCAGGTTAGTTTTTGCCTTAGCTCATTTGACTTGGACTGAAAATGACTGGAAAAAAGTATTATTTAGCCAACATTTTAATTCTGATGGTATGCGTCGCGTAGGAAGACCCGTAAATCAGAGATTCAATCCTGCTTATGTAACAGCATGGCGGTGGAACTGTACCCTTTTTGGGGATACTTTTCCTTAAACGCAGTAGGTTCGATCCATTTCATTGATGGAATTATTGATCACATTTGTGTATAGAGATATCCTTCAGAACGTTATGATGCCATATGCAAAGCGGGAAATGCCTCTGAGACTCATATTTCAGCAGAACAATGATCCTAAGTATACCTCGCAGCATGTGAAAGATTGGTTTCGTGGCAATAATGTACGAGTTTTGGATTGGCCATCACAATCACCTGACTTAAATTCCATTGAGAACTTGTGAGAAAACAGAAATAAGAATGACAGAAACATTCAGAAACAAGGAAGCTTTACAGAGTAAAATAATTGAAAAGTATACCAGTACCTAAACGTTACCCAAAAGTTGATCTTGTCCATGCCCAGAAGGTGTGCAAAAGTTATTGCAAATAATGGTTATGGAATAAACTACTAATAATTAAGTCTTAAGTTAGGATTATTTAGTTATTGTTAACAGATTTGTCAGATTTTTTTGTTAATTAAATAAAGCTGCTTTACTTTTGTGCTATTACTTTATAACCCAGTACCTAATGATTAATATACAGGGTGTCCCGAAATTAATGGGACACAGAGCAAGAGTAGATTCGTTACATCAAAATAATGCGATTAAGCCAAACTTACCTTGGTCCACTTGTGGCTAATAAAAAAGTTACAGGGCGTTAAAGTTCAAATTTTGAATTCGAAATTCTTAAAATTCTTAAAAAGTTTTCAAAGGATTCTTTCTTTCTTTTTGGATAAGGGGGTTTTCTGGGACGAGAAAAACGAATCCGTACTTAATTTTGCTGTAGACGCTAGAGGGCGCTACGAAATGTACTCTTAGTTGATAAAAACTGGTTATAACTTTTTATCAGTGTGTGTACGAAAGTTTTAATAGAAAAATATTGTTCTCCTATCTATTTTTCACAAATAAGGGATACTTGTTTTATGTCGATAAATTTAACCGTTTTCGATTTATTTCTTGTGTTTCTATTGGATGCAATAAAATAAAATAAAATAAAAGTTTGTACTTACTTACGTAAAAAACTAAAGATTATTTTTAATAATAATTTAATTACATTCAGGTGGCTACATTAAATTCTCAATATGACCCCCGTTTACATTAATACCCAATCTTATTCGTTTTATAAATGATTGTCTAATATTAAATAGTGTTTCTACATTTCTTAATAAATTCGTAGCATTTAAAATTGCCTGCCACAGCTCATCCCGTGTATTAATAGGGCCACTTTAAACTTTTGATTTCAAAATACCCCAAATACTGAAATCCATGGGGTTTAAATCTGGGCTTCGTGCGGGCCATGAAAACGTGCTGCCGCTACCTATCCACCGTTGGGGAAATTGTGCGTTAAGATAGTTTCGCACCTGTACAAAAAAATGGGCAGGGGCGCCCTCTTGCATAAAAAACATATTGTGTCTTACATTTAATGGTAAATCATCAATAAGTTCCTCAAAATCATGTTCTAAGAAATTGAAGTAAGAACGGCCATTCAGATAATATGGCAATTCAACAGAGCCCAACAGATGATTTCCAACAATAGCACACCAAATGTTTATCTTAAATTCATGTTGGAAATGACATTCTCTTACTACATGCGGGTTTTGATTATCCCAAACATGTTTATTTCTGAAGTTGAAAACGCCCCGGCGAGTAAATGTGGCTTCGTCTGTAAACAGCACCTTGCTTAAAAAGTGTGGATCATCATTGTGTCGGTCTAACAATCGAAGACAAAATTGTTCCCTATCTGGAAAATCTGCAGGTAGTAAATTCTGCACTGGGCTAAAGTGATACGGGTACAGTTTTTCATTCTGAATTAATCTATGAATAGATGATTTAGGTACCACTACAGCCGCAGACATTCGTCGTAAACTTATTTCAGGATTTTCTGTTACACGAAGCAAAATATCCTCCTCTTGTCCTGGAGTAACAGTTGTTGGACGGCCAGCATCTNCAGCACCTTGCTTAAAAAGTGTGGATCATCATTGTGTCGGTCTAAGAATCGAAGACAAAATTGTTTCCTATCTGGAAAATCTGCAGGTAGTAAATTCTGCACTGGGCTAAAGTGATACGGGTACAGTTTTTCATTATGAAATAATCTATGAATATATGATTTAGGTACCACTACAGCCGCAGACATTCGTCGTAAACTTATTTCAGGATTTTCTGTTACACGAAGCAAAATATCCTCCTCTTGTCCTGGAGTAACAGTTGTTGAACGGCCAACATTTCGTCTTTTAGAACGAAACGATCCAGTATCTCCTAACCGGTTATAAAGATTTTTAAATAATTTGTGATTTGGTTATAATCTATTTCGGTAACTTTCTAAATACCTGCGACACGCACGACGTCAATTAAAATTTTCTTTTGCATAAATACATACCATATCTCGCATTTCTTCATTAGAAAATAAATTATGGCGAGGCATATTTCACGCGATATTATTAATTGTAAACAAAAATTTAAAGGAATACACTATTTAACATAAGTTACTTGTCAATCAGCTAATTGTCAATAGTACAATTTGTTTTCAAATAACCAAAACTTATTATGGCAGTTTTACGTAAGTAACTATAAACTTTTACTTTATTTTATTGCATCCAATAGAAAAACAAGAGATAAATCGAAAACAGTTAAATTTATCGACATAATACAAGTCTCCCATATTTATGAAAAATAGATAGGAGAACAATATTTTTCTATTAAAACTTTCATACACACACTGATAAAAAAGTTATAACCAGTTTTTATCAACCAAGAATACATTTCGTAGCGCCCTCTAGCGTCTACAGCAAAATTAAGTACGGATTCGTTTTTCTCGTCCCAGAAAACCCACTAATCCAAATTTTCAAAAGAATCCTTTGAAAACTTTCTAAGAATTTTAAGAATTTCGAATTCAAAATTTGAACTTTAACGCCCTGTAACTTTCTCATTAGCCACAAATGGACCAAGGTAAGTTTGGCTTAATCGCATTATTTTGATGTACGGAATCTACTCTTGCTCTGTGTCCCATTAATTTCGAGACACCCTGTATAATAATAATAACTAATACATAGAGTATAAATTTTTCTGTTTGTTATAGGCGACAATTATATTTAAGATTTACTTATCATTCGGATGAAAGTTTATTTTTTACCATCTCTCGATTTTAAATTGACAAAAAAAAAATGAAAAATGCAAAAATGGCAGTTTGTTGCTTTACTTTTATGAAATAGTGCATTTTTAGAGTGAAAGGCGCAGAAGAGCAGCTCTTATAGTTGAGGAAGAGAGTTGTCATTCAGTTTACGAGCTGATTTCAGCAAGTATATCACCAATCAGATGATATTAAAGGAAATAAAAAAAATAATTGATTTATACTTGGGAGTCAGCCTACACTACCTACAAATTAGGAAAATAAATATTTCCTTTAATGCCCCCTGTTTCCTGATTGAGACTAAGTAAAAACAAATTTAAAATATTCTATATTTCTCACTGCTCCTCAGACTGATTGATGGACACCAATTGTAGTCAATTGTCATATTTCAATCGTAAACAATGATCAAGCACATGCTGTTGGAAAACTATTGGTCAAGTTTTTATACAAACCAGGATTTCACGTCGTATACTGTTTTCAATCCATTCATATTATTCACGAATTAATTTTGTTGCTGTTTTATTTATTATGAATTAATTTAAGATGTGTAACAGCGATTTTGCTGAATAAGAAAAAAGAATACAAAACGAACTACAGCATGATTAAAAATGAACACCTACATGCTTAATTCAAAATAAATTCGTCGGAGAGTCGTCGAAAAGTTACATGCTTCATACTATTTGATATTTATTATTCAAGAACATGTTTTACTGTAATTCGGTGTTTATACTTGCTAGGAAAACAAATAAATAAATTTGCTTTTCTCTGAAATTTCTTGATGTGGCATAAGTCATTTCATCTCGCTTTTGCATCAACATTTATCAAGAATATTATCCAATATTTCTACCCAAACAACTCCTTCGCAAATATAATTAAACCCAATAAATTTTGGAAGCATCTTGAAATTCTCTTTCACTTTTAACCTTTCTTTCATTTGGTCTCGACATCCACTTTACAAGGAAACTTCCTTTATATTTTGTCCTTCCCAGACAAACCGAGATTTGTATCGAACGAGGTATTTCAGGTACAAAGACAAAGTATCGTCTATGTAAGTTTTCTGGACGAGAAAAAATCACGTTAAGAAGATTTCTTTTTTGGCTACAATAGATGCCCGGTAAAGGGAAACGCTGCTCTTGTAAGGATCTTTTATTTTATCGAATAAAACTGCTTCATGTATAATAAATAGACAAGCTCCCTTTAGAGAATCTGCAGGACATTATAAATTTAGAACCACGTATATCCTCTAAATTTATTTCAAAGGAGAGACCTCAAGATGATTTATTATGGCAAGTTGTACACGAAAAATGACTGAAAGTGGAATGTGGGTAAGTTGTCAAAGACCCCAAAATGGCCTTTTAATGCTATAAATATATTAGGTTCAATAAAAAAATACATAAACACGGCTTTGATGTTCCTTTTAGGTGGACGCGTCCACTTCTGTGTGTGATTTCGTGGGATTTTTCGAAGGAGCATTTTTACTTAACTTTTATCTATTTAGATACAGTAGTGGTAACCGGGTGGTCAACAAAAATCTTTCTCATCTTCCTTTATGTATTTTCAGTAGAATACATATAATTTACAATACAATACAATTTATTTGATTAACACTGCATATTACAATACGATGAAATGGAATTATCATGGGAAAAAGCAATAAAAGTTTAAAATTCTTTCTTCTTATTTAAATATTATTTTTTATAGTATTTTGCGTAGTTTGTAAGATTTTAAGTGAACTTTCAAAAGCTCCACCCCAAGCTGTGAATCAGAAATTAAAACAGATTAATCTAGAGTACAATAAAGTTTAAGTAAGTAAATTTTTCATGGTAGGATGTCTCTCAGAACATATACAGAGTATTTTGTGAAAAGATACTACTACGTCGAGGCGTATAGAACATCAAAAAGATATAAACCAAGAGCTTTTCGTCTTCTATTTTTGAGATCAGTGTCAAATATGATTTTTTTAAATGAAATTTTAACAGTATCTTCCAAGAAATAATGTAATGCTTTAAAATTCTGTACAATTCAATTTCTGAGGATATTAATTAAACATGTCGCCATTATCAGTTTTTGAGCATCCAGTGACATTTTATGACATGGCTTTTTTGAGGTTAGACCTGTTGCGATGTACCTGTTCCAAATTTCAATATGTTTTCTAAAAAAAGACATGTCTAAAATTTGATTGAAAATAATAATAATTTTAACTTCCTGTGTCTCAAAAACAAGAGACGTAGGCCCATAATATACAGGGTGTTTCAGTCCGAGTGAATTCAAACTTTAACCACAGTTGTTAAAATCATATTATTTACGAAATCTTTGGTATGCTTATAACAAATTGATTCAAATTTGGTGTGGCGTTAACATTTACACATGTGCATAATTTACTGTAAAATTTACAAATTTTTGAAGGTCAGTGGCGTCGGAATGGGTAGTAAAGTGGGATTTTTTTACCCCAACTTCTATAGCAACGATCCAATAATTATTTAGTGAGTTCTATTTGTGGTTAAAATTTGATTCACTCGAACTGAAACACCCTGTATATGAATAACAACAAAAACGAGTCTGAAATTTGGTGAAATATTTTACTAAGTGAGTTTTGAATGAATAACTCCATAAAAACTGAGATCAAATGCCAGCAAAGTATGAGTGGCTGGTACATCTCTGAAGTTAGGTTGTATATTTATATGCTAGGTTTCATAAAGAAGGCCTTTGGTTGTGAAATTTAATTAACACAGAAGGTTTAAGGCCTACAACTGTTTTTATAATTGTCACATAAGATTCTCTGTTTCACACGTTGTTCCGAACTTATTTACATATGTGTTACAATGCTTGGCGTATATTGATAAAATTTGGGGTTTTCTTAATTGATTATGGGTAAAAAATTGCAAAGTTGGTGTACACAAATTCGTCAGTCCGTTACTAAGAATCTCAAATTTTGATGGCAGTGACTATAATGTGAATAGGGCGGTAAGTACACTTAATTCCGGTTGGTGTTTCTAAGAAAAAAAAAGCTTCTCCATTTTATTCTAAAGAACGAGTTATTTTTGAGTAATTGTTATTTAAATTTATAATAAGCCCTTAACATTGATACAAATTATAGAACTTTTCTGATAAAAAATATAATTTAAATACAATTTTAAACTTTTTAGGAGACTATCCATATAACTTATTTGGAATCTTCATAATAACATATACAAAAAAATTTGTATTTAACAAATAAGTTATTTTTTTGTAAAACGAATACTTTTCGAGTTATTTTCAATATTCATCTATCCTGTCAGACTTTAAAAGTAAAAAGTAAAGTTTTCTTAGATGTCAAATTTCTTGGCAAAAGATGTATATTCGAATATCTTTTTTAAGACGAATATCATTATTTTTAGATTTTTGTTTAGTAGGCAACGGCTTACTGCAATAACCAATTAAAATTAATACGTCTTAAGCTAACTTTTCTACAAATAAATTTTGGAAGTGGTGGAATAAAACTCCAGCAAACCACTCATTGTCCTCCGTTACAAATATCGAAACGAAAGATTTGTTCCCGGTGAATCCGTCTTAACGGAATCGATGCCATTGTCTGAATCATCAGATCACAATCTGAATAAATTTGCAGGCGGCGTGATTTCGAATAATCCTCATTGTGTTATCTGAATGTGGCCGATAATGCATGCGGCTGTCTATCCGTTTGGTAAAGCCGATGCATAATAATCCTAATGGCACCGCCCCGATAAGCTAATGTGAAATTTTCTAATTTGCATCGAACGTTGGCGCAGATTTTCAACGTGCGATTATGCCTAACTAGGCAGTGTTCTAGGACTTTAAGCAAAAGACTCAGATGACGCAGGTGGGGTCACAAACTAAAAAGTTAATTTCGTTACATTGTAATTAATAGTATATTACGTAATAAGTGTTGTAAAAAACATTTTACGCCCGAATGGAAAAGTTACGCACGACGCCGCATAGCGGCGAGTGCGTAATTCTATGAGTGCGTAATTGCATTACACCACGTATTACGTACTATACTTTACCTACGACCACTACTGTAAATACTTAAAAACACACCGTCTGCGAACAATGTAAGATTCCTATTTTACGTACGGTAAAAAAATCGCACAGCTTGGTAAAAAAATCGTACAGTTTTCCTAGCAACCGCCTAGCAACGTTCAATACAAACAGTATTGTATTGACCGTTGCTAGGCAGTTGCTAGGAAAACTGCGATTTTTTTACCGTACGTAATAGGAATCTTACATTGATCGCAGACGGTGTGTTTTTAAGTATTTATACTAGTCGTCGTAAGTAAATTTCTTTATAACATCTAATAATACTATCCTTATTGTACACTGAGTACCTCGTATAATATCGAAGAATGTTCAATATTTTGCAAACGAATACGCTTTTATGTCATTCTACGTGATTGTATAAATATCTAAGATGAACCAAAATCGATGTTTTTCCTTTTACCTTTCTGCTATTTACAAAAAAGATACGGTCGCTGATATGTAAGGAAACGGTCAAATATCTCCTAAACTAAGATAGCTATCGAAAAATTATAAGATATAACCAGGATCAGTCAAAAAGTCATGACGAGACAAAGTTTCTTTTTCTTTAATAGAATACTCTGTATATTATTCCATATTTAATTCTTATCGAAATTCTAAACAAAATTCATATATCACATCAGGTACCTAAACTTTCGTGATATCAAACTTTGAAAGTAACTTTTACTACTCTCAAATTTATAAAAGGAAAAGGGACCCAAATTATGGATATTTATTCTTAAAATAACACAAGGTGGAGGATATGGATATAATTTAATTTTATTATTAGTTTTTTACAGAAAATAAAAAAGTATAATGATTCAGGGTTGATGAAAATGGATGAAACGAAAAAACGTATTTTTTATGAATGTCCTGGATATTTCAAATTTTCCAAAAACAATAGTTACGCCAGAATAAAAAAGAGACAAAACATTTAATAAGCGCAATTTACCTCCTGACAGTAATGAATTCGCTGAACAAAATTTTGTAGTGAATCTAAAAAGGTGTTGGGAGGAATAGTGGAAATTTCATACCTTTTCCTTTCTTGCAACTTCTATATTTTTGTAAACTACATTTTTTATGTGACCTCACAAAAATAGTCAAGCGAAGTAATATGGGGACACATAGCTGGCCATTCAACGTGGGAATTGGTCTGACCAATATCAACAGTTGTGTTGGCTTACGAGTCCATTTATACAAAATGTAGATTCGTCAGTATGTATAAAATGAATTTTATATGAATGTAATTTTTCCCGTTTGCAAATTTTTTTAATGGAATATCGACTCATGTTATGACTTAAAGCCTTCTGTTGTGTCGAATTTATTGGATTTTCCACCACATCTAACATGTCATCGAAAGAATTTTCTTCATTTGTAATGTAATCTGTAACACCCCCAATTTCATGTAAACGTTGCAATGTTTTTGAAACGCTTGATTTAAAAATCCGTTTGCGATCGTGATGTAATTCTCTAAAAATATCCGCTACTTCGTCACAACTTCGTAGTCTATCACCATATCTTATGATCATTAGAACTCCAATACACTCGGTTTCACTTAAATGTGCCAATTTCGCGAGAAAATTACTCACACTAAATGTATTTTTGACATGTATTGTCAAGATAATCACTATTAGACGAAAGTTAGAAACTTTCAAACGTAACTTGATTGACTATGAACCTTATGGGCAAATATTTTTGTATAATTTATAAGAAAATGATTTTCAAAGTTCGATATCTTAAAAACGGCGAAATTTAGGTATCTACATGATGTGCTGCATGAATTTTGTTTAGAATTTCGATAAGGACTGAAATATTGAACAATATACAGGGTGTTTCATTAAAGAATTGTTTCGTCATGACTTTTTGCCTGATCCTGTAGACTTAATTTTTCTTTACTGTAGGTAATAGATTTAAAAAATCCTAAAACGTTTGACTCTTCTATTTTTTCGACAGCTCTCTTACTGTAGAAGATCTACTGTTGCAAATATATGTACAACCCTTTCGAGACTCAGGGTCAGCAACCCCTATTTTTTTTATTTCCCGAATTCAGTCCGAAATTATTTCGTAATGAAAATACTATGTGAGCATGGAAATTATTCCCTGAAATACGAATGCTTCACTGTCAAAATATGATTTATTTTCAACAACCTGCACTGTCAAAAAGTGACTATATATAAATACTAATATACAATTTCATTTCATTCGAATAAAGCATTTAGAGAAAACTCAAAATTTGGATAGGAGTTAGTTATATAATCTTATTTTGACATATCATATCGTAACATCTCTCATACCGGGACACCCTGTATAAATGTTTAAATAGTTACCCTTTTCCATTACTTAAAATATCCTCTACTCACAATTTTTCGGAGTGCAGCATACTACGTATTATTGTTATTATTATTATTATCATTATTATTCTCAATATTTTCATCATAGCTCAATTTATGTCAAACTAATTTAAATTCGGATATAAATTACAGCAACTTTCCACAAAAACATCAACTAAAAACTTAAATATCAGCATTCAAAAGGAAAAATATGTGGACACATGACTTTTTCCCTATTATCATGCCATTTTGTTTGTCTATACATCATAAATAAAAGAGCGACAACCATCAATTAATTAAATGAAGTTTTCCTGATCAATAGTTTGTTATGGCTGTATGATGTCTAACAGAACACATTTTTTGCCTTTTGCAAATCATTTACATGCACCAGACAGAGAAAAAATCCATCAGGCTATCATTAGCGCACGTACTCTATATCATTCGGTGCAGGTGGATGGATGGAGAAAAAAGTTTTCATATTAGCATCGTTAGTAAAATGAAAAATTCGTAAACTCTCCTCGTGTGTATTTCGGTCGGGATCAAATCACTTTTTCATAGGAGAAAAAAAATTATATCGTTAACGTGGGAGTCTCTACAGATATGTACTGAGGGAATGAGTTTCCAATACTAAAGCGAGGGGAAATTAAGTGCCGAAGTAATCATGCCTTCCTTAAATGACTATAAAGTAGCGAGCCATTTCCATGAGAGATGATATTTAAAAAACAAAGCGGACGGACTCTTCCTTTGTGTCTAAATACGCTGAAAAGTTCGTTACCAAATGTAACTATTATTTAACATACAAGATTAAAAATTTATTATTTATTGTACGAATATAAATAAATAATGAGTAATTATAAAGAGTACTAAGAAAAAGATATTGTAAATAAACTGCTATAGTTGAAGCCAATATTGTTTTCTTAATAGTTTGCGTACCCCTTTTATGCTGAAAGCTTTACCGAAACTAGAAAAGGAATAGACATCGATCTTAAACAATTTAATCGTTTGTAGGATATCNATGTCTAACAGAACACATTTTTTGCCTTTTGCAATCATTTACATGCACCAGACAGAGAAAAAACCCATCAGGCTATCATTAGCGCACGTACTCTATATCATTCGGTGCAGGTGGATGGATGGAGAAAAAAGTTTTCATATTAGCATCGTTAGTAAAATGAAAAATTCGTAAACTCTCCTCGTGTGTATTTCGGTCGGGATCAAATCACTTTTTCATAGGAGAAAAAAAATTATATCGTTAACGTGGGAGTCTCTACAGATATGTACTGAGGGAATGAGTTTCCAATACTAAAGCGAGGGGAAATTAAGTGCCGAAGTAATCATGCCTTCCTTAAATGACTATAAAGTAGCGAGCTCATTTCCATAAGAGATGATATTTAAAAAACAAAGCGGACGGACTCTTCCTTTGTGTCTAAATACGTTGAAAAGTTCGTTACCAAATGTAACTATTATTTAACATACAAGATTAAAAATTTATTATTTATTGTACGAATGACAATATGGATTATTAAGTAGGTTTGCGTTCCAAAGTAAATTGGACTTTTCAAAAATAGTCATTTCTAGAGAGGCCATCTATTGGCAATTACATGCTTCGGAAAAGTAGATCCTTCACTGATGTACTTTCAAAATTTCATGACGTTTGAAGAAATAGAAGCGAAGTTATTGCGTCTGAAGTGACAGTATGTTTGTATCATCGCGCATCGGTACAAAAATGAGCATCGAACAAAGAGCTAATAGTAAGTTTTGTTTTAAACTTTTACCGAAACGTTTCAATTGATGAACCAAGTTTATGGTGATGATTGTTTATCCCGTGGCAAAATTCATGAATGATTACGCGGTTTAGAAAACGGTCGTAGGGACATAAATGATAAGCAACATGTTGGCCAACCAAAATCCGTGATCACCGTCGATTCCATCAAAACTGCGCGTGGATTCATCAAAGGTCAGCCAAAATCTTTATTGAAATTCATGGAATTGAACTTGAGCATCTTAAAAACATCGATTTATGGCATTTTGACAGAACATCAGGGCTACCGAAAAGTGTGTGCACGATTTGTTCCACACAACTGACGAGCAAAAATTGCTCAGAATTCAATATTCGAAGGAAGCCATCATCAAGGAGGCCAAAACGGACAAAGACTTCATTTACAACATTGTGCCTGGTGATGAAATGTGGTGTTTTCAATATGATCCGGGAACCAAACGCCAAAGTGCCAAGTGGAAGGCGCCAGACAAGCCAAAACCCAAAAGTTCTCATTTTGAGAACTCAAAAATGTTGATTTGCTGTTACGATTCCAAGAGAATTGTCCACAAAGAGTTCGTTCCATCTAACCAAACCGTTAATGCACAATTCTATCTTAGCGTTTTAAAGCGTATGCGGCCATAATATCGCGCAGAAGGAAGTTGGCGCTTGTTGCACGATAATGCGCCATCTCATCGATCGACGATACTTGTGTATGTATTTTATTCTGTAGTTCTTGTATTTTTTATATATGTGTATTATTTATTATGTTTGCTTTATTCTGTATCTGTTCAATATAACGAATTCCTTGAAACTAGTTACGAATATAAATAAATAATGGGTAATTATAATGAGCACTAAGAAAACGATATTGTAAATAAACTGCTATAGTTGAAGCCAATATTGTTTTCTTAATAGTTTGCGTACCCCTTTCATGCTTAAAGCTTCACCGAAACTAGAAAAGGAATAGACATCGATCTTAAACAATTTAATCGTTTGTAGGATATCACACCAAAAACCAAAAATGTTCAGTAAAGATGAAATATACGAGTTTGTAAACGAAACTATCTAATAAAACATATTAAATAATGAAAATAACTTTACGGATGGAGAAATTGGGTGGTTGATAAGCGAACATCAACGTCAAAAACCAATAAGCCTCGATCTTTTATCATTGACGGCGATGCAAGAAACTTGAAAATGTATAGAAAATACGCCACTCTTAGGTCATCAGCAACAACATACGATAGAATATTGTTAGCTACGCAACAGAAACAGTTTTTGTTCTGGCGATAATATTAATAAATTTGGGAAAATACTAAGCGAAATTGTTGTGTCTTGGGTTTCCCAATTAATAGGAGAATACGGGTCATAGTTTTAGACGAGCAATTTAAGTATATTTTTATTGCACGGATTTATGAAAATCAATTTTTTACAGGACAAATTATGTTAAAAACTGTCACTTTTGACTTTGCAACACATAAAATATTATCTTGAATCAAGAAAAATAGTTGCCAGGAGCTCTTCACCAGAAAAAGTAGGAAAGTTTATTTTATTTTTTTTCGACAATTGTAAAACTTTCATTGAAAATATAATATTGTCTGTTAAGTTTTATTTTATCCACAATATAAATCATTAATATTTACACTAATGTCGAACAAGCCGATACGATACGTTCCTGGCTGAAGGATTTTCAATTTCAATAAAAAAATATTTTCAGACTACGCATGATTGACAAGGTCTGATATAATTGATTTACTTCGTTTAAATAGAGATAATTGCATAAATTTACTGTAAGAAAAATTTATATCTGCTATATCTTTCTAGATGTTAGAGAGTTCTTGAATGAATAACATTTTAATGAATGGATAGGAAGGCGTGCACCTAACCAGCTCGTACACCTGATTTATCACCCTGGATTACATTTTGTAGGTGCCCTGAAATCTATGGTTTATTCATCCAGTTGACAGCGAAGAAAAAATTGTAAATTCAACAGTTTGAGTGAATCATTTTTAGAGTTAACATGTTATTTTTTATAGCTACTAAATNTTACATACGTATGACATAAAGTGAGCACAAGAAATCAAAGAACAACGTAAGCAAGATAAAACAAGTTAAATGTGAAACAAAGAAGTTGTTTTGCAATATCTGGGCAGACACGACAATATACATATTTTAACATGTAATAAATAATGAGCAATCGATAATAATAATTGTAACAATTTTATCTTAGAAAAATATACGCCCCTGAGCGTAAGACAATGAAGGCTAAACATACACAGAATTATTATCATGAAACATCTGTAACCATCACAATCATAAAATTACATAGAACAATTAACAACAAAGTACTTAGAGATTATTACCTGCTAATTAATACGGGTGAAACACTTTGATTTTTCACTATTTTGTCTCACTGCCTGCCGATTTTCCCCCTAAGCCCTTGTTTTTTGTGCTTCCTTCTATCGACCGTTAATATTACTTTTTCATTGTTATACAACACCTATGTAACAGATGACGTCGAAGTTGATAAGTACGGTTTTGCACAATAAAAATTATTTTGCTAACACGATTTTACTATCCTAAGTCCTAAACAAAAATAAAACCTTAAGATCAAGGTTACATTAAAACACAATATTCTGTTTCATCGGCTGTGATTGGTGTATTATTTCACGAGATACTTTTAAACCAAGATTAAAGGAATTTTCGTTACCAGTACCAATCGTGCATTGTTGGATAGTCTTAGCTTGATATTCACGTCGCTTATAAACATTTATGAAGGCTCTATAGAACAGGATGCACCTTCCTACTGTAAATAGGTACATTTTTCCAGCATTTTTTAAACTAAATGTAAATAGATAACGTAATGCACTTGATAATTGGCTTTAGTTGAGTCCTACCTATTAACAGTTAAAAATAATTAACCTATACCGAAGTCTATTTATGACAGTAGCTAGATAAATAACTAAAGTAGCTAAATAAATAGCTATAATAGCTAGATAAACAGTAGTTAGATAAACAGTAGCTAGATAAACAGTAGCTAGATAAACATATAGGTACCGTTTCTTTTTAACGCGTAGTAATCATAATTGACACACAGACGCAAGAGCTACATAGCACACAGCCATTTGCGTCCAACATTGCAACAGGGAGGGTGCCTTGTCCACCTTTCATATAAATCACTCATTGTGCTAATCCAAAAAAAACTGTCAAAAAATTTTCCAAATGAAGAATGCTGTTCTTAAAATAATGTAATAATTTTACAGGTAGCAATATAAATAGCCGATTGTTACCTGTAACATTTTTTTGACACTGGTATGTTCTCAAAATTATTTTGGAGAGAAAACTTCATTTGAATGTGGAACTTTTTACCCCCGAAATGGTTAAAATCGATGGACGCGAGTTATTAAAAAAAATTCAGAAATTTAACTTATAAAGTTTGGCGGTTTTGGATCGGTAAGCTGGACTAAGTAGGATTATTCTATACTAAGGAATTTTTAGTCAAACGTTGTACATGTATTTTCAGGACATCCTATATAATATAGCAAAAAGTAATTTTGTTTCAGTATAAATTGATAAAAACTGAAACGCAAACATAATTTATATCCCCGATACACCGCAAAATTCCCATTGAATAAAAATTTTACATAAAAATATCGAAAAGCCGACGTTTACACATATATTTAACGCACCTTTCAGTGAAACCACCCCAATATTTTTATTCAAGCGCGCGGAACGCCGAAGTCGAATCATATTTCTTAAGAGTTTAATAAATTTAAGATTTATGTATGGAGTTGTTCCCATGTCAATACGACGGGAATTTATTCGATACGCCCCTGCACGCGCTGCAAATATCGTTTGCAAAACACGATCCGTTTCGGTGTGCGTTGAAAAGCGTATCGGATTCGGTGCGGGAGAAATTACACTTCTCGATCGGCTCTTTAGCAATTTATCATCGGCCGTAATGTGATTATTATCTGTTCGATTTTTTATTCGAGCATTCTAATGATGTTTGTTTAGGCCCCAGAAAGACATTTATATTTATAAAACTGCCATTGTTGGCAATAAATCCTCGGAATTAAATGGCACCGGTGCGGCGAAATCACGCCTTCCTTGCCCCGAAATGCATTCGACGGCAATTTATAATTTGATGGTTAAACGCTTTAAAGTCCTAGAGTAGAGCGTAACCGAATGCTGACGTTATGAAGAAGGACCGTTCGTTGATTGAACTATTTCATGACTCTGGGGGGTTACTTTAGATGTACATTAATAAATAAACGCTCTCTCAACGGTAATAATAAAGAATTTTATTGAAAAACTTATAGAAAACTTGTATCGAAAAAACGTGTGAGTGTTCTTTGGAGAGTGCCCTGTGGTTGAAGTCGGTCGTAGGTAGCTTGGTAGTCGGTGGCAGAAATCCCTGGTCCTGGCACCACTCTGCAGGGGTCGGCTTCCGGGAACCTCGTGGTGCGTCCGGCGGCGTTCTTGACGTTGTACTTTAAAATGGGTCACTTGCAACATGTGTACCCACAACTCGCTTCAATTTTTCAACATTTTTTTAGTGAATCCTGGTTACAATATTATTAATAGATATTGTCATAGTATGAGTTCCGAATTTTCACCCATGTTTCCTTCCAAAAGTTATTCGCGAAGCACACATCCCGCCAAAAGTATGCAGCCATTATCCAGAGAACCTAGGGTTCTCGAATAACTAAGAAAATAGACATTTTATGAAAAAAAAAACTTGAAAAAATAAAGCTTACAGAAAAAGAAAAAGATTGAGTTTTTTTCTCATTTATGTAGGTGCAATAGGTGCTGAGATGCGGCTAGTTGACTATAATTTCATGTCCGCCAGAAACTAAATTGGAAGCATTTAACTTAAAATAACTTAAAAAATTCTATTTCTCAAAAAAATGCACGGAATATTTTTAAAGTACTTTAAAAAATCTTTAAAATGAACTTGACTTTAAGTCATTAGCATAAAAATTAACAGGGTTATGATCAAAATAAGATATTATATTAACTGTTAATACGTTTTTTCGGAAAAAAATCAGTACAAAAATTAATGAATTTTTCACGAGATTGAAATTAAAAGGTAATCCTTCTATCATTTACATTTTTTATGTGCTAACCAGTTATACAAGTTTAAGCGGTTTAGAATGCATTTTTTTGAAAATGTTACGTTCTGACTGAAAAAATATATACAGACCTCAAAAGATGTAGATTAAAAGCAAAAGTCCACACTCCAAAAATAATCAAAATCGATTAATACGTATTTGAGTTTAAAAATTTAAAAAATTCAAAAAACTTTCACTAACTTTGAGGCCATCTAGCGGCCAAACGAAGCGATTTGGGATATAGGTGAATTAGCCTAAATCGGCCTGTGTTCTTGCGATCTATACGTTATTCTGGGACACCCTGTATATATCTGAAAATTTGAAATTACGACTTTCTGTCTGAAAAAAATATAATGAGAAATAATTATTTTGATTATTACATAAATTAAAGTAAATAGCGAAAAAGTTATTACTAAAATTTTGCTTTGTTTATAGAATTAATATATTTTGTATTGGGGGTAGCTTTTAAGAGTTAAAACAATACGATAAATTATAAATTGTATTATAAACAGGTAAAAGAATTAAATTTATCCTGTTTGTATTACCATGTAATTTTAAACTGTTAAAAACTATTTTTTTAATATTTGCTTATTAGGGGTAGTTTTTTAAGTGTTGAAATATTATAATAAAATATTTATAATACCATGATCTATTGAAAAGATTTCTATCTATATTATATGCGCTATAAAAATATTTTAAGGTCAAGGATATTAATTTTATATTTATATCAATAAGGGTGGTTTTTAAGGGTTGAAACTATAAAAATAACGTAAATTTTAACCCACAATATAAAACAATATTTATTACATATATTAAGATACGATTTTAGTCTACGTAACACCTATTTTTATATTTCTTCAAATTTTTAGGATAAGGGGGGTGGTTTTCATCCCCTGAAAATAAGAAGCGCATATCAAGCATATACAGGGTAGAGCAAAAGTACCGGAACGGCAGAATAACTCGGCGGGAGAGCATTTTAGAGCAAAATGTTAAATACAAAAGTTTCAGGATTTCTCCCTGGCTATCCGATGGTGACCTTGACATTGACCTGGACCTTGACGACCATTTCAAAGTCAAATGTGATTTTTCAAATGAAATCCTATACTTTTGACCCCAGAAATGAAAAGAGCGGAAAAGTTTACGTTCAGATATGACCTTGAGTGACCCCTCCATTTTGATCTTGGGGCCCCCACAAGGTCAAACTAACAAAAGTACAGGAACGACAGAATAACTCGGCGGGTGAGCATTTTAGAGAAAAATGTTAAATACAAAAGTTTCAGGATTTCTCCCTGGATGTTGACCTTGACGATAATTTCAAGGTCAAATGTGATTTTTCATATGGGAACTGAACCCTCTGGAGACTGTCACCATTTCAAGATAGGCATTTTTCTCGGAGGAGAGTTCTCAGAATTCAACGCGAAGATCACTGAAAGACATTTGGGGGCCCAGCCTAGAGTGTGATTGAATGTCAACTGGAGCCTAATACGCTCCAAATGTTTACGTTTGCATTGTATACATTTATCACTATTGGTTCCATTTATTTTTAATTGACAAGAAAATTTCAATAAACCCAACATTTTTTATAAAATCAAAACCATGTTGAAATTTTTCACATTAATTTTAACAGTCATGACACCATAACTTTAGTAATCCATACCATCCAGAAGTTTCTGAACCTACGACGAAGATTCTGAGGGACACATGTCCCTAAAGCTTTCGTACCAGGTACGCTAAGGAGACCTCACACAACATGCTCTTAAATCTTCCGTATTAGGAACTCATAAACATTTAGTGCCCAGGCAAAGCCAAAAAAGATTATAATAGACTCAATAGTAACATACTCACAGTACCAAATAAACCATAATGCAAATAGCAAAAGAAAGCTTCAGAAAACAGTAGCATCCCGAGGGTGTATAAATGTGTTTTATAGGTGACAACAACAGAGCATGAAAAAGCGCGACGTACTGTTGCTCAAGAAGTTTGAAGGAGACGTTCGATCACGCCGTTCGCATCTTCGCCAGTGAGCAGGCAAACAACCTCATGCAAGCGCACACGAGTATTTCGGTAAGACTGTCGCTCAATCTAGTAACAGAGGTATGGAGGTGCAAGTCTACCTAAACCCATTGCCAAGAGGTATGGCCAACCATAATCCACAACTAACTGTGTTTCTGATAAAAATCATTGAACAGTTGAATTGGTCTTGATTGTCTTGATATTATTTATTAACTAAATTTACTGAATAATTGCACTAAATTTTAAATAATAATAACAATATTTCATTTATTAATTAATTAATTTCGTTGACTCTGAAAAGGGAAAAATCCTTGAACAGACAGTGTTAATAACAAATTGAAGACGCAATTTCTAACCCAATTAATTAAAAACTGCTGAAGAGTTTCCGCTTTTATTTCCCAGAAACCAGTTAAAGGAGAAATCCCAAATTTTTCTCACGATCAGTTTCTTGTAATAAATTAGATAAATGGCGGTGGGTGATTAACATTCAGCAAGAGTGTGCTAATATGCCCCTTTAGTTCACAAAATGCTTATTCACCTCGCTTATACAGCTTCCCCAACACAAAAGCAGCCTAACAGTGTGTGCGTCTTGTGTGAAATACAAAGCAGCACTTTTTAAAGGTAAATTTACCACCACTTTAAAATATATTTTCCCAATCCGTACGCCAAGCAGCGACGCGTGCGGAATAATAAAATTTAATCTCTAAGTTCGCTAAATATTCTTATGATGTGCTTCTGACAGCGCCACAAATATATATTTCTACTCGCAGAGGGAAGCTGTGGGTGGAAGTTATTTTTTTTATTACCCACCTATCATCCTCATACAACACTGGGAATTCCAATTTTCGTTCGAGGGGCATCGCAACTTCAAAATATGTTGTTAGTAGGTAAATATTTTGATATCCAAACGATATTACTAATTAAAAAAATTATAATTTGCTTGCCCATTTGATTATTAACAAAGCAACACCGAAATGCGTACATTTTTATTTTCCTTTGAATATTACTATGTTCTAACAAGACTTTGGTCTCCTTTGCCTTGATTTGTTTTTAGTTTTTGAAATATTAAATAACTGAACAAAAATATTTAAAATACCTCCTACATATTAATTAATGTTGAATTTAACTGATTGTATGACATATCTAAAGAAAAATTAACGTATGTAATGAACTTGTTCTATCGCCATCTATCCGCTATGTTCCAAACCCTAGCCAATTGAATGTAATAAGTTCCCTGTAAAAACGAATTATATTTGTTTTATAGAATTCTTACCGCAAGTCCTTGTAAGAAGTAGGAAAATCAACATTAATTTTGGATCATGTTTCATAGATGTCATGTACCAGGATATGAGCAAAATTCTTTCGATAAATATAGTAACATCTGTACAAATAACGATAAGAACCGTAGTGCAATAACTAGTGACTATGTGGCATACTAGACTAGTATGCCAAGAATATAATATAAATACAGGGTGTTCCGCAAGTCCGTCACGAAACTTCGGAGGGTAATTCTTCGGATTAAAATAATAGCAGTATGGAAGGTATTTTATTCGAATTGTCAACTGTTTTCTAGTTATAGCCTGTCAAAGTTCATTTTTTACATTTTTTATTTAATTCAAGATTGATTAGTCTGTCATTTGGCACACCCACAAAGTAGATAAAGCTTTATGCCACCAGTAAGAAAAAAGTTTCATTATGCACCGATAGAGGGCACTTTACCTAGAACTCAAAATTTGTTTTCTTCATAACTTATTTCTCTTGCTAGACAACACAGACATTTAAACTGAAAAGAGAAATAATACCAGAAAAAATTATGTACTCTTAATTCAAGCCGACAAATGTATCCGTTTAGCAGGAAATCGCTATTTAAAGTGTTATTAAACATCAATATTTTGATCATTCTTTCTGCAATTTATCAAGTTGCCATGCTGTAATACTATCTCTTGTAAAACCAGCTCCGTTAGTAAATAAAATATTATCAGTAAATTCATTATCCTCATCTTATTTTTCTACAATGCTATTACAGAGTCGAAAAAAAAATATTATGATGAAAAATCAAACATACCTGCTTTAAACAATTTTTATTACAATTCCTAATATCAAAATTACTAATGATATTTATTTGAAGCATGGCAACTTGATTAATTACAGAAATAATTATCAAAAATTTGATGTTTAATAACACATTAATAGCGATTTCCTGGTAAACGGTTACATTTATTGGCTTGCATTTAGAGTACATATTTTTTTCTGATATTGTTTTTATTTTCAATAATGTTGCAAGAGAAAAATGTCATGAACACAATAAATAACATAAAGTTCTAGGTAAAGGGCCCTGTAGCGGCGCATAATGAAACTTTTAGTGGGTGTGCCAAATGAGAGACAAATCAAACTTGAATTAAATAAGTTATTTAAATAGAAAAAAAAGATTGAACTTTGACAAGCTGTAACTTACAAACAATTGACAATTCGAAAAAATATTTATTACATACTGCTATTATTTTAATCCGTGGAATCACCTTTCGGAGTTTCCTGATGGACTTCCAGAACACCATCTCTGTCACTTACAATTTAGGCCAATTGTCTAACTATAGATTTTTTTTTAAATAATGAAAGAAATAATTCTGCATTACTCAACGGAGACTCTTAAGTTCATACAGATACTCTTTGATAGATGGCGCTTTTAATTTGAAAATAGTTACAGTTACTTTATAGAGCACTAGAAACTGAAATACAGTCTGTATTGTCTAGTATTGCCTCAAGATGAAGAACTGTCTATATGAAAAAGGAATAGTAGAATTCTGAGAATTGCAGTCCCTAGTGGATGAAAAGTAGGTATATAGAAATCTTGTTTATATAAGATGGTAAGACAACCGGTCAAACTTTGGAATGAAAATACTAGATGGCGACTCTCGTATAAAATCCTCGTAATCTTTATTCAGATTTTCAATGAACTTGACGGGATTTCATGGGAACACGCCATCTAGTGTTTCCCTTTCTAACTTCGACTGGTTGTCTAACTTTATTACATATAAACAAGGATAGAAAGCATATGGAGAATAATCTAATTTGCTACAAATACATAGATGGCGCGAACAATCTCTAAATAACTTTATTTCTTACAATTGTTTTAATATAATGCACCAGTAAAACACTGCATAATTCAGGGAAGTCAGTGACACAAAAACATAAAATTGATATATTAAAAAACAATTTATGGACTTGCAGAGCTCTCCTGAAAAAGCTATTAGTCTATTAAAGGATCTTTCTCACAAATTCCAATTTTGTTCAAGTTAATTGTATTTAGTACGTGCGATATAAACATTATTTCAATTTTTATGTTTGAGTATCTAAGATGTGCAAATGTATCACGCTAATTACGAGTTGTGTGAATTTGAAAGGTTTGTAATACCGTGAAATTTCAATAGCCGAAAATATAACACAAAATTTAAAATCAAGAGATCATTTATCACTCTTACAATATAGTATAAATTAATTCAGTAGGTACATAATAAAAAAACTGATGTTAAAGTTAGTAAAACAATATTTACTAATTTTCAGTCCGTTAAACTGAATTAATTCTTAATAATATTTCGGAAAAATGGTTAAGCAAAGAGTAGAAGCGGAAATAAACACAGAAAAATATTAATATTCCTACTACTCAGTATATGTCTAATAGAACAAATAATAAAATTATTGAAGTTGGTAATATGTGTAAGTAGGTATTATGCAAGTGTTTATTCCAAAATAAAATATTCTGTGAATAGTCTAAGTTAAGACACAATTTCACAACTTTACAATAAGGTGTAGCATCTTTAAATTCCAATTATTGTCAATTTCAGTATCTCTGACATATTGTGAAAAAGATGTGCAATAACTTTAATTCTTCTCTTTTACTATAGCTATATAATATTAAGTAAATATGTACATAATAGCAAAAGCCTTGTTAATAATAGCTTATTTACTTATATATTATCTGTCCTTTACTTAAAAATACTTTATGTTTCAATATTCACGAAATTCAATCCATTTTTTAATAATTAAACAAAAAAAATATCATTTTAAATAAGAAAGAAACAAAGTCGGATAAGATTTAAAATGGCAATCATATAGTATGTACACGGAAAGAAATATTTTGCATCAAGAATACATTTTTCTGGTATATCATAGTTTTGAATTAATAATAATAATAATAATAATACATTTATTGCAAAAAAGAAGTATAAACAACATTTTTACAAAAGGAAGGTGTATCAACAAAGTTGATTTACAACACCTCCTGTGTCAAAGAGAACAGATTAAAAACAAACAAATACAATAAATAAGCAATAAAAAAAGGACAAGAATGAATACAAAACACTATTGGATATAGTTAAAACCTACATACATCAAAAAGTACCAAGTCAGAAAAAAGTATATTATTTTTTAACATATGTTTAACGGTTGTCACTGACAAATTGTGATACTGGAGGGGTAAATTAATAATAACATAAGAAGCTAAATACGAAAATGAATTTTTTAATTTTTCAGTTTTATGTGAAGGAATACACGCTTTGCTACTCAGTGATCTCAAATTTTTATTATGTGTTTCAGATCTCCATTTTATTTTATCACATAAATATGTAGGTTTGTTATTTTTTAAAATATTGAGTATAAAACTGGCAAAATGAATAATGAATAAAATCGTTCTTCATTGAAAATTTATTTATTTAAGAGAAATAATTCAAGTTCAAATAAATAATTTATTTGCATATAACCCAGCGCTTTATTATAATTTTCAACTAAGTAAAATTATTCACTTAAATCACTTTACTGAAAACAATTTATGAATTTAATGTTATGAGTACAAATACAAAAAAGACAGATAGTATCTATAAGGATAGAAGGAACACGCAACGTAAGACTAGAAAGAGAGAACTATGTAGGAATAAAATTCTTTGGTTTGAATTAGTTTCCTTTTGTGTCCAGATTTATTTAGTTGAGTAAAAGACAATTTTTTTATTTTTATTTGGTTCAAGATTATGTATAGTAGTAAGTATATACCAATATATCATACATTTTCATAAGTATGATATAAGCATATTATAATCTTGAACTAAATAAAATGTCTCACTTAAATAATACGTCTTACAAATAATAAATATTTAGGAATGATAAATGCTTAATTAATATTTTCTCTATTTTTTAGACGCACAATTCATGGCCTGTTGCGACATTTTCTAGAAGCGGTTTTTGAGAAAATTATTTTTATTAAAAAATACGGCTACATATCATCGATTTTCATAATTTTGAACAAAATCTAATATTTTCACAATTTTAGGCATATTATTTGCCAATTTTACACAGTGAAAATTTTCTAGGCTTCTATGCTTCCTACGTTTTAAAGATGAAAACTGAAAACAGATATTTACAATTTTAAGTTTATATAAAAATAATATTGTTCATTATAAATTGATAAGGGATTTTAAATGATGATTAAGTCAGATTTTTAATAAAAAAAATCCCTAGCGATTTTGCCAAAAACAGCTCCTAAGGATAATTAAGAAGGCCATGGATTGCAAATTTAATTATCGTGTTTGATTATTATTATGAACATTTAAAAGGCCACTCTCTCACACTTCTTAATAAAAATGTATTAAATTAAGATGTTCTACTTCAGTTGACGATATAACTGATTTGGTTGAACAGTTATGTGCTGTTTTAATATTAAAAAAAAAGGAAAATAATTCAAGAACTTATAAAATATTAATGACAGTACTTATACATTATTTAATAGACAATTACGGGTATACCTGTCTACTTTCATTTCTATGTATCGAAAGAAAATTAAATAATTGTTTCATTTCACCTCTCTTTGAATTTATTATTAAGTAGTTAAACAGTAGCAAAAATTATATATTTCTTATAAGCTGTTTCTTTTAGAAAATATACACAAATTATATTGTTAAATGGGACACTATGCTTCGCTTAATTAAGAGAATATGTTTTAATATTACACAAATTACAAACGTTATTTCGAAAATGCTTATGTTAGAGTTTACTGATGTTATGTTACATGTGATAATGTTTTCAAGGAAAAGCTGATTGCAGCTGTTTAATAGATATTAACTGAATGTTTATAACATAGTTCTTCGCGGTTTTCCTATCTGCTTCCGGTTTCCAAGTAGATAGATATATGCAAAATTATTGTGTCAAGAACAGAGATAAATAAAAAACATTTATTCGCACAGAAAGAAAGCCTTAGATTATTTGAAAACTCTTAAAATTTTTTGTAAATAGGTAAACAATTTATGTCTATTTAATTATTTACTCGTTTTATGCTACCAATTACAGTTTTTTAATACGTTTTCAATTGATTTGGATGCAAGATAATGGCAAAGATAAGAAATAATAGAAGTAGCTACCAAATGTTACTAAAATTGATAAAAATGTGTTAATTAATGTCTTCCGATTTATATTTTGATTTGATCATGTTCTAGGTTTGTCGATCTCAGATGAAAATATGAAACTGAAGGCGTTTTAAGAAGTCAGTCAATATTAAAATAAATAATTTAAAATCTACATCTCAGTAGCATTGACGTAACATTTTTTATTTACTGATTTATTCCCTAAAAATTAATTTAGATATCTATTAAGTACATTCTTACAATACTTAAATTATAAAGTTTATTTTTTGTCTTCACTATATTCTTTTGTACTAGTAGCATACTAGTAGTTATACCTATATGGCAAATTTATTTTTTAACTCACTGAAACATGTAGATAACTGTCCAAATATTAAACAGTTTTAATAAGCACATTATTTTATTTGATATAACCTAATCAACTGATCGAAAGGCATATCTATTTTTTAATTAGTATACTTAAATTATTTAACTCATAAACATCTCTAATGATTCACATATGAACTCAACCGTAAAAAAAGACGGCATATGTACTTGGCATTTAAACAAATATACCTATACGAACAAATAAGAGATAGTAATAAATATTTACTTTTGTGCAATGTTTTATATCCCTCTACTGTACAAAGTAAAACCGTTATTGATTGCAGAGATGGAACGTGTTAAAAAATGTTCCTCTGCCTTAGAAAATCAATAAAATTGTTAATAAGTAACAAGTATTGACAAAGTCTTTTAAAATAATATATTTTTGTATTTAGTGAATACATAAATTTTCTGATAATTTATTTAACAAAAATAAATGATGTATAATTGTACAAGTGTCATAAATATTAATAAATGTAGTTTACAGAATTTTTTTTTAAATATTGAAGGATGTTTAATTTCAAGAAAAACAGGCAAAATTTATTCTTATCTTACAAATAAAAAAATGTTATATTGTCTTTAAAAATGAGTTAATAGATATACTTCCATGCATTTGTTTTTACTTGTAGCCGGCTGCATACGCGTTTAAGGCAGGATTAATAGTTTGCCCACATGAAGTAGGTACGTAAAAGTAACTATTAAAAATAATTATATGGTGGGGACGTTTGCACATTGTTAAATTTCGTAAACTACACGTGATATTCTCCACTCAGAGTGAAGTAAGCCAGCTGGAGTCCTGATCGCGGCTATGGTGGGGTCGTCGAAGGCGGAGCCATGACCCTTAACCACCCGTCACAACGCAACAGTGTTCCGAACATCAGTTCCGAAGGAAAACCCGGTCGGAGTAGATGTGCGGTTCAGCTCGCTCCGAACACGCCTTAGTCAATTGTAGGGACATAGTGTTAGTAAAATAATACCGTCTGTGATGATTTAACAAAGACTTTGAAAAAAAAATAGTGTGATATAAGAACCATTCGCAATGATGTGGTTAGTGCTGAGTGCAGTTCTAGTGGCGGTGAACTCCAGAAGTTTAACGAGCATCGAATCGGCACCCAAAGGCTGCGAGTGGCGGATGCAACCGTTAGAAGGCAACGAAAGTGGCGAGGAGCCCGTATTGTACTGTCAGATTAGGACAATCAACAGCGCCGAACCTCTAATAGGCAACCTGACGCAGACACAGGCCGACCGTGTGACAGTGCTGATGCTGGAATGCAGCGACGTGTTATTTTTTGAGAGCTCCCTAGAATCCGGCAGACAAAGCAGTTTCCTGTCGGCGCTGAAACGGCTGAAGGAATTAAAAGTGGAGAACTGCAAGATTCGCAATATCCCGGCGGCCGCCCTGTCACCCCTCAGACAACTGCGGCGTTTGTCTCTACGCTCGCACAACTCCGAATGGTCCGCGATGACTCTGGAGTTGCATTCTGAAAGTTTTCGCGGTATGGGAGAACTCCGCAGTCTCGATCTGGCTGATAACAACATATGGAGTACGCCTCCGGACTTGTTCTGTCCTCTCTACAGTTTAACTCATCTGAATCTAACTCGGAATAAACTTCAGAATGTCTCTGCGCTGGGTTTCTCCGATTGGGGTAGTGGACCACTGTCCCCAGGCCGCGTATGTGTCAACGGCCTCGAAGTGCTGGATGTTTCTCATAACGACATCATATCACTCCCCGATAACGGATTCTCCTCATTAAGATCGCTGGAAGAGCTTCATTTAGAAAACAACGCCATATCCATATTAGGCGATCGCTCTTTGGTAGGACTCTCAGCATTAACCACCATAAATATGTCGAGCAACTGTCTGGTAGCCCTGCCGCCCGAATTATTCCTCTCCTCAAGGCAGCTTCGCCACATTTATTTGCATAACAACTCCCTCAGTGTGCTCGCCCCGGGGCTTTTAGAGGGTCTGGATCAACTTCAATCCCTGGACTTGTCCCACAACGAGTTAACTAGCCGGTGGGTCAACAGGGATACTTTCTCCGGTCTGGTGAGGTTGGTAATTCTGAACTTGGCAAACAACCAACTTACCCGCATCGATTCCACTCTTTTCCACGACCTCTACACCCTGCAGATTCTCAATCTCGAGCGCAACAGTATAAACGTCATCGCAGAGAGTGCCTTTGCTGAACTGAAAAATTTGCACGCACTGACTCTGACGCATAATAAAATTTCCCGCATTGAATCGTACCATTTTTCAGGAATGTACGCTTTAAATCAACTCCTTCTTGACTCTAATGAAATAGAATATATTCATCCCAAAACGTTCGAGAACGTGACGAATTTACAAGACCTGGGACTGAATGGGAACATGTTAGGCGGCGTACCGGTGGGAATAGGCCAACTGAGATTTTTAAAGACCCTGGATTTGGGTAAGAACCATATCGAATCAGTTACGAATTCATCGTTTGAGGGACTAGACCTTCTCTACGGCCTACGATTAGTGGACAATCACATCGTAAATATTTCTAGAGACGCATTCTCCACGCTCCCCTCACTGCAGGTATTGAACTTGGCTTCTAATAAAATTAAGTACGTGGAGCAGAGCGCTTTTTCAAGCAACCCGACCCTCAAGGCTATCCGACTGGATGCTAACGAACTGACTGACATAAGTGGTGTATTTACCAATCTGCAAAGTTTGGTCTGGTTAAACGTTTCTTCAAACAAATTACTCTGGTTCGACTTTAGCCATCTGCCCGCCAGCTTGGAATGGCTGGACATGCACGACAACCAAGTGCCCGAACTAGGAAACTACTATGATGTAAGAAACACTTTAAAAATTAAAATGTTGGATGTAAGTTATAACCTAATAACAGAAATTAAAGAAAACTCTGTACCAAACAGCGTGGCCACTTTATTTTTAAATAACAATAGGATCGTAAAGGTGCATCCCAACACGTTCCACAACAAATTGCACCTGGAAAAAGTAGTTTTATATGGCAACGAGATAACGTATTTGGATATCGCATCTTTGAGCCTGAGCCCGGTGACGAACGATAAAGATCTACCGCAATTTTACATAGGAGGCAATCCGTTTTATTGTGACTGCAAAATGGAATGGCTTCTCAGAATCAATCACCTGAGTAATTTGAGACAGTACCCGCAAGTGTTGGATTTGGACGCCGTTACCTGCGAGCTGGCGCATTCCAGGGGCGCTCCGCCTCAGCCCCTTTTAAGTCTAAAGCCGTCAAATTTCTTGTGCCCCTACGAAACTCACTGCTTCGCTCTGTGCCACTGTTGCGACTTCGATGCTTGCGACTGCGAAATGACATGTCCCGACAGATGCACGTGCTATCACGATCACACGTGGTCTTCTAATGTGGTCGATTGCAGCAATGCGGGCTACACGAACGTGCCTGAGAAAATACCGATGGATGCCACTGAAATCTACCTGGACGGCAATAACTTGGGCGAGCTCGGCAGTCACGTATTCATCGGCAAGAAAAAACTAGAGGTATTGTTTTTGAACAACAGCAATGTCAAAGCGTTGCACAACAGAACATTCAATGGTGTCAAGTCTCTCAAAGTGTTACACATGGAAAATAATAAATTAGAAGAACTGCGCGGTTTCGAGTTCGATCAGCTGGAAAATATTAACGAACTGTATTTAGATCATAACGAAATCGAGTATGTGAGCAATAAGACTTTTAAGAACATGCATAAATTAGAAGTGTTAAAGTTGGACGACAATAAAATCGTGGACTTTACTCCGTGGCAGCTGGCGGGGAACGCGGAATCGGGCCCCCTGCCGCGCGTGACTCTCGACGGCAACAAGTGGTCGTGCGACTGCAATTCCCTCGGTCGTCTCCTGGCCTGGATCCGCGAGACGGGAGACGATCCTTCCAAGCTGTATTGCGCGGATCACAAGGACTCTGAAACCGTCGCCGACGTGATGCACCGCTGCGAGGACCTGGACAACGCGATCGCGACGTCCGTCGTCCAACGCGAAGTGATAAAAAATAACCAGCTGCTCGGCGGTAGCTACGTGCCCCTGCTTGCCGCCACCCTCGTGGCCGTCATCGTGGTGTGCTTGATCGTAGCAGTAATGTTCATTTTCCGCCAGGAAGTCCGTCTCTGGGCCCACTCTAAGTATGGAGTGCGAATTTTTCAAGACGCCGCCTCCGCCCACGACAGCGACGACCGCGACAGGCTGTACGACTGCTACATGGTGTACAGTCACAAAGACGAAGACCTCGCGGCCAGAGTAATCGCCCCCGAACTGGAACAATTCGGACACACGCTCTGCCTACACTACAGGGACCTCCACCTGATGGGCGGTGCGTCGTATCTCGCTGACGCAATGGTGGGCGCTGCCGACGCTTCCAAGCGCATCGTCTTCGTTGTGTCCCCAGGTCTGATATGCAACGAGTGGGCCCGGCCTGAGTTCAGAGCAGCGTTACAGGCCGCGCTCCGAACCACCTTCAGGCACAAGTTGGTGTGCGTGTTGAGCGGCGACCCCTTGGAGCCGATGGACCCCGAACTGAGGGCACTTCTGCGTGCCTGCACCGTGACCAGATGGGGGGAGCGCCGCTTCTGGGAGAAGCTGCGCTACGCCATGCCGGATGTCATAAATAACCAGACAACGAGACGGGGCAAGAAGCAGGCGGAGATCCGGTGCAAGACCAGCGCCAGATATACGGCGGCGCCGACGACCCACGATTCTTGGTACAAGTACCAGGCGATGCCGGGGGTGCACACCGCCACCCTGACCCCCACCCCCACGCAGAGCACGTACGTATCGGGGGAGTCGGCCAGGAGCACCGAAGACGAGGCCGGCTCCAGCGCCAGCAGCCAGCACTACGGGTCCGAACAGATGAACCACAGCTACGTTTCGATCGACGGGAGGCCTCCTCAGTACACCCAGTTTCCGCCTTGCAGGGCGGAGGTGCCCCACCACGTGTACTCGACCATCCCGGACGCGCAACCCCAGTCTAGGACTTACTTCGTTTAACTTAATGTGAGATGATATTAAATGAAAAATAAAGGCTGTTTTTACTTATAATATCGCATACTTGATATATATAGCATTTTCGAATGTCACTAGTTTTTAATTACTGTGTAATAATTAAATTATTGTGTATATTTTGTAAATATTATGAAAAGAATATTTATTTGTATCGTACGGATAGTAATTAATACTGAACGCTTATTAGTCATTAATTTAAGTACTGTGTATATAAATATTTTATTCCTTTTCATATTTAAGACTGTTAAATATGTAAAATATTCCTAATTTATGATAATTAAACGAACTTTTTATACAGATATTCGTTTGTTTTCTGCATCAACGAATATCCAAAGATATTGCAATAACATCCATTCGAATCTGAGTCCCAAAAATATATCAAACTTTGTGATTTCACATGATTTTTAAAAAGTTAAAAATAATTTTACTATTATCAGACTTATAAAACTTTTTGAGGATAAAATTTTACATACCTATTATATTAATTAACTGACATCTCGAACATCATTTATCATCTAACTAAATAACTTGTTACATGTCAGACTACTTAAAACAATTTATGAAAAAATTTAATTAACTTCAAATTATCTAAAGTTTGTTCGTCATAAGAATTGATTTAATATTTGTCTGAATTAACGTTATCATATTTTAAAATTCGACAATATTGGGAAAAAGCAAGAAATACAAATCATATACTGAAATAGTGTTAAATTAACTTTTGGTTGCTATCTCGACTGCATAAAATTCGTCAATACAAGACTACTATCACTGAGAGTAAGAATAATGTAGGTAAGTACTACTCTGCCTTTTATATATACACAATAGTTCTTAGTTATCACATTAATTTATCTAAAAACTTTTTTCCAAGTTAACTTTACCCACACATTTAATTTAAGCAGCTGCAAAGTTTATTGATGAAACCTATATACAAAAATGAATTACTAAATAAATGTGCTTTTCTGTGGAATATTTCAAGACAAAATTGTTTTACATATTTGGACTTACACAATTTTAAATTTTCAGAATGGACTTCAAAAACTTTTTTGTAACATTGTAGTACAAGTCGACAATTTATGAAATTCTTACAACTCTGGTGTTACATAAAAAATATGTAAAATTCCATAAATATATGTATATTACTTAATAATTTATCTTAAAAATCAATAGTTTTATTTCATTAATAGCAAAGAGCAACAAACCCATGAAGTTTAATTTAAAAAATTATCTATCTTTTTTCGATACTTATAAAATTTATGAAGTAACAAATAACAAACTAAAGAAATAATTTATCGTTCTGCATAGTTATTAACGAAATTAATTCGACGAAAAAAACATTGTTGTTAAATTTTTAAATAATTCACAATTTATTTAAAATAAATATGTATAAGTATATGTACTCGTATAGGTACACACGAACGTCTTTTCGTGGGAGCAGTTTATTAAGTTAAGTATGTTTTCCTTTGCAACTAGTAAAATATTAGATTGTTGACGAACAAATTCAAGTTAATATTCTTTTGGTACCGCCTCAATTAGTTCTGAAATATGTTTTGGAATCTATTTCTGTATTTAAATGCTATATTTAATTCGCTGTAATTTAAAATTTAGTTACAATTTTAAAATGCAGATAAATGTTGTACTTTTTACAAATTCATGAATCACTTACAACTTCCATACTTCATCACATCTGTGAAGTTCTAAAAATATTTATTATTAATTACCTAGATAATTGATAGTTTTAATTCTTTAACCGCAGTGCAACAAACCCATCAAGTTTAATTTAAAAAATATTTGTAACTTTTTATATACAATATAGAATTTATGAAGTAACAAATAACAAATTATAGAAACAATTCATCAATCACTCTGTGTAGTTACTGACGAAATTAATTTGATGTAAAAAACATTAAACAGCAATTAGTAACATTTTTGTTATTATTGTTCTATATAGATAATCCATAATTTATTATAAATCAAAAAATGTTTATACGAACGTCTTTTGTGCGGGAGTAATTTATTTACTAGTAACAAATTTTTCGAAAGAAATTAAATATTAAATTTTTGATTTATAAATTCATGTACATATTTTTTTATGCTGCCTTAATTAGTGAAATATATTGGCATTTATTTCGATAGTTATATTTTATTTTATTTCTTATTTGAAACTTTGTTAGAAATAATGAAAAAAAGAAACTTGAGTTGTTAGAATAATACATTGTGAGAACATTAAATAAGCTGAAAACCGTATTGCTTTTATAAATAAGTATGAATGAGAATCGTACATGAGTACAGCATTGAAATCGAACTTGATATGAAAAAGTTAATATCTTTGTCTTACGAACCATTAAAATGTTGAATAGCGATAAGAGTAAGGGGGTAAATTAAGTCTCTTTTAATTCAGTACAAAAATGTTTTATTTCCATTCCTAGTAGTTTCGACTATTATGCCATGATCGGAAGGAGAAATTAGAATATATAAAAAAATGGTCCTAAATAAATATATAAACAAACAAACAGTAAAACAAATACTTTCAAAACATTGTAAAAAACAAAATTAAATAAATACATTGATTCATCTACCTATAGGTAGGTATATTAAATATTTTATTCACATTTCTGTAGTAACTATTTATTTTAGATATNAAATTCGAGAAAAAAAAATTATATTCAACACCCTGTATCTCAGAAATGAAGCCTTCTACGACATATGTTTATAGGAACTTTTCTTTTTAAAAACATGTGTTCTATCTCCTGTTAAAGTTTGTCTACAAAAAACTGACTCACCCTGTATAAACAAACAAACAGTAAAACAAATACTTTCAAAACATTGTAAAAAACAAAATTAAATAAATACATTGATTCATCTACCTATAGGTAGGTATATTAAATATTTTATTCACATTTCTGTAGTAACTATTTATTTTAGATATTTCAATGAAAATTATTACAGACAGGTTTCTAGAGTAGCTGAAGTTGAACATACTTAGACTTATTTCTTATATAAAGCAAATAAGGTCGCTAAGAATAGCTGAAACAGTATTGTTCCTATTTTTTTTATTTTGGAAAGCTAAAATGTATATAAAATGTTTGTATAAACTGCAAATATAGCAAAAATATAATAAGTTAATCATACCAAATTGCTTCCAAGGGCAAAAGAACGTTTAAAATAATTTTTGTTTAAAATGACGCATCTTCGCGGCATCCTTCTTTACTGTAGGTATATAAAGTAGGTAGGTTTTCATAAATCTCCTTTTTCTCAAAATCTATACTTACTGGCTCAAATATATAACAACAAAAAAAAAGACGAAAGATAGTTCGTTTATTTTTTGAACAGGCCTCGTATGTTTTTATTAGTTTGTCTTGCTGGAATAGATAAAGGCGCAATTAGATAGGATTGTTTTCGTAACGTCTTTGGTATAATGGGGAAATTAAATGATGATCCTTGTTATTTAAATAATTTTATTGTGCTTCTTAACACATTTAATCCCACAACAAACCGACTTGCCTGTCGCTTGTCGGTGTGGCAAAGTGTCCATAAATAAAGATTAGTTATTATATAAAACTTTTCTTTATAACCACCCAAGAGGCAAATCCAAATAAATAATGAAGATTAATCAAATTTGACAGAATAATTTATCGATTCAACTTAAAATCTACAAGCACTATTTTAAACTCCAGCACTCAATAATAATTATAAATTGCCTCAAAAACCGCAGCTTCGCATATGCAAAATGCTGTTATTATTTATTCAAGTACGCTATAAGTTCGAATGCATACGGTTTTTTACATAGCTAATAATTCATTATTATAATTTATAGCAGTCTTAAGTTCTATTCAAGTGGCCATAATGGAAGGGGAAGTGAAATAAATTCATTCTGAATAGCTGGCTTTAACTTTTCTCACTTTCTGAATTTACACCAGGTAGTAGTCGACTTGTGTGGTGCACCTTTTTCTATTAACGCCTGCAAGAATTTCCACAATGAAGTTTACCTGGGCACGGTCAAAACATAGCCACAATATTAAACGTCGCATCATTGTCTACCTATAGCTCCGAATAAAATAGATTTTAATCGACACAAAAGGGGCCACAATTCGACAATTATTTCCAATTTTACGCCTATAGCGGGGTGGCAGGTGAACGTAAAAAATTAAGAAAAAATAATTTCCTGTGCGTTTCTGGAAATGGATCCGCTTGGTTTTATGAAATTATTTTTGTTGGTTCGGTGCTTTTCGTTTTTAAGTAAAACTATACGTTTAATCAGTGAAATCAACTTTGTACTCAAAAATTTTTTTTAGGTGTGTGCCTATGTGGTTACTCGATCTATTTAAACGTGCCTTGAACATTTTTTTACCTAGTATTTAAACTGATTCAAATGTATGTATACTAAATTTTTTATAATAATTAAAAAATATTTTTAAATAAAACTAAAACATGAACATTAAGATACACCATTTCTTAAGTCTTATATACAGGAAAGACCACAGTGCGTTATGACAGTAATAATTGTACATCCAAGTATGAGATAATTCAGCACTGTGTACCGCAGGGTTCTATTATTGAACCAATATTACTTTTGATTTTTATTAATGACATCTATTACTTTCTGTCATCTAAAATATACATATATTTTACATGCCGATGACACCACTCTAGTTGTACCACACAAGGATTTTTCACAGTTAAAAATAGTTTTAGAGCAGATAGAAAAACAGGCTGAAATGCGTTTTACCAACTAATAAACTCAAAGTGAATGTCAATAAAACTCAAACTATTTCCTCAAATCGAGCTAATACAAAGAGTGACTGTTTAAGGCTGTTAGGTATACCTATCTACCTATGACTACACCTTTTCCACAATATGACTAATAATTAAAAAAAGGAAATTTCATGTTCGTTTTGAGAAAATAACCAGTGAAATACAAAATTAAACTGCAAAGCAAACAGATATATGGAAGAAACATTTGAAAACATATTTTATTTATATTTTGGGATATAAAGAAAATATACTTATTCAAACATTCATACCATTCCACCAATAAAAGTCCTTAATGCAAATAAAATATTAATGGCGTTAGCAAATACCTATACATAAGTATATTTTATTCGAATGCAAAAAAGAAGGACGGAATCTCAAACCTCTTACTCGCGTATACCTACGGACGATTTTTTTATATAGTATGGTTCTCCTCGTACACCATTGGCTCTCGAGACATTATCATGACGAAATATCTTCCATTATCGTATGAACTAATTAATCATTTATTCATTTGTAAATCTTTTAGGCGGAGCAACTATTTAAACCTGTTTTTGTCCAACAGTCTGAAGACTAACGGTCAGTGTTTGATATATCATTTTTGTATCTCACATGTTTTCCGTCTAATGAATTTTGACTGTAATCCAGCCTAGGTTGAATGTTTTTTTTTAATGCGACAAACACCAAATTTAATAAATTAAATGGTGACCTGAAAAACATAATACAACTGGACAGGTACAGTCCGCTGATATGCTCAATATAATTCAGATTATGTTCACAAATTATTTTCTGAAATTTGGAAAAACAACATATTGTATTGTGTATTATAGCAAGTTCGAATTTCAGAAATGAATTTTCTGAAGTGACAGAATTCGATAGAATTTATGGGTATAAAATTTATTACAAAATATTCCTAAAAATAGCAACACATTTGGCAAGCTGCTTCCCTCCTCGTAAATAAGTGCAAAAAATAGGGACTCCCTATGGAAGGGGCTTACTATCACCCCAAAATATATAGATTGGATAAGTTTGATGACGGAAGCGTGTAATTGTTGTATATAGATAGCAGAGGGTGCGACCACCAACTGCCGAAGTCGTATTTTTTCATATATGTCGGAATATCAACACAGATTGTGCCGATGCCACGACATTCTGAAGCTGATATAAGGCTAAGTATTATAAACTATCTCAATCCGATAATCTAAAAATTATTTATATGTCTATTTATTTAATTTAAATCATCTAACAGACAAATAACCTAATTATAGAACTATTAAATAAGTTTTATAAAAATATGTATGTATAATAATAATATAACAATAAAAATACAAATAAAAGTATAAATTGCAAACAATATTATGGTTATCTATATTATAAAATAAACACAAACTACTCATAATAAGTCTCTCGATCTCAAATCCATCCGAAAGTTCTGTGAAAAAAAATTTAGATGGATAAGTACCACAAATTTTCTCTGTGTAGACATCGACATTATATCTACTCGTATCAAAANCACCATTGGCTCTCGAGACATTATCATGACGAAATATCTTCCATTATCGTATGAACTAATTAATCATTTATTCATTTGTAAATCTTTTAGGCGGAGCAACTATTTAAACCTGTTTTAGTCCAACAGTCAGAAGACTAACGGTCAGTGTTTGATATATCATTTTTGTATCTCACATGTTTTCCGTCTAATGAATTTTGACTGTAATCCAGCCTAGGTTGAATGTTTTTTTTTAATGCGACAAACACCAAATTTAATAAATTAAATGGTGACCTGAAAAACATAATACAACTGGACAGGTACAGTCCGCTGATATGCTCAATATAATTCAGATTATGTTCACAAATTATTTTCTGAAATTTGGAAAAACAACATATTGTATTGTGTATTATAGCAAGTTCGAATTTCAGAAATGAATTTTCTGAAGTGACAGAATTCGATAGAATTTATGGGTATAAAATTTATTACAAAATATTCCTAAAAATAGCAACACATTTGGCAAGCTGCTTCCCTCCTCGTAAATAAGTGCAAAAAATAGGGACTCCCTATGGAAGGGGCTTACTATCACCCCAAAATATATAGATTGGATAAGTTTGATGACGGAAGCGTGTAATTGTTGTATATAGATAGCAGAGGGTGCGACCACCAACTGCCGAAGTCGTATTTTTTCATATATGTCGGAATATCAACACAGATTGTGCCGATGCCACGACATTCTGAAGCTGATATAAGGCTAAGTATTATAAACTATCTCAATCCGATAATCTAAAAATTATTTATATGTCTATTTATTTAATTTAAATCATCTAACAGACAAATAACCTAATTATAGAACTATTAAATAAGTTTTATAAAAATATGTATGTATAATAATAATATAACAATAAAAATACAAATAAAAGTATAAATTGCAAACAATATTATGGTTATCTATATTATAAAATAAACACAAACTACTCATAATAAGTCTCTCGATCTCAAATCCATCCGAAAGTTCTGTGAAAAAAAATTTAGATGGATAAGTACCACAAATTTTCTCTGTGTAGACATCGACATTATATCTACTCGTATCAAAACTGTGAACACATCTAAAATCTTTTCGATATAGAAAGAAAAACCAATTGATTTTTAATTTTGAAGAATTTTCAAGAAATGTCTAACTAAATAGTATTTCAAACATACAGGGTGTTTAAGTCGTAATGTCATAAATTTTAACCACGTGTTCGGAAGACCCAATAAAGACAAAAAACTGAAAAAAAATGTTTTTTCTCGATTTCTTTAAAAATAAGCAAATTACCTCTTAACTCACGTTAACTCAGCGCTCCATTTCGTAATACACGCCAATCGAACATTGTAACGAAACAGCTGATTTCCTAGTTGTCGACTTGTCCAGTTTTGTAATTGCTTTCAAAATCAAAGTACAACGGATCTCAACTTTATTAAGACATTATGGACGAATGTCATTTTAAATACGTAAGTACCGTACAAGTCACGTACTACAAATATAACCCAAATAATTACTACCCAAATTACCAAATTACCCAAATAATTACTAAATAATTTACCTACTTGAACATAATATGTAATACTAAAAACTCACATCCAATTATAAAACAGTGAAAACGTTAAGAGTATTAAAGTTTGGTTAATGACCGAACAGTACGGTAGGTCAAGATTCACTCTCGATGTACCTAGGTCAGTGGTCAGGAGCGGTCCGAAAACGGTTTTAAATAATGATTTTAAAATATTTTTAGTGTAAATATGTACTTTAAATTTTTTTTAATCACATACTCGTATTTTCCCCTATCTTCCCTTAAAATTAATAACATTATGACTGTAACATCCTGTATAAGAGAGGGAAAATATTTTTATTTTTCATTTTACGAGAAAAATGCATCTTACATGTGGTCAGAAAATCGCCAAATATAAAAATCGGTCAGGAATAAACTATCTTTGATTTTAATAATACAGAAATATGTTATTAAGGAAAGTTGCTTAGAATTGAAATTTATATTATAATGTAATTAATGTCAATTTGTGTATGAATCTGCCTACTTTGATGGAAACGGACAATAAAACATTTTTATTGTTCATTTTACGAGAAAAAGGCATGGAGAACGTACATCTTGCATGTCAGGGTGATCATTTATTTTACAAATCGGTAAATATAAAAATCGTTAAAGAATAAAGTGCATTTGATTTTAACAATACATAAATATGTAATTAAGGAAAGTTACTTAAAATAAGAATTTATACCATAATTTGAACATGTGTAAGAATCGGCCTACTTTGATAGAAACGGAGAGTAAATAATTTTTATTGTTCGTTTTAGGAGAAAAAGGTGTTCTTGATTAAAATTTATGGTTGTCTTTAAAATATTTTTTAAATGCATTTAAAGATAAAAATATCTTTAAAATGTCTTAAAAGATAAAAATATATTTAAAATGCCTTTAAAGATAAGCAAACATTTTAATCAAGAATGCCCTTTTCTCGTAAAATGAACAATAAAAATGTTGACTATTCGTTTCTATCAAAGTAGGCCAATTCATACACAAATTGAGATCATAATACAAATTTCAATTCTAAGCAACTTCCGTTAATAACATATTGCTGTATTGTTAAAAACAAATGCAGTTTATTCTTGAACGATTTTTATATTTACCGATTTTCTGATCACCCTGTACATGCAAGATGAAAGTTCTACATGACAACCGCATTTTAAAGATAAGCAAAAATTTTAATCAAGAATGCCTTTTTCTCGTAAAATGAAAAATAAAAATATTTTCCCCATTTTCCAGTCTAACCGTAGACATACCTGTATGTAGGTACATGCGTTGTGTTTTTTTAAAGTTGTTAATTTTTTTTAAAAATCTCCAGTATTTTTTATCTCATTTCAAAATTAAAAAAAAATAATAATAAGGAGAAGTCAATGTATTGCGTTGAAAAGAAAGACTTATCATTTTAACTTATTAAACTGGGGTATATCGTATATTTTTGTATTCTTTCTAGTTCAACATATACAGAAATAAATAAAGTTAAGTAATCGGTGTTTTTTAAGCTTCAGTACCTACGTACCTAGTGTTTTTAATAGTAAAAGTTTCATTAAGGGATGATTATTTTATTACTTAGTTGACAAATATATGCAGCAAAATATCTGAATTTCTTCTAAACTAAAAGATCTTTAGAATGTAGAAAATATAGGCTCCGCATAATATGTTCGAAGTTGTACTATTACTTGCCTTGTTATTGAGTAATTCATTACAAACATTGCTTTCCTTATTTATCCATACCATTTCACTCATTAAATTATAATTAATCAAATGTCAAGCTTTGATTTAAAGTTTTGTTCTGATAAAACCTGAGTCCAGAGAAGGTTTATCCCTGGTAAAACCACATAAGATTTTATCGGCGACAAAAAATTGGTAACTGAACATAATTTTAATAGATAATATTCCGGATACTAGTGTGTATCTTTATATTTAAATTGAGTAGAAAGAAAAAAAGATTACGTTCGCGGTTTTACCAGAAAATATAATCTCGAAAACTGTTTCCTTAACCTCTCTTGATATGACACGATAATACACACACACACAAAAAAATTGGTCACAAATATCGTTGATATAACCTACATCAAAATGTAGAGTTTTCTTATTAAATACAGAACTGCCTACATAAAAAACAAGCAATTCGTTTAAAATTTTACAACTAAAGGGAACAGAAAAACAAATTGGCAGTCAAAATATTACTTCCAAAAATGATTTTTTTTTTAATATAGCTTAGCAAAGTAGGTACATACATACAAGGTCTGTTTAGAAAATAAACGACCTAATTTTTTTTAAACTTTATTATTAATTTTATACATTATTGGTTTTTGCCTCGTTCAAAGTACATACCTCCCCCATTCACGTACTTTCCTAGCGGTGGTTCCATTTCGCAAAGCAGTCCTGGATAGCTTCATTTAAAATAGCCTTTAACGTCTGTGACGAATTTGCTTTAATGTTATCAATAGTCTGTAAACGGCGTCCTTTCAGCACTGATTTTAATTTCGAAAATAAGAAAAAATCACAAGGAGCCAAGTCTAGCGAGTAAGGAGGGTCAGGGAGGACAGTTTTCAAGCACCATGAGTTGTCTCGCTACAACCCGTAACCATTGCAAAGGCATTAACGGTACACGCGGTTAACTGTTTCACCTTGAGATGAGAATTAAAAATACACAATTCCATTAAACTCGAAAATATAGTGTGCATCACTTTGCCATGATAGAAACTGATGTNAAGTATAAATTGCAACTAATATTATGGTTATCTATATTATAATATAAACACAAAGTACATACTTAATTCTTCTCATAATAAGTCTCTCGATCTCAAATCCATCCGAAAGTTCTGTGAAAAAAAATTAGCTGGATAAGTACCACAAAGCCGGCAGAGTACACAGCAATCGGATATTGTAGCGAAACAGCTGATTTCCTAGTCGTCGTCTCCTCCAGTTTTACAATTGCTTTCAAAATCAAAGTGTAACTTTATTAAGACATTATGGACGAATGAGTAATGGTTTTTTAGCCGTCTTTGTCATTTTAAATAATTAGGTACCGTACATGTCAGAAAAGTAATAAGTTACACAATAAGGTAGACATACGTACTACAAATATAACCCAAATAATTACCTACTTGAACATAATATGTAATACTAAAAACTCATATTTAATTATAAAACAGTGAAAACGTTAAGAATAGGTATTAAAGTTGAGTCACTCTTGATGTAGGTCAACGGTCAAGAGCGGTCCGAAAAGGGTTTTAAATAATGACTTGAAAATATTTTTTTTCAGGGTAAATGCGCATTTTAAAATTTTTTTAATCGCATATTCATATTCTACTCATTTTTCCCTATCTTCTCTTAAAATTAATAACATTATGACTGAAACATTCTGTATAAGAGAGGGAAAATATTTTTATTTTTAATTTTACGAGAAAAAGGCATTCTTGATTAATATTTTTGCTTGCCTTTAAAATGCGGTTGGCAAGGATTTTCATCTCTCATGTGATTAAAAAATCGGCAAATATAAAAATCGTTCAAGAATAAACTACCTTTGTTTTTATCAATACAGAAATATGTTATTAAGGAAAGTTGCTTAGAATTGAAATTTATATTATAATTTCAATTTGTGTATGGATTAGCCTACTGTGATAGAAACGTACAGTAAAACATTTTTATTGTTCATTTTACGAGAAAAAGGAATCCTTGATTAATATTTTTGCTTATCTTTAAAATTCGGTTGGCATGGAGAAGGTTCATCTTACATGTACAGGGTGATCATAAAATCGGTAAATATAAAAATCATTAAAGAATAAACTGCCTTTGTTTTTAACAATAAAATAAATATGTTATTAAGGAAAGTTGCTTAGAATAAAAATTTATATTATAATTTGAACTTGTGTGTATGAAGGCCTAATTTGATAGAAACGGACAGTAAAAAAAATTATTGTTCGTTTTGCGAGAAAAAGGCGTTCTTGATGAAAATTTTTGATTGTCTAAAATATCTTCAAAATGTTTTTAAAGATATGCAAAAACTTTTTTTCTCGTAAAATGAACAATAAAAATGTTTTACTATCCGTTTTTATCAAAGTAGGCCGATTCATATACAAATTGAGATTATAATATAAATTTCAATTCTAAGCAACTTTCGTTAATAAAATGCAGTTTATTCTTGAACGATTTTTATCTTTACCGATTTTCTGATTACCCTGTACATGCAAGATGAAAGTTCTCCATGTCAACTATATTTTAAAGATAAGCAAAAATTTTCGTAAAATTAAAAATAAAAATATTTTCCCCATTTTCCAGTCTAACCGTAGACATACCTGTATGTAGGTACATGCGTTGTGTTTTTTTAAAGTTGTTAATTTTTTTTAAAAATCTCCAGTATTTTTTATCTCATTTCAAAATTAAAAAAAAATAATAATAAGGAGAAGTCAATGTATTGCGTTGAAAAGAAAGACTTATCATTTTAACTTATTAAACTGGGGTATATCGTATATTTTTGTATTCTTTCTAGTTCAACATATACAGAAATAAATAAAGTTAAGTAATCGGTGTTTTTTAAGCTTCAGTACCTACGTACCTAGTGTTTTTAATAGTAAAAGTTTCATTAAGGGATGATTATTTTATTACTTAGTTGACAAATATATGCAGCAAAATATCTGAATTTCTTCTAAACTAAAAGATCTTTAGAATGTAGAAAATATAGGCTCCGCATAATATGTTCGAAGTTGTACTATTACTTGCCTTATTATTGAGTAATTCATTACAAACATTGCTTTCCTTATTTATCCTTACCATTTCACTCATTAAATTATAATTAATCAAATGTCAAGCTTTGATTTAAAGTTTTGTTCTGATAAAACCTGAGTCCAGAGAAGGTTTATCCCTGGTAAAACCACATAAGATTTTATCGGCGACAAAAAATTGGTAACTGAACATAATTTTAATAGATAATATTCCGGATACTAGTGTGTATCTTTATATTTAAATTGAGTAGAAAGAAAAAAAGATTACGTTCGCGGTTTTACCAGAAAATATAATCTCGAAAACTGTTTCCTTAACCTCTCTTGATATGACACGATAATACACACACACACAAAAAAATTGGTCACAAATATCGTTGATATAACCTACATCAAAATGTAGAGTTTTCTTATTAAATACAGAACTGCCTACATAAAAAACAAGCAATTCGTTTAAAATTTTACAACTAAAGGGAACAGAAAAACAAATTGGCAGTCAAAATATTACTTCCAAAAATGATTTTTTTTTTAATATAGCTTAGCAAAGTAGGTACATACATACAAGGTCTGTTTAGAAAATAAACGACCTAATTTTTTTTAAACTTTATTATTAATTTTATACATTATTGGTTTTTGCCTCGTTCAAAGTACATACCTCCCCCATTCACGTACTTTCCTAGCGGTGGTTCCATTTCGCAAAGCAGTCCTGGATAGCTTCATTTAAAATAGCCTTTAAAGTATGTGACCAATTTGCTTTAATGTTATCAATAGTGTGTAAACAGCGTCCTTTCACACTGATTTTAATTTTGAAAATAAGAAAAAATCACAAGGAGCCAAGTCTAGCGACTAAGGAGGGTCAGGGAGGACAGTTTTCAAGCACCATGAGTTGTCTCGCTACAACCCTGGTATCTTCTTGTTGATTTTTTCCCGTAACCATTGCAAAGGCATTAACGGTACACGCGGTTAACTGTTTCACCTTGAGATGAGAATTAAAAATACACAATTCCATTAAACTCAAAAATATAGTGTGCATCACTTTGCCATGATAGAAACTGATGTGCTTTCTTGGAATGTGGAGATCCTTTGCCGGTCCATTGTGACAATTGAACTTTTGTCTGAATGTGGTAGCCGTAAAACCAGCCAGTTTAATCCTTTGAATGAATGCTTTATCGTCATTGGATTGTTCAAGAAGTTACCGACAAACGTCCGCATTTCATAGTACGCTAATTAAGATGCTAACCTCTACTGGAATTTATCTGACAGTTAATCGGTGATTTGCATGCTCCAAATTTTTGACTTCCTGGACGTGGAAGTCATCAGTTTAAGAAGAAGAAGGTCTTCGACTTCTTCTTCTGCTTCTTCTTCGTCTTCTTCTTCTTCTTCTTCTTCTTCTCCTAGTGGTTGCTCCTAATAAGTCCCATAGCACCGCGGCCTAATTAGGCCTATTGTGCGTCCCACTACTAGTCCTATTTAACAAGTAGATTTGTCCTTTTTACAAAGTCCAAAAGCTACCTTGCTGACACTTCTCTCAGTTCCTTGGGTTCCAAATAAGGTTTCCCCAGGATATGCAGAGAAGTTTCATCCGCCGATTCACATCCTCGGCAGACCTACATAAGTTTTAGCTTAAGTAGATGTTTCCTAAAGTGACGGTGTCCCGTTATGACTCTTGAGCCGGATTTTGTTCAAGCTCAGCAAATCGTTCATTCTTTCCTTCGAAGGATTCTCCATGAGCTCCTTGGAATGGCTATGTCCTAGCCTTGAAGTCCAGTATTTCCTGTGTTCTGTCTCAGTCCATTTGCCCAGAGCCCGCCTGACCACACTGGGAGATGTGCCACAGAAGGGCTCCGGGCCAATGAACTCTGTCTCGGATCCCTTCGAAGCCGAAGACCTTAATGATAGAGGATCATCTTCAGCTGACTGACGAGTAATCCTCAAAATCATGTGAGCATCATCTGCGTAAGCTTGTTTCAAAAGTTGAAAAGTTTCCGTGAGTTTTCCCCAGTTTCAGGCAAAACTTTTGCTGCATTGTTGTTCCAGAAAATCGCATTTTTCCAAAATCCTTACTAACACTTAAACACGTTGCACTCAAATAACAATATCACGTAAACTAAATGAGATATCAACAGTCCTAGACATGTGGTTACAGGGGAGGTTATGAGCAAAGAAATGTTGCCAACTGCATATCACTAAATATCTCCATTAGCCAAAAAGTTCGGTTATTTTCTGAACGGTCCTCGTATAGCTACCTCTATTAACTCTAAATTTTTAAGCTAGCTACGCTTTTCTACAGTTTTAGTTGAAACCAATTCAATAAAAACCGCTTTTAAGGTACATTAACGTACTTTCATAAATATTCAATAATTTTTCGTAAATTCCGAGAACACTGGTATACCACAGCACAAATCTCCCGCGTAATTGAACCCCTATTTCCAATTTAAAAGCGATTCAATTTCCGAACCGATGACAGCATAAACATTTTTACGCGACCTAGGCCTATACAACTCTAATTAGAAGTGGCGATATTTGATCGCACAAAGTGAATTATGCATACGTAATTTAACCGGTATTGAGCTTGTTCCGGTCCAATGTAACATTATACCCTGTTTTTATTGTTAATAAGTGGTTAACGTGCGCACATAAACGATAGGCTATCGTTCGCGTTTTCCTGTGAAAATCTAAATGCTGGAATTACGGAACAATGCGCTCTGCGGAGTGGAATGTACCTCGCAATAATGAAATGGCTTAGGTTTAATTCGTGATTATACACGAGGCAGTGTATAAATTTTCAGTGAACTTTTCTTAAGTAAAAGATCATATAAATATTGTCCGGAAATGGACTGTTTTAGAGATAAATGGCCTTAGATTTTTTGAAAAAAAAATTTGAAAAATTTTAAGAACGCGTAATAATTCACAAAATTTTTTTTATACAACAAAGTGTTTCTGAAAGATTAGGTTTTTTTTGTCTTAGAAACTATATCTATCTCCTCTTGTTTTCGAGAGGAACAAAATAAAATTTTTAAAATAGAATTTTTACGAAAATTTCCAAACGGTTACTAATATTTTTATGAAATTTGGTATTCCGGTGTTTTTAAGGACGCCAAATACGCTGGTCCAAATATTTTTTTTGATATTTTATAGAGGGCGCTAGTTATGCTACATTCCTATTACATTTTAACTTCTATTTTTTTTAAGGTTAGGTTTTTTACTATTCGGGCACCATTTTCGAATATACAGGACCTAATTTTATTTTCTTATTTTTTTAAGAAAAAAGGCTTTTAATAATTGAACTCTTACAATATTGGGTATACAAAAAAAGTAACTTTTCTCGAGGTAGGCTTATTTCAAAACTTGTTGATGGATGTCTCATAAACAACGTATCCATTCTTGGTAATATTTTAACTAAATTGATACGCTGCTAATAGACCGACCGAAATAACTCAATTAGAGGAAAAAAAAAGAAAATTGTTACCAGGACTTTTATAAGTGGAAATGATAAAGGGGCTTATAATAAACAAAAAAAAATGCGTGAGTAGGGATAGTGGAGGTTTGATTTGGGGGTTGAAAGGTTGTGAAAAATTGTATCATTGAGATTTTTGGCGAAAGTTGAAGTCAAACAAAAAAGTATCGAATACAAAAGCTGTAGACCATGCAAAAATCTAAAACTTTTGTATAGTAATATCATCTAATTCAGAATTAAAAATAATTTTAGATTTGGTCATAAAAATAGCAGCGACGTATTTAAAAAAATTCACCTGATGATGTGGTGTAATCAGTTTTTGATTTTTTTTAATTTAAACAAATTATCAACAAGTACTGAAAAATTCATTGTTGCAAGTCATTTTAGAAATTTTCTTCGAAAAAAAGTTTTTTAGACTGGAAAAAATGAATATCTCGGAAACTTGAATTTTTTATCTACAAAAATTTGCGGTTATTTAAGACATAGAAAGGTATACTTTCACCAAGTTTTATTTATATTTTAATAGTATTTTACTGGGACATTGTTAAAATTTGAATTTAACATAATTTAACATTATTTATTCATTGAAAAATTATTGACAAACGCTAAATCGTAGAAAAGTTTTATTTTACCCATGAACAGAGAAGAAGAAATGTTTCTCAAAAATTAGGTATCTAAAGAATATAATAAATTATCATAGGTATATTTTTTAAATCCACCTACCCTTAAAATATGTTCAGTGAAAACCGAGCCACTTTGTATACACTAGTCCAGTGGTAGTGTTTATACCATATTAGTCGTTTAGTATTTGTCTCATAATTTGTTAACTAGATGCACGCTGAGTTCTGTGTATGGAAACTATGTTCTTTCAGTCGTATATTCATGTTCGCTCAGTTCATCGCATTGTTGTTGGTTTAGGTGTTAATTGATTCAACAATCATGTTAAGGTGGCCTCTAAAATTGTTATAAATTATTATAATGATCCAGCAGTATTCAGGTTACAATAACGTATATTTGAACTATTGTCACTTGAAATGTGAAAAGATTTGGTAAATAAGGAGCGAGTTTCTAAGACAAATAAGCAAAAAAAATCTAAATATATTTGCACTGTGTCAGTTTAATAATATAATACTCTTTAGAATTATAGCTATAATTAAATGAGCAATATTCATAAATCATCTTAACAGATGGCAAAATTTTCAATAAATAAAGAAAGAACGAAAACAATGCCACAAATAACTAACTATTTTATTTCATGGTTGTACTAATTTCTTATATCAGCAAATTCAACAACTTTTGCCGCTATTACTTAATTAATAAAACTAATTTGTGGTTTTAATTAATAAAATAATTTGACATACTTGATGTTGCAACAACCTTCCAAAATTTTGTTCACCGACGTGTGAACACATTTAGACCCATCTTACCCAGTTTCTTCAAACTCACACAAATGTTGTCTTGCTTTACCATGACACAAATGTTGTCTTGCTTCACTATAAATTAAAACGATATCTATCAACTCTGAGTTGCTATACACATAAACCATTTTTGACACTTTAAAAAGTATTGTAAACACTATCGCAAAAACGTTAATAATAAAATTGGATTTCCATATTCGGAATCGTCTGGGGCCACGTGGAGAAGGAACGAACAACGCGAATGGCATTAGAGACTACAGTTGCCCAGCGTTGTAAGGCTTTTAAATACTACAACTTAAATTTATTTTTTTCTCGGAAACCATAAGGGTTTTACAAAAATTTTTTTTACGATATTGACTCCATTTTTCCCAATTTTTTTTGCATAAGTTGTGAATTATTTTATTAATTAAAACCACAAATTAATTTTATTAATTAATAGCGGCAAAAGCAGTTGAATTTGCTGATATAAAATAGGTTATAAAACTTTCCTCAGGAGAGAAATTCTTTCTATCTTTTGTCCGTCCCTTTTTTATTACACTTTGCCGCCGTGCATGCTTTGCCTTTTGCGAGGTTAGGTTTTACAGTGGACCAGTTTCCAGTAAAGTGAACAAGTGTATTTTTAAATCATTTTCGAACTGCCCTTTTTGATTTTTTTTATACAAAATTATGTTTGTAAGGGTCCCCTGTACATTCAAAAATTTTTTTTTGGGAAAGTTTTGAATCACTCTGTGTAGGTGCAACTTTAATTAATGCAATTCTTGTTTAAATAAATTTTATTTATAATAAAGCAATTTAAGTATTTACAAAAGTATTTTTAACATTTCAACAATGGTACGTGTTTTAAACCTATTCAAATTTAAGTTTGCCTTTAGATGTAACAGTTTTGCAAGAATATAAATTCGTTAATGCCTTTTTAACTAGGTTATGAGAATAAAAAGACGAACTGCCAACAAGAGTATCAATCCAATTATTTAAAAAAGCAAAAAGGCAATTTCTAATACCGTTCACTGGCCATACATAATGTTTGCAAAAAACTTTCAAATTATATCCGTTCTGAAAAAATTGGGACAGATTCTTGTTAGTACAGGACGAATTTGAACAAGAGCCTCATTTTTACGAGGAATGTTAACTTCTTGCGTCTCCATCCAATCTACGGGAATTCCGACCACAACTTTGTGGTGAATTTAAACAAAACTTGTCTGATGCACGACAGTGCCTCATGATCGATCAGACACTTTTATTTGAATATTCCTATGTGACCGCAACTCGACGAATTGTTCTAGACAGTTCGACGCATTTGATAAATAAATAATAGCTTAAAATATGTCCAACTAAATAATGAAACTAAAGAGTAAAGATCGACAGAGATAACATTTATAAATTTATAATAATAATTTTTATTTGTCTTCATAATACAATACAATATTTTGTAGTTCATGTTCTGTAAACACCAGACATTTGTTGAAAATAATAAGTACTTAATTATGCTTACGTTTTATAAAATCTTAAGTGCGATATTTGTGTTAATGTGTGGTGTGACAATTTCGACATTTTTGTGAACTTTCTACCATGTTTCAAAAAGATAGAAAAAATAGTTCCAATGTCACAAACTTGACTTTCGAGAAAAATTTAATGGCTAAAGCTCCATGTCGATATGTTGATTTATTTAAGTGACAAAGTGTTTCTAACTTTTAACCGTTTTCGCGATGCTTTATAGCTTTTTTGTTTGTTAAAAATATTTTGTTTTTCTTAACGGATTATTTATTCTCAGTGGCATAGGCGCTGTTTTTCTATAATTTCGAGTTTTTGATTTATAACACACAACATTTTTATAAAATTCCTATAGTTTCCGAGAAAAAAATTGTTGAAGTTGTAGTACTTTCAACCATTACATAGCTGTACAATTGTAGTCTCTAGCGTCATTCGCAATACGTGTGGAGAGCCACGTGACCTCAGCGACTCCGAATACTGAAATCCGATTTTACAATCGTCGTTGCCATAGTGTTTACAATAGTTATTTTAGTAGTTACTGTGAAAAATGGTTTGCATGTATAGCAACTCGGAGTTGATGGATATCATTTTAATTTATGATGATGCAAGACTACATTTGTGTTAGTTTATAGAATCTGAATAAGACGACCCAAATGTTTACACGACGGTGGACCAAATTTTGAACAGTTGTTGTAACATCAGGTATGTCAAATGATTTTATTATTTAAAACTAGAAATTTGTCTGTTTTTATCACACTTTGCCGCCATGCCCGTCGCATTGTGCCAAGTCAGATTTTACAGTTGACCAGTTTTCAGTGTCGTGGAGAAGTGTATTTTCAAATAATTTTTTTCCTTACAAAATTGTATTTGTAAGAGTCCCCTGTGCATCCAATTTTTATTTTCTTTGGATAAGTTCTGAATAACCCTGTATACAGGGCGTCCACCAGGAATCGCCACTATCTATATCTCGGAGGGCACTGATCCGATAAATCTGAAAACTTGGCAACCTAGCACAGGTAGTAGGATTAACACAGCTAAAATATTTAGAACTTTATGGCACTTCCGGTTATACCGGAAGTCGACATAAATTTTCTTGTTTTCCATAGAACACTATATATTATTGCATTTTCGGATCCTACGTGAAAATTGAGGGTAACTTTAATAAACATTCCCTATACCTAGAAGTTATAGATTTTGAAATATTAATTTTTAAAGAAAAAATTTGACAGACGCAAGGGTCCGCGGAGATGCTAGTAACTCTTTTCAGGAGCGTAATATCAAGTGGATTTTTGGAACCTGTAAAGGGCATAGGCAACACTAAATTATGGTACAACAACAAATTAAGACATTTAATACTAGATGTTTCATTTTTGCAGTTACATTTCCACAACTTCAAACAGCTATAACTTTATTAACTTAAATGGAACACCTTGTATTTTTTTAATCTGTCGTATGCAGATTAAAATTTCCTTTCAAGCCATGTGATCATTGTTAGGGTTGCCGTTACTATTTTCAGAGATATTTGCAGTTTTCTATTTTTTGGACCTATTATCAAATTGGTCATGGCCAGAAACACTCCAGAAACAATTAAAATAACTTGATATTTGTCAAGTTAGTTGTCAAATTATTGTAATAGTTTTTGCCGAAAATAAAAAATAAATAAAAATGCCTGGGGATCGTTTAAATTATACTAATGGGGATTATTTTAATCTATGGACAATGTGACAAAGTAATTTCAAGAACATGTAGAGAATATGCTGCTTTGCACCAATTTTGTTTGATTTTTACACCATTATTTATAAGGACCTTATTAGTTCCTGATTGAAATTGTTTTCAGAAATTATGATGTTTTTCTTGTAGCAGCGCACTTAGAAAACGCGACTTTAGTAATAGATGTTTTCGCTCGAATTATGGTACCTACGACAGAACGTTGCAAACATGTCAGGAATCGCTTTTTCACAATAATGAACTGAAACTTTATATTCGGGCTAATCTTTTAGAGGGAAATAACTTTTCTTTATAACATTTTCCCCAAGGGTTAAAAATAAAGGTACCTTACTCTTGGGCCGATTTGCAGTTTTCGTCTGCCCCTCGTATATAACACACATTTTTTGAAATTCGATAGCGCCATTTTGTTTTGACGACATGCAGAAACAACTGACAATCGAAGGAATTTATTAAATTCACACATACAGTTTTTCCCATAAGGTGCAAACTTTTTGGGTAGCACTGTATAATATAATAGAGTACCCAAAGAAAACGAATTTTTTTTTTCGTGTCTCTTGTGAAAATATATTAGTTTATCATGTTTTAAGATCCCCCTAAAAAAATTAGCTCAAAAAAAATTTTTTTAGAGGTCGCTCAAAATTTTTAAAAATTTTGAAAATCGGCAAAAATTTAATTTTTTTTTCTCGTTATTTTATCATTTTCTAGGTTGAAAAAAATCTCGATTTTGAAAATTTCAAATCGATATTTGAATTTCTAAAGGTCACTAATATTTTTTTTATTGAATTTGATGAACAAGTGAATAGAAATAAATCACGAGACACTTATATTTTAAAAAATTAAAAAATTATAAGTATTAGATACTCACAGTGCGGTAGTAAATTTTGCCACGAGATATTTTTTAAGGGTCTCGTGATTTATTTCTATTCTTTTGTTCCTCAAATTCAATAAAAAAAATACTAGTTCGTTGATATTTATTTTTAGAAGTCGCCTCGCTCGAAAACATTTTAGGTACACTACTTTGAAAGTTAAAATAATTATGAGTGACCTTTAGAAATTAAAACATCGATTTGAAATTTTCAAAAGCGAGATTTGTTTCAACCTAGAAAATGATAAAATAACGAGAAAAAATTTTTTTAAAATTCAATTTTTGAAGATTTTGGAAATTTTTAAAAATCTTGAGCGACCTTTAAAAAAATTTATTTTGACCTGATTTTTGAGATGCTCATAAAACATGATAAACTAAAATATTTTCACAAGTGATACGAAAAAAATATTCGTTTTTTTAGTCCACCCTACTGCAGGTATAGGTATTTAAAATGGGACCACCTTTATATTTTTCTGTTTTTGAAAATTGCGTAAAACTCTCTGAGGTAATACGAATATATCGAACATAATATTTTTTGGAAAAACAAAGTTTTCCAAAAAATATTGTTGTTAATGTTAAGTAATTATTTTGTAATTCAATTATTGCGTTATAATAAAAGTGTGGGTTCGAGAAGAAACTATAAGTTTAATCTGATCAAATACGTAGTTTGACTAGTTCTTTAATAACCGGAAAAAACGATTCCATATTACATCTAAATATCGGATTTATCTAGTCCAGAACTTGCTTCTTCTTGAAATAATGTATGTAATGTAAACAAAATCATCTATTTAAGCTTGGAAGTAATAAAACCGTGCTCCCTAATAAAATAAATAGATAATGTAAGTGAATAAGGCGATTTATGAGAGGCAATCCACCGTGTCCGACTTCAATCTCCCTGCTCTTCCGACAGCTTTACTTCCAATACCAGAAAATTACATTCATTTCGGTGAGTTAGACGGGGACCTTGCAGTAAGCGTGTAAAATGTGGCCGATTCAAATGTTTAAATTGCTTTCTGGGACTGGGCCGCTGCGAGCCGATTTTTCTGTTTTCAATCGGTTTCGCCTTAAGAGGCGATAGGGGCGTTTGAAGGTCGGTGTCTTTTTAATTCTTGTAGAAGGAAACGTCCATGTTGTATTTATTGTTATTATTTACGGCTTCTGGTAATTTTTCAATGAGTTTTACAGCTCTGGTAAAGCTGTTTTTCTTGCAGTGACCGCTTCTGATTACTTGCGGGCCGTTTTTAAATAAACATGAACTGCAATAAACCTCAGAAATATCAATAATAATGTTGTAAACCAATTCTTATTACAATCGGTGTCCAACAGTATAGTTGATAGTACCTACATTATTACTGTTTTTATGAGTCGAACACAACAATAATAATATACCAATCTAATAAACTAAGTTGTTTAAACACGGATCATTTGATAAATTACACAGCCCCACAAAAGAAGGATAGGATCTGGTATTCAGACCCATGTATTTATTTCCATGTACTTTTTTCCCCTGAATCCGAATCTGCCTTCAGATTTGGCCCAACGGGTCTGAGTTTTCGAGAAAATTAAAAAAACAGGTCAAAATTCACAAAAAACGTAATTTACGATTGACGAAAGTTTTAAAAAATCAAATTACTCTACCAGCTCACTAGACGTATGATTTTTCATTCATTTAATTCCAAATTGTCATCATAGAGTCACACAAGCTGGTCCAATTTCATTCAAAAACAGAAAATAAATCAAAATGCTTAAAAACGCCATTTTCATGGCATAATTCATGTTGCAAAGTTCTGGATCCATCTTCTTATCCACCCACCCATTTGTGAATTCATACATCGTTCTATCCAGTCGTTCATGCATGAATACGCATATTTATTCAACCACCTGTACCACCTATAAAACCCACCCATCCACCCATCTATCCATCTACTTTTTGTACTGAGAGATGAGAATGCAATAAAACTTGTAGAATACTCTACTTTCTAAACAAAAGAAAACGATATCTACAAATCATTATTATTTTTGCTGTTATAACGTGTTCTCATTTGTTTAAAGGATCTATGCAAAGGGTTACGCTTTCGTTTAGTCCCTCTATTTTTCGTTTCTCTTTTTAACAACCAACAAAAATCGGCTATCATGTTTTCATCCCATCGTCCTTGATATCGCTGTTGTATAACATTCATATCCTGATGAAACCGCTCGCCTTATTCTTCGCTATAATCTCCAAGATTTTCAGGAAACCAATCCAGATGTGAATGAAGGAAGTGCAACTTGTAGCTCATCAAACATCCCAGATCTTGGAAGTCTTTTATCATTTTTGATACAATTTCTTCGTATTTAGGACTCTTGTTGTTTCCTAGAAAACTTGCTCAAAAGATATCAAATTGTCGAAAAAATCGCTCTTTTTTTTGGTTTTTTGTTCGTAACTTTCTTAATAATGGTCCGAAGTAAAGTTTTTTTTTAAATATTTGTTTTTAGATGGACTTTTCAGGAAAAAATACAACAAAAATATTCAGTGTTTTTAATGAAGATTTTTTAGTTTGAAATTTTATATCGTGTTTTTGAAAGTGAGTGTATCTTTTTTCGATTTTTTTTAAAATGTTTTATTTTCAACTACTATTCTTTTAACAGCTTTTAAGACCAGTCCGGTTGTGGGCCCTCCATAATTACTATTTTTTTTTATTTTTGAAAATTTGAAATTTTTGTTTTAATATAAAAACCATACGTACCGATTTTTGTCACTGTATACTTTTTTTTTAAATTAATTTTAATACTTTTTAATTGTTAATAGGTATTTAAAATGAATAAGTAAACGTCAAGTCTATTTATAAACAATTATAACAAAGGTTTTTTATTTATTTTCGTGTTCTTTTGAAAATTTTACATACACGATTATTTTGTGAACTAGAATACTAGAATACTACTAGAATAATATATTTCCGTTGCTCCTTGACCGAATGCAATTTTTGGGTTCATGTGATTGACTTAGCTGTATTGTACCGCAAACCTAATTTTTCTTTTGCATCTTCTCAGGTGAAAATTTGACAGCAATATTCATTAAGATGTGCGACTCTTTTTAAATTGAATAAAAATTCATAAAGACACTATTATTTAAATAAAAAAAATACTTTGCAACAAAAAATAGCATTGATAAAATAATTTTTAAACAGAACACAAAAATAAATAGAAACGTTTGTTATAATTGTTTATAAATAGATTTAACGTTTACTTATTGATTTTAAACAACTATTTACAACAACTATTAAAAATAATTTAAAATAAGTAAAAGCAGAGTATAGAGTGGTACTTATAATGATTTATAGAGGAAAAAATTTTGTTCAAATTTTCAAAAATCAAAAAAAAATTTAATTATGGAGGGCCCACGACCGGACTGATCTTAAAAGTTGTTAAAGGAATAGTAGTTTGACATAAAAAAAATTCCAAAAAATCGAAAGACTTTCAAAAATACGATTTAAAATTTCAAACCTAAAAATCTTAATCAAAAACACTGAATATTTTTTGTATTTTTTTTTTCTGTAAAAGCCATGCATCTAAAAACATAGATTTAAAAAAAAAGTTTAATTTGGACCATTATTAATAAAGTTATAAACAAAAAAAAAACAAAAAAAGAGATTTATTTGAAAATTTGATATCTTTTGAACAAGTAATCTAAAATATCTCAAAATTTTTTTGAGGGGTACACTGTTTGAATTTTTTTAAATGTTGATTTTATTTTTATATGGAAATCTAAATTCACTCAAAATAAATTAATACATATTTTTCAAAACATAATTTTTTTAATTTTGGTTGATTAAAATAAGGTAATTTTTTCCTACACTAAAAATTTCTCTCATTATATCTAGATTGCCCTTGTTTGGTATTCAGACAAATACATTTTTGAAATGTTTCCAACTATAAATCCATAAATAACGTAACAAATAATCATTGTTAAATATTTTGCTTAAAGATAGTGACAAAATATTTAAAAAATGTTAAAATAATGGACCATAAAAACGATAACGATTGCTTTGTAATTCAAGAACATTTTATCAAATATCATTAAATGAAGCAACTTGCTATATTTGTTTAACTACATGTAGGTACCCTATTATGTAATCCAGATATATCAGACGCATCTAATATCATTATTATTCATTAATTATTACAGACAAGTTTTTTTTTTCAAGTACACCTTAAAAGAAACAGCACCCAAACTCTACAAGATGATATACAGGGTCGGAAAGTCCCCATGGTTCATCGGCCGTTACGTGAGAGCGATAAAGTAAGTCATAGAAATCCGTGCGATAGAGAAAGATGCCTATAATGAAAGCGTAAGAAGCGGATCTTATTTGTGGAAGGGCGAAATGGGCGGTGACTATTAGACGCCTTCATTATAGCCATCTTACTCTATCGCACGGATTTCTATGACTTTCTTTATCGCTCTCACGTAACGGCCGATGAACCATAGGGACTTTCCGACCCTGTATGCCCAATACGTAACAAAAATGTATCAAAAAGGCAACTTCTAGAACGAATCTATTTAAATAATTCAATCTTCCTAATTCGAGCAGGTAGGCGTTGAGATACATATAGACACACCAATAAACATTTAATCGCGAGTTTAAACGCCATCAGTCTCTTTAACGCCACACCCTGTACTATGTTTATCTCCTTAATCACATTGAAATGTAATAAATCAGTATTCACTAGCTAACGTATTAAATAACTTTCAACTGAAGGAAATTTATAGCGGCAAACAGTTGAATGGATGAATTTGCGTTCTTCGATGTCGTTAACAAATCGTATTTATTTGGATTGTGATTATTCATTGTTTTTATGAATCTTTTTAAGTCGTCCTCCTCACCCACACAGTCTGGTTTCGATTTAAAATCCACTTTGGAGACGAGACGGTACCATTCCTAAAACGATAATGTGCCAAAAATAGGTCAATGTTTTTGCAATATGTATGTACTGAATAAATATTAATTTAATAATAATGTTGTAATAATAATGTATTTTACCTTTAATATAACTATTGGTTCTTAAAGACTAATAAACAATCGAATGATGAGATAAACATTTGGTCATTTCTATCACTATCCCACTATTTTTTACTTGTGAACATATTTTTTCTCGTACTTCGGCATTTTCGACTTTTTTTTCATTATGATTTCTTTATGATTTATAGAATCTGATGGCAAGCTTATGTTTCGTCAATACACTTATACCACCTTATACTAAGGCGACTAAGATTACTATTGGCTGTTGTTGGCACTGCTAACTTTTATCAACATCAGATAGTAAAGACAAGACACACATTGTCATGCCAAAGTAAATGTAATAAAGCTTTCTGTAAAAGTTTCATCTTCCTCCTTTTTAATATTATTTTGAAAAATTTCGCAAGATGCAAAAACTATTTAAATTAATAAGGAAAAAGTTCATGGTTCAGGCGTATCATTATATTTTTTACGGAATACCCCTACACCACCGAAATTTTTGCAAAAATAGTAACGGTTTCTGAAGAGTAGGGTAAATTACACTGAAATGTTGGTTTTATTTGTTTTCAATACGACTCACCGTTTACAGGAAAATTGTAAAATATGTTGTTAAGTCCTTTGTTTACATGTAAAAAATAGTTATTTTCTGTCCAAATAAATTAATTATCAGTATTAAAGGTTAGGTACACTTTTAATTGTATTATTTGGTTTTGTTGTAAATTTAGTTAGTAATACATAAATAATGCCGTTGTTCATCAATGCAGAAATTGCAGACATAAATTTTATGCATGATCGTGCCAATGGTAATGGTCTAGTAGCTTGTTGTCTGAGGTTTATCCTAATAGCCCAGTATCTTTTGCTGAAATATACCGCAGATTTCAGTAATCGCCTTGAGACAGTGGAAAAGTTGATAAAAACCCTATGGACTCTGGAAGACTTAAGCCATTCTCGATGTAGAAAAGCTTATTTTAGAGGAAGTGGGAGAGAACTTTGAGTCTAGAGTTAGTCTGAAGTAATTCCGCAAGTAAATACAAGGTGTTTAGCGGCAGATGTTGACTTTCAAAAAGTTCCGTTAATAGATTATTATTAAAAAAACCAGTTATTATATCCATTTCACCTTCAATCAGTTCAAGAATTTTTACCTAACAATAGATCCTCCTTTACGTCTTGCTTTCAGTCAAAGTATTCAGGAACTCAGGCAATAAAGACGATAATATCCAAAAGAAAATCCTGTTTACAGACAAAATCGCTTTTACTAGAAGGGATATTTTTAACTCAAACAATGGACATGTTTATTGCGATGAAAGTCCATATGGAGTCAGTAAAAGACGGTTCCAACATGAATTTAAGATTAATGTTTGGGCTGGTATTATTGGTCGTATTTTAATTAGACATGTTATATTACCTGCTATTTCTCCAAACGAGGTTACCCTATCTACCTGAAGAGTTAGGGATAACACTACGAATGAATACGATTTTCATACATGATGGGATCCTCCCATTTTACCTTATCGGTAAGGCAATACTTAGATGAGCACTATCCTAACAGGTGGATAGGTAGAGGAAATAATGTCCCTTTAAAATGGTCACCTCGATCCCCGGATCTAAATCCATGTAATTATTTCCTTTGGGGAACGTTGAGGAACGCAGTTTCAGTAAATACAAAAAACTAATTATGGGAAAGAATACAAAATGAAATTAATGTTATAAGAGGTAGGTGATGGATAAAATTCATTTTAATTTCTTGATGGATAATACTAAGACTAAAAATTTGTAGTTAATTTTGTTTTCCAATGTGAATTTTTCATTCTTATTCCCTGCTTTGAGGCTGCAGTTGTAAATTATTTTTTAGTAATCGAAATTTTTGCCTGTACTTGATTTATTTTGAATATGCCAATTTTATTCGAATTCCATAAACGATATCAAAATTTTGTAAGTAGCAAAAAATCTTCTAAAATAGTTCTTATTTTTAAAAATATAAATTCTGGCGTCATTGGCGTAAAGTTTCTAAGCAAAATAGTTTTCAAATTAGGTATTTGAAAAAACTAGGTTATCTATTCTATATTTAGAAGGCTATATTAGTAGGCGTGCACTTTTGTATATAGGTAAGTTAGGCTAAATAGTTTTATTTTCATCCAAGGAACCTGTGGTCAAGCGTTGTCCATCCTTTTCAGGGACACCCTGTATAAGATGTAAGATCTATATTGACAAGTATTTTAACACCACAAATGTATTTTTCATGAAATAAAATTCTAAATCTTCTCAATATCATTTATCATCCTTTATTTTTTCATTTCTGGTTTCCTGAATGAACCGAATTCATAGGAACTACTCTTTATCTCAGTGAGCACAATATTCAAAAGTGATCTACCAAGACAATTTGTATTGTCATGTGCATACTATCAAGATCCACATTTTGTAATTTTGCTGGAAACGATATCTCCTATTGAGATGAGAGAAAAATACCAGTTCTGTGCAATTTATCCTGGTTGTTTCAAGAAAATGCTACTACTTTCGTAAATTTCAGTCGATCAGATATATTGTTGAGTATAGTAGTTGAGTTGAGTAATTGTGGATGACTATGTACCCTTAATCTTAATCCCTGAATTATATTATTTATAATCGCTATATTCATATTGCGCAGACTTTCCTATTAGGTACCAAATTTGAATTAGTTTTGTTAGTTCGTCTGGAAAATATAAACAATAACGAACTACTTTTCTTATTTTTGGGGTAGTCTATGCTTCATAACGTTTTTTACACCCTGTATACTATTTATATAGATTTTGAAGATGAAAGTAAATAAAAACAAAAAGATAGATGGAAGTTAAACATTTATTTCCATTGTCGTTTCAAAAGCATTTTGATTGAGTTTCAACAAAGGATTTGGTCAATGATTTTATCCTCTCTTCTCAGTGAGTGAAGTTTCTGTAAGTCACATAACTTTGAATTACTCCTATTAACTAGTGTAGACGGCCTGTTACGTAAGTGGCAGCGTCTGTGGCAGTAATTGATTTGTCATGCGTTTGTCAGTTACACTTTTGTTAGTATAAATCTCAGAACAATACACGTTCCTGGAAAATATATTTTTATATTCTACGAATTGTAGCAATATGACAAAGTCAAGGCCTTCACGCTATTCTGAGAAATAAATAGAATATCCGAAGGAAGCTTTAGCATTTATATAATTGTGGTTTGTTTTTTTGGAGATAATAGATCATGTATCGCATGACGTAAGATTTGCTACACTTGTAATTTCATAACAGTGTAGCCAGAAATAATGACATTGAAATACAAGTCGTTCAATGGCTTGTCTAAAATTTGTTAGATCACTTTAAAGCATATCCAAAAATAATTTTAGAAAGTGTTTTTGACTTGACATCCATTGTCTTTGTATTTTCGTTTCACAAATTCTATTAAATTTATTTTATTTATTTATATCCTTTAATTTGAATATCAATATTTACTCAGAGACAAATAATACATACTTAAGTAGCACAAATTTGGTCAGTACAATGTGGTACCAATTCTTTCAAATTAAATTTTCACTCTATATTACAACTATAATAGCGTAGAGTTTAATAAAAACCAAAAAATGGTCAAGATAACAAAAGTGTCTAGCTTTTAGGAGAGTTTCTGTAGTAGACAAGATACATTAAATAAAGAATAAGTTCAACTACAGCAAGAGGTAAAATGTGCTTCGTTTGTCTCAGATAAGTACATATTGTTTACTTAATTATTATTCTTTACTGTTAAAGAACCATGAGATTATTTGAAGCTCCATAGAGTATTCGAGAGCATGAAAAGGAAATGGTAACTCATTTTTTAATCCAAACATTGAAGAATAAAGACTTCATTAAAGTCTAGGTATATTGCCGTCTAAATCAGAATTGGTTATTTACAGAAAGTGCATAATATATTATTAAGTGTTACATTGTTAATTTAGAACTGTTATATCAAGTTTTTCGTTGCGCAGAATTCTGAGGAAATTGTTTAATTAGTTTAAGTATTATTTGTCTTGTTTTTGTATAATTCAAAATGTTATATTTTACTCTAGAGAATATGTGTCATTCACTGCTTTAATAAATCTTCTAAGATGTATTTTGGGAAGGAAGGGAAGATTTTGGAAAAATATAAATACGTAAAAAGGCATATTCTTTGTCGTTACAACGTAATAATAAATAAATCTTTATTGCTGCTTAAAAATATTATGTAGTTTCTCCCTGTTTAGTAAAATTAGACTACAGGGATCGTAAATATACACATATTGATTTGCAAATATACATTTTGTGGGAAATTTCAGAAAAAGTGTAAAAATACATACGTTTTACATAAAGTACTGTAGCGTCAAAATGACAACTAACTGTAGAGTGCAGTTTTACATTATTTTTTTTCCAGTTCATTTTAAAATATAGCTGAAACAGGTCAATTAGTACGTAAATAGGCATTGTCACATATTTTTTTTAGAGAACGCTGTATATTTTGTTGTATAAAAACCATATAAGGTTATACTTTTTTGTCGTACTGACTACTACCCCAGTTTAAAAAAAATAAGTTTCTACGATGAATAGAAGTCGAGATATTGCAAAATTTACAGCGCGCATCAATTTGAACTTTTCGCTAAAATTGATGCATTGATTTCCCTGCAAAGTAAAAAAACTGTTTGCCTCATTTGTTTAAATGGAAAAGTTAGCTAATAAAATTTTTTGACCCACGAGATGAGAGATGTCTTGTATTATGTTCCTTTAGACAATTTTACAATAATCTCGCGGATAGACTTTTTTCGAGTAAAAATTTAATTTGCTTGGTCTATTAATTGAAAGATGGATATATATAATTATAAGTATTTTAAGCGAGTATCTCAACCTATTTAATTTACAAAATCTATGTCATACAGAAACAGTGTTAGAATAAAAATATTTTATACAGGTTTTTTTTCTCTGCTCTAGGATGAAATAGACGGCAATTTGTGTTTAATTCTCGCGTGTTTCGCTCAAAGCGATACTTTCCGGCTTCTCGCCCGTACTGTCCTTGATCCATAATTCACGTCCTCCGCCCTCTCTTTGCCAAAACATTCCCCATTTACAAGAGCAGAAATAATCTAGACGACGACGACGACGCCCGTCGCCGTGGGCACAGCAATTCCAGTTATTTCCTAGACACAACACACTATCTCGGATAAAACAATATATCCACGGTGCAAACTGCGGCTGCTGGGGCGTACCGGCAAGTATGCGGGATATTTTTATAAGGAAACTTGGNGCTAAAATTGATGATTTTCCCTGCAAAGTGAAAAAACTGTTTTCCTCACTTATGTGTTTAAATAGAAAAGTTAAAAAAATTTTTGACTCACGAGATGAGAGATGTCTTGTATTATGTTCCTTTAGACAATTTTACAATAAACTCGCGGATAGGACTTTTTTCGAGTAAAAATCTTATTTCCTTGGCCTAAGTCTCCTCTATATTTTAAAAAACATATCTACTTACTTTAAAAAAAAACAGCGATAAATTCACCAGAGTACCTTAGGTATAACTTGAATGGTTTTAGTTCCAATTCATTCGTTGTTAAATTATTTTAAAGAATGGTTGCTTGTTTAAGCGAAAAACAGAGAATTAAAATTTTAATTATGATTGGATGCGGAGATAAAATCCGTAGTCAACAGAAAGTATATGACTTATTTTACCATAAGTGTCCAGACTAGAGCTACAATAAGTATCCAAAAAGATTGAAGAAACCGGAAATATAAAGTATATTTAAGTACCTGAATCAGGAAGGCGAAGAAAGGTAAGCGAAAATGGCCGTCAAAATGTGATGCTCGCCGTTACTGAAAATCCTCACTCATCCATTAGATCTATATCAGCCAACTTCAACTTGTCGAAGTCCTCAGTTTACAGAACTCTGTAATCTCAAAAGTGGCATCCTTACAAAGTTAACGTCTTACAAGAACTATGGGCAGATGACACAGACAGAAGATTACGGTTTTGCCAGGAAATTAGAAATTTATTTGAAGACAACCCAACTTAAAAAATCACACGATTTTCACTAACGAAGCAACTTTTTGCTTAAACCGAACCGTGAACAGGCAAAATACTAGGTTTTGGAGCCCAGAAAATCCGCATTGGATGCAAGAAAAACATACACAACGTCCGGAAAAAGTGAATGTTTGGGCTGGAATCGTAAGAAATCGCATACTGGAACTTTATTTCTTAGAGGGCAATTTGACAGGCGACATTTATTTGGATTTTTTTTTACGTTTTCAACTGATTCCAGCTCTGGAATAAATTTTTCCCAACCCTAATGAGCACGATAGCCTGCTGGTGATATCTGGTTCCAATAAGATGGTGCCCCTCCACATTTCCACCTCGATGTAAGAAATACCTTAACGAAGTTTTCCCAAATGGATAGATAGGCAGAAGAGGGCCGCTTGAATGGCCACCACGCTCCCCTGACTTAACCGCACTAGATTTTTTTTGTGGGGTTATCTAAAAAGCAATGTGAACAGACCAGACATTAACGAAAGATTGAAAAATGGAGAAGTTCGAAACATAACACTTATTCAAAATGTAACTTTGAACACCAAATTGGGCATTGTGCAATGGTTAATGGGGGCCACTTTGAATATTGGCCGTAATAAAATAAAGAGTAGTACCTACTAAATTATTGTTTACATTTAATTCCTCCATTCTTTGACAACTATGACATAAAAGTAGGTATACTAAAACCGCTGTATCTTTTCCATTGCGTCACAAGCAATAATCGTATGAACTAAGACGAAAAATCCTAGTCAAATTAGTCACTGTTTGCATATAAATGAAAAGTCATTTTGACAATTCCCAAATCTGGATATCTCGCAAATTTTAATACTGATGTTACTGGATACGAACATATGCAAAAAAATCGATATTTCAACGCTCAGAAAATATATCCAACTGTTAGGTACCGAGATGCGATCAAAACAATTGTTAAAATTTTAATCTGACTGTCAGCTCTGTTTTAAATGCGCTAGTCAAACTATAGTCGAAAACTAATACCCAACAAACGTCCTCCATTTTCTTTCACTCTAATACACATAAAATATTGAAACGATTGTCTGTGATAGACTGAGACTATGAAGACATTTATGCCATCATTGCATCTCTTTTTGGCGTATAACAAATAATTAATTCACGCCCGCAACGACTGTCTTTGATATTAGGACACACTCGTGACGTATGCGTAATGGTAATCTTAAAACGGTTCTACTATATAACCTTATATTGCTGAATTCGTCTTTAGAAGGGCTGTCTATTTATACAATAAAATATAGAGCGTCCTATTAAAAAAAATGTCGGTAGTGTTATAATCTGTGAAACATGGCTCAAAAAAGAAAATATTCCAGAAAAGTGATAATTTCTATTAACTAATTGACTTGGTTCAGCAATGTTTTTAAATTTCAACTGAAAAAAAAACATGAATTTTGTTCCGTCATTTTGGGATGCAATACTGGGTACTTATACTATTATCGACATATATCATCTTGTAATTTCCAAATGGTAAATTTTTAAACATTGTTTTTATGATTGTTTACTCCAACATTGCAAGACTGCGAGAAATCGAAGAAGCCAACGCTGCTGATTATACGAATCGATAACTATCATCGCATCCTGCACGTTATTTTATAAATATTCCCAATCAAGGAATAACTGTAATACCTACCGTCAACACCGAAACAGTTTAAAAGTCGTCGAACTTTCCAACGCAGACTGTAAATGCCGTCAACAGCTTCATGAAAATTTACAACCCCTACTTTTCCAGTAAGGCCATGAACACCACCGCTATGGTTATAATTTCTCTTTGTTGCACTACGAAATGTTTATATCTTTATTGGGTTAAAAATTTGTGGGTTTATGGTTAGAGGGAATTTCTTGTGGCAGCGGCGACACGGATGTTAATGATTCTTTTATAGCAAGTGGGTGAACAAACTGTTAACGAGGGACGGTTTTGTCACAAACGGATTTTGGTGGATGTATAATCTGTTTGGGGATTTTACAGTATCTGTTGTTTGGAGCAATAAATCTCAATACCTATCTGGAATATTGGGTTAGTAATAAAGCACCTGAAAAATAGCTCATTCTAAGAAATTTCAATTGTGATTTTAAAATTAAAAGATAGCATAATAGAGGTACTTAAAATTAAAATGTTGTGACTAATATTATTTATTACGATTATACACATAGGTGCAATACTATACAGGGTGTCCCACCACGAACTCCATCGGTGGATATCTGGGAAACCCCTATAAGGATTTTTTTGGAATTGGTCGTGTGATACAGAGCATGGAGCCTACCAAGTTAAAATATTTTCAAGATCATCGTACTTCCGACTATACCGGAAGTCGATACCAACTTTCTTATTTTAAATGGAACCCCCTGCATATTATTCCATTTTTGGAGAGTATTTTATTTTTAAGTTGAAAATATATAGCACACTCTCACTAAGAATTGACCGTTTCCAAGAAATTTTGATTTATAGGCAAAAATTGACACATGCAGATTGTCAGCAAAATTTAGTTTTCCCGGAAACACAGGTTTATTTTTTTGTGCGAATTGGACATTTTGTAGAGAAAGACATAATATATAGGATTTGACATGAAAATTTTCCTGTCTTTAAACAGGGTCGTAAAAAAATGATCGAATATGAAGTTCAGAAAATGTGGAAAACTCGAAATTTTGAAATGGAAACTCCCATTTTTTTAACGTATTCACATTCTGCACTGAAATTGAGTGTAACTTTGTTAAAGTTTCCCTGTACCTAAACCCAGTCGTTTTCATTTTATTTACGAATAATCATTTCACTTTTCCTAAAATGGTGTTTCCATTTGTTTCGCACATTTTAGGTTGGCCGTGATAGGTAAGTAACAACTAACATGACAATTGTCACAGGTTTATAATTGTCAAATTTGTTTTAATAAATGTTCAAAATGTCTTCCTTCGACTTCCAAACATTTTTCACACCTTCGGAATAGTTCCTTGTGGGTCGCTCCTCTAATAGAATCCGGTGATGGATGTTTAAGGAGGTTCGATACTGAAAAAAAAAATGGTAAGAAAGTTTTCAAAGCAATTTTAATCTGTTAATAAATATGCAAATTGCCTCGTGTAAAAATATCAGATCGATTGCCAATGTAGTTTTTTTGAAAAATGATATTAAAAATTATGCTACACAGGCTCTTAAGGGAGTTGGGGAAAAAGCTTTAATCAAACGTGAATATTGCTCTTAAAAATGGTTAGGATCGGGAAAATAAAATTGTAATTAAAGAATTAAATGTTATCTACCAAACATTTTAAAACAATAAAAATATGCACTTACATTGTAATTAATGAGATAATGAAATGAACATATGACGTTTTCACAAATTTGAACAAACATCTGATCCAATGAAAGGAAATATGGCAACACTGTACGCTGTATTTAACGCTTTGGCTGACGCGCTATATTTGAATAGCTCGATTATAGACTATAAAATTATTCCAATCGAAAACATATGTAGTAATAATTAATATTAAATAAATTTTTCGTGATCTAATGCAATATACTAGCAATTCGAAACAAAAATTGAAAGGATCTCTTTGCAAAACGAACAGTATAGATGTTCTGTCTTCAATTTGACAAGGCGACGTCTCACTATCATACACTGAACTGATAGTTATCATATGGATTCTCGGTTTGCACATTTTACTTTTTTCTCATCAATCTACATCGCATTCATACGCATTTTATATTACTTTTCAGTCATTACTTTTCCTTTGTACCTTGGATGGTCATTCATGGTTACGGAATACGTGCAAAGTTGACAGTAACGACAGTTGACCCAACTTTTACCACCACGCCATAGCAATGTTGCCAGATTTCATCTATAATATTAAAAGCTCTTAATGAATAATTAGACACTTTTATTCGAATAAAAAGTTAATTGCCTTGCATTAAACACGAAAAATATATGCAAGCTAATATGTGTTGTATAAATTTTATTCGTATATATTATATTTAGTTCGCTCAAATTAGTTTAAGTAAGGTTGGTACTACAACGAAACTACCGTGTATAAGCATAGGCTCCCCTCCCGCACCGCCTGCCCCGTAAGAGATGTATCGAATCTCCTTAAATGCAGGCCCTACTATATGCATAAAATTTTCCTTTGTTATTACTGGTGTACTATACAGGGTGTTAAAAAAAGAGTGTAAAATATTTAAGGAGGTAATAGTATGAACCAAAATAAGCAGAAAAGTCTCAATAAACATGGGTCCGCAAAGTAACGGTTGCGGACATATGGAATGTTTTATGTTTTTAGCCCCTTTTTTATTTTGCAAAAACGTTGTGTATTTTCTTATAATAGTTGGTTGATGTTTAGTGAAATAAACAGTACGTATTTGACAGATGTTCTCAGTGCACAAGTTTTCTTTCGCTATGGCTGGTTACTCTAACGCAGAATTAACAGACATGCATTTCATGTATGGTCGTGCTAATGGGAACGCCACCGAAGCGCGACGTCTTTATGTTGACGCTTATCCAAATCGCCAGATTCCTTCACAACGCATGTTTGGAAGAATTCACCAAAGATTGCGTGATACCGGTTCCTTGAGCAAACAGTGCCATTTATCCGGAAGACCAAGGTCGGTATCCACTCCTAGAGCAGAAGAAGAAATTCTAGCACTGGTAGAGCAGAATCCAGGTACGAGTGTGCGGAGAATATCAGCCGAGGTAGGAATTAGTGGTCCTCTTGTTTGGAGAATCCTTCACGAGCAACTGCTTTATCCATACCATGTGCAACGAGTACAGGCCTTAAATCCAATAAATGATCATCAAGCACGTTTGGTTTTTTGCCGCTGGTTTCTACGTCATGATGCTGAAGACCCTCGTTTTCTTGCAAACATTCTTTTTACTGATGAGGCCGGGTTCACAAGAAATGGAGTGTTTAATTTTCACAATACGCATATTTGGGCCGACGAAAATCCTCATGCTCTAATAGAATCTGGACATCAGGCACGTTTTTCATTAAACATTTGGATGGGTATTGTAGGTGACAGGTTTCTAGGTCCTGTTGTTTTACCAAACCGATTAACAGGCGCTGCTTACCTCAACTTTCTGCAGAACACACTGTATGAGTTTTTGGAAGACATTCCTTTGAATCAGAGGCAACAAATGTGGTTCCAGCATGATGGTGCTCCAGCTCATTTTTCCATGGCCGTTAGAGAGCATTTACACCAAACTTTTCCACATAGATGGGTAGGAAGGGCCGGACCTGTTTTATGGCCTCCAAGATCGCCTGATCTGAACCCTCTAGATTTCTTTGTTTGGGGATATTTGAAGACATTAGTGTATGGTACTCCTGTAAATAGCCTGGAAGAGCTGCAGCTACGGATTAATCAAAAGTGTCAAGAAATCCAAACCAAGGAGGGTGTTTTCGAAAGAGTTCGAATATCGTTGAGACGAAGATGTCGTGCCTGCTTGGAAATGGACGGAGGGCACTTTGAACATCTTCTGTAACTTTGTTTTTTGTTTGTTAAAAGCTTCCTTTGTCGGTTTATTCCTAATAAAATAAAATGTTTGAAAAACGAATAGTGGTCCATATCTCCGCAACCGTTACTTTGCGGACCCATGTTTATTAAGACTTTTCAGCTTATTTTGGTTCATACTATTACCTCCTGAAATATTTTACACTCTTTTTTAACACCCTGTATACACTATTTTTTAGTCTCCCAATAGAGCATAGTAGAATAGAGCTCTGTTTGAATACCACTGGTTTAGTTAATTTGGCTCTTTTGCATGAATCAACTTCATGCTCTTATAAACCATTACATTACTATAAACCAAAAACAAGAAAACATATTCTAGTGAATTATTTACGCTATTATACTATTTGCAGGTCTTATCACCACTTGGAAGCGATTTAGTTGTCCCAAAATATCATAATCAGCTTCAAAACATTATTATTAGGTATTTAATTACACTATCTGATGTTAGTATTTCACAAAACAATAAATGGTTTCTATTTCCCGAAATAGCAGGGACTGTTCATCAACTTTAGGGTACGGCTAAATCAGAGATTTTAGGTCGTTGACCAATAAGCCGTCGAATCTATTAATATAGATTAAGTTCCCGTAATAAGTGCAAATGTACCAAATTTATAAAGAACACTGATTATTATACAGCAAAAATAGAATCAACTATAAATATATAATTACTGCTGTATCAGACTGAATCTAAATAAGTCATTGATTTTATAATAGGATTTTAAACTAACTAATTTAAATTAATATTATGATTTTCAGTTTCATATTTTTATTGTTTTTTAGAATTTAGTATTCACTTACGCAAATAAGGTATGAATTTGATTTAAGAAATCATTTTGATACCTGCGACAAAGTTTTACTTGTTTAAATAAAACAAAAGTATTTTTCAATGAATCGGAGTATTTTGATTTATGACCGCTCTTCAGCTATCAGCTTCAGCATAATAATTACTATACATACTTATACAAATACAAGGTCTTTGCAAAAAATGTATAATTGGTCATATACATATAGCGTCAATTCTACATAAAAAAGGTATACTTGTTACAAATCGATGAACACAACTGTTTTCGAGATAGACATTTTAAGTGTTTGAGCTTCGACGGGAATTAAATTAGAAAATTATTTTTTCCAAAGTAGTAGGCATGAACATAATAAATTTACAGCTGTCACTATAATACCATATTGTTTTCTACTCAATTTGATTAGGAAGTAGTTTTTTCCTTGTCGTTATTTTTTAGAGAAGAAAATATCTTAATAGAAATTTTCCTCACTGTTGGATTGGACGCGGCAGCGAAGTACCTTGGCCTGCACGTAGCCCTGTTTTAAATCCGCTGGATTTTTACTTCTGGGGATATCTTAAATATTTAGTTTATAAAAACATTATTAATGGCCATGAACAACTGTGGACAAACATTCAAGAATCAGTTCATATTATCAAACAACATAGAACTTTATTTAACATCAGATAAAAAAATAAAAGGCTAAGAAAGTGCATTGAAGTCGCTGGTAGTTAATAATTTGTTAAGACATGCATAATAAAATCGTCAGTTGCTGTAATGTTTGTCTTAATTCTTAATTCAGGCTTGGTATCTTAAGACCTGCTAATTTTCTAATTTAATTACCGCCGAATCTCAAAAACTTAAACGTATGTATCTCGAAAACGGTTTAGTTTATCGATTTGTAACTAGTACACCTTTTTTATTTATAATTGAACGTAGGTCAACAATTTGTAGTTCAGAAAAAATTCAAAATTTTAAAATACAAAAAGTTAGACAGAGTTTTACATTGATAGGACAGTATAACTAGCGCCCTCTAGACGTTATCCCAACATTGTTTGCATATTCGTATTTGCCTCCTCAAAAAACGTTAAACAACAAATTTTCAAAACAATCGGCCCATAAATACTTAAAATATAGATAAAAAAAGAAAATGTTTTTTCAACTTTAGAACGAAAAGAAGCAACAATTGATTAAGGCTTGTTTGGCTCAATCGCTATATTTTGACGTTAACAATCTGCCAGTAAGCTGTGTACCATTATTAATGACTCACCCTGTATATACCGTCATATTGTTATCAAAAATGGAACTGAAAATAAAATTGCCTTTCGTTTCGTTTCCTAAACATTTAGCGGAATAAAGAGTATTAATAAACTTTTACCTATCAACATTTAGAGACCGATGGTTTTTTTGGGTTGTTATGCCGTGACCTGTGCACCTGGACCTGTTTTTTTGCAAGTACTTTTGAACTTTTTACTCCTTACTTTTCAATCTTCTGTTTTATAATTTTGATGATTTGAAAAGAGAGACCGAAGTTTAAAAGTGACGAATACCAAGTGATAAGTAGACAGTGCAAAGTTTTTTTGTTTTATTAAGTAGTCTCCACTTTCTCTTTTTCAGTTTTTAATTAGGTGCCTAAGAACGAAAAATTTAACATTAGCCGTGTTACTCCTAATACGCATGCTCGGAAAGAATAGCCTCGTACGCAGGTGAAATCTTGTTGATATGTTATCGCTGTCATCATTAGCGTATTTTCTCTTCTTTACTTTAATCTGGTCAGCGTGTTTATCGAGTGTTTTTTTCATCAAGAGTTTTATTATAGACGTCCTATTAACCACAACCAAACCTTTCTTGAATAATATCCTGTCAGATATAAAAGTCAATATTTAAATATATAAATTCTATAATTCTTTTAGTTTGTCACGTAAGGTTTGAAACTTCTTAAATATTTCTAATATTGCCAGATTATCGCGATATTTAAGGTCGTGACAAAGAAGAAACTTTTTTGGCACTTATGTCCAAAGTACATAAGGTCGAAAATTGATCTAGTAAAAATATTGAGAAATTCTTCATGACAATGTGCACTATGTGGTTGCCTATTATTTGACGTAGGTATGTGACGTCACTACTAGAAAAGTATTTTTATTCCTAACGATTTAGAAGTTAAGCGTGTAATTAAAATTTTAGGAAATAACTCAAAAGAACAAATGTTTTTACACCTTTTGGTAAAATGTTTCATATTGTAAGTTTATGCCAGTGATAATTTAAATTTTACATTGCAGATTCTGAACTTTTGGACATGTATTGTTGAGTAAAAGCTGACCCCTTCCTTCGTTAACCTAAGTCTCCTATTTAGATGTATGGTAAGTGCAATTTTAGCACAAAAATGAATTAATATATGGTGATATTTTTATGTAACTTGTTATAAAATGACATAACTGTTAAATCAGCAAGTAACACTAATGTTAACAAAACGATTGTTCTTGAAATTACATTAATTTTTTGTCTTTGAGAATAACAATGTTAAATAAATGCAATAATTAGTCCAGTGGTTAATTGAAGAGCATTTGAACACCCTGTAACTTTTGATCCGTTAATAATTGAACACAGAAACACTTTTATTACCCCATCCTCGTTAAGTTTTTTAGCTCACATTTCTTTTCCGAACAATCATTTACAAACACAAAAAACTATAGTAAAACTATATTTGAGGGGAGATTTACCATTTATTGATGTATTATATTGTTAGGGTTAACCAGTTTGTACCTACAGAAAGCAAACACTATAAAGTCAGATATATCAGTGGTAAAGAAATAAAATTTCAAGAAACATACAATAATACCATCTTACAGCTGACACTGTAAAGCTAATCGTTTTATAACACGATTTGCGGGTCTACGGTTTAAAAGAAGTCCTTGCGGTTGTAACTTCAAAGTTACTGTTATAATAATTCTATTGCTTCACGAGGAAAGAAAATGTAAAAACTTTTTAAATTGGTTCCGTGCATAATATTTCTACGGTTTTTGTCGGGTACCACGGTAAATTTGCATTTTAAATTTACAACAATGAGGCCACGAACGTTTTGTAGAAAATATTTGACAATAAAATTTGAAATATACACCGAAAGACAGTCGGATTCCTCCCACGAACTATTCTTTATATGTTAATATTACGAGGTTCTGTAATTTTCGGATAATATTTTGTTTCGGACAGTATAATGGTCCTTATTATATTTAATTGGCAGTTCCCTTGTACTTGAAAGTTAATTTATGACGGTTTTTAGGATAATGGCTAGAAAAGTCTAAGCAATAATTCCAGGAATTTATCGTTTTATAATAAATATGCCACGGACCACCTTTGGAGAATTAGTTGTCAATTTACCGTCATATTTATAACACCATACTAGTCCTAAGAATAATAAACATAATAAAATTATGTTGTTTCTAAATTGTACAGAGTGTCTCATATCCAGGAAGCACTTTGTTTATTTCTACTATAATAATACTTAAAAACTACGAGATCCTGTATCGGTACAAATAATTTCAAGGACTATTAAGTATCAGTTCTTATGTTGTGGAATTCAAATAACTGGATGTGGAAACACACTAAAGGAATTTTTATAAACACACTTTCTAATCTTAAGAAACAAATACATAATTAGACTGTGAATTTTTTCCTTAGATTGGAACATGCTTTTTTAGAGCTTTACAATTACATAGAATTACCTTTATAAATTAATACTTGGTCTTTTATTGATCAATAGTATACGCATGACCTTTCCACCGCTAATGTGATTTGTGTATGTTTCTGGAAAAAATATAATTGATGACGTCATTAGTCGTTTCTGTTAAATCCCAAAGATAATACTTTAGATTGAAAATGGAGTTTACATCATCCCAATTAACACCACTTGTCCCAAATTCTATTTAAATTTTTTGTATCCTCATAATAGGCCCATACAATTGAGTTTGATACACCCTGCATATAAAACATGTAACATATAGATAAAGTTACATTTATTTAAACTGTATTTTATCACATTGGTTTATTCATTGACATAGATGACCTATAGTATAATACATGAGATTTAAATAAAAAAAAACAGTGTACAAAAACGCACTTTTTGCGTTTTAAAAAAACACATTTTAATTTTAAAGATCCCTAAAGAATTTTACATTACATTAATTATGGAATTTATTTCTGGTATTGAATGATCGCTGTTTTCTTTCAAGTTGTATCAGAAAAGTATTTTAAAATGGTTCGAATTAGCTACTTTTGAATATTAAAAACTGGGAATCATGGTTAACTCATATAATAGTAAGACATTTTAACATATATAAGAGCTACCTAACTGTTCTTTTTTTTTAAAAAAAACTTATTTCACTTTTGGTCGCTGACTTTTTCATAAGTAATGTTTTTAAACCCTATTTTTTATGTAGAAAAAGTAATACTAACCTTTTAGTTAATAAATAGTTAAACTATCATTTAGAATAAAGTAATAATAACTTTTAACTGCTATGACAGTTAATAAATTACATATCTTTGTTTTTCATTTGTTTGGCATTGGCTATTAGTCTCTGTCGGCCTCAAGTTAGATGCGATTTATTCATTCTTATTGTAACTTCATTATTATTACTATATTTACATAAGTTCCATCCCAAAGCAAAGCAATGGACATCAAAGTAATCTGCTTTAGTATATTTCTAAACGTTTTTGTTGAAGAATTTAAAAAGTGTGAGTGTGTGAATTCGAATATATAAAGGATATTCTTTGTTATAAATGCAATTTCTGCAAATATGGACAATGTTCTAAATTCTAATATAAAATTGCCAACAATAATGGTACACTAATTGCTACTGAGAAATATGAATATCCATTTTAGAAGCATTAGCCANATCATTGTCTACGCGTAGACAATTGCATTGTCTACGTCGACATTGTCTACCCGCCCATCCCTGATTTCAATTTTCAATAACTATTTTTTTTCTTATCTTACCTAGAATAAATACCTACCTACGAAATGTTTCTAACCAACAGTTTCCTGCAAGAAGTACTCATAACTAATTAAAAAAAGTTAGTTAGGTAGCTTTATTTTCAGTTAGATGAAGTAATTGGTTATCCTGTAAATTTTAAATAGTTTTCCATTTGTATCAATAGAATTTCAGAGTTTCAAATTAATCTTAGATTGTTGAAATCGAGGTTGAAATATCTGAGACCTTAAAGACGTTTGTGAGTTAGGCGGACTTTTTCCATTTCTTAAGGAAATTGGGAATTATTTATGATACATCCTTATTTAGAAAAAGGGTACAAATAATTTATCTTGCTTCCCCTGTTCCGAACGAATATCCTCAATTAATAATTTAACATTTTCCTCCATATTGATGTTCGGAAGATTACCCGGACTCTCGAAATTAATTTGACTTCTTGTTTGACTGAAACTTTGTTAATCAACCACTTCTTAGTAGACTTAACTTGCGGCGAGTAACAATATTTGGATGTACGCATTGTTTGTATTTCCCGGGTTTTGACTCTTCCTTTCAGTTACATCGCGAAAAAATACATTTAACTTAACTAATATGAAAATATATAGATAACCCCTAAAAAAGAAAAGAATAAACTCGCAAATGCTAAATTAAATGATTTTTATTTTCTGAATAAAAAATGTACGTTCATGATGAAGTAATTACCGACTATATTATCATTTTAAGATTTAGAACGTCATCTACTTTTAAGGTAGGTGCTTTAAAATAAACCTATACAGGGTGTTTTTGTGTCCATGTCCTAAGAACAGGACGTTGTACTTTGAACTATTTTAGGTCAAAATCTTAAATTAATTGTGGGTCTGAGGTCACTGGTTTACGAAATAGAGGGTGTTGTTATTTTTAAGAAAATTACACATTTATTCTAATATCTTTAAAAGAGAGTTAGAANGAGTGTGTGAATTCGAATATATAAAGGATATTCTTTGTTATAAGTGCAATTTCTGCAAATATGGACAATGTTCTAAATTCTAATATAAAATTGCCAACAATAATGGTACACTAATTGCTACTGAGAAATATGAATATCCATTTTAGAAGCATTAGCTACATTTCAATCAGGGATGGGCGTTTACGCGTCGACTTTAATTGTGGACGTCTACGTGTAAACTTCGCTTAGACTATGTAAACAACGTAGACTATGTAGACAATGTAGACAAAGCGGAGTTTGCGCTCTAATTTCAGTTTAGTTAAGAGGGAGGTTGCAAAATTAATATTTGACGATCATTTTTTGGAACAGGTACAAGAAAGTGTAAAATTTTTCGATCCTATATGTGAATTGATAAATGTTTGTCAGAAAGCTGATTGCTCAGTGGCCGATGCTACTGAATTATGGTTAAATTTACGTATACCCCTTAAATTTCGAAAAACATTCAATGAAAATTTAGAAAGTCGAAGAAATATGCCATTGAATATTTTAGGCTTTAGCAGCATTCTACTTACATCCCTACTATAACAGTAATAAACTTTCTGTAGATCAAAAAAAAGACGTTCATCATTTTCTACTTAAAAATCTGGACAATGATGGGATTGAAGATTTGGATACTTTTAAATGCCGAAAGGGCATTTTGCTCCAAAAAGACATAAAAAAGCCTTTGGTATTTTGGAGAATGGCAAAACCGATGCATCCAAATTTATCTTCATTGGCAATCAAACTTTTGCAGATACCTGCATCATCTGCACAAATTGTAGGATCATTTTCGAACTGGGGTAATATTCATACAGCTATCAGAAATCGACTGACATTTGAACGCTCAAAAAAATTGATTCATGTATACTACTCATTGAAGATAAAATTCAGTATTCTAAATTTATTTATGAAAAGGAGGATAGTGATGCAGCCGATATTTAATAGAAATTTTAAGGAAATGAAAAAAAATTATACATAGAATTTGACCAAAAAAATATCAAGTTAATTTAGGGTTGAAGTCAGAAAGTTGGTTGAGGGTTTGCTTAAAGAATACACTGCGTCTGAATTAAAATTTTCTTAGTAGGTAACGCTTAATAGTATTCAGTCCTGCTAAGTAAATCAATTCTTTTATACAAACATTTGACAGTTTATGGTGACTTGACATTCTTGACAATTATGTGTTAATTTTAGAATAATTTTTAAATTGGTTAAAATTTCACAGTTTTATAATTTAATCCCAAGTTAAAAGCCTTGAAAGCTTGACAATTAAATAATACAAAATGTTCTATAAATTAAACCTTCAACCAATCTTCTGACTGCAACCTATTTTTTTTAAGTTTTGAATACATTATTTATTTT
>NW_019416230.1:613786-615246 GCF_000390285.2 Anoplophora glabripennis | reverse complement strand
CGCCAAAGAATTAGTCTTGAGCAGTTTTCACTTTAACTCTAACTTATTTAACAGCTGAGATACAGACATGTTCAAAAGTGTCACAATAACGAGAAACGCCCTGTAACTCAGAAACAAATGAAGAAAGAAAATTTCTGATTTGACAGTCGAGTTTGCCATGAAAATCGAGCTCGAGAACGTGGTGTCAGATTTATCATACCTTTAGTAGTTTCTGAGATACCCTGAAATCCCATCGAAAATGGACCAGCCTGTACATGTTTTCGAGCGGCCTCTAAAAATAAATATCAACGAACTAATATTTGTTTTATTGAACTTGATGAACAAAAGAATAGAAATTAATCACGAGACACTTAAATTTAAAAAAATAAAAAAATTATAAATATTTGATACTCACAGTACGGTGGTAAATTTTGCCTCGAAAAATTGTTTAAGCGTCTTGTGATTTATTTCTATTCTTTTGTTCATTAAATTCAATAAAAAAATTATTAGTTCGTTGATATTTATTTTTAGAGGTCGCTCGAAAACATTTTAGGTACAGTACCTACTTTTAAAGATAAAATAATTATGAGTGACCTTTAGAAATTAAAACATCGACTTGAAATTTTCAGAATCGAGATTTTTTTCAACCTAGAAAATGATGAAATAACGAGAAAAAAATAAAAAAAAGAACGATTTTGAAAATTTTTAAAAATCTTGAGCGCCCTCTAAAAAATTTTTTTTCGAGCTGATTTTTTGAGAGGGCTCTTAAAACATGATAAACTAATAAATTAACATATTTTCAGAAGATACGAAACAAAAATTCGTTTTTTTTGGGCCACTATTATACATATTTAGTTAAACATTATTTATTAGATTTTATCCATTTCTGTGCGTTTTTATTAACCCCAGCTAATTAGTGCTCATTAGAAGAAATAGTACAGGCACTTATTCTCGCTTTAAAACCAATTTATATGTGTTCAGTGAACCAATACAGGATGTTTCTAAAATATGATTCCAAACTTCTGCTGCGTTTATAACTCATTAAAATAAGCCAAAAAGTTCCTATTAACATGTTCCCTAAAACGCACTCTTAGGAAGTTATATGCCCTTAAAAAGGCTCAAACAAAACTGTTTTTTTTTCTGTTATTGACAAAACGGTCGCAAATAAATACGGTGTAGGAAAGTACCGATGGTCTAAGAAGTTACGTGAGAGCGATAAAGTAAGCCACAGAAATCCATGTGATAGACGAGGATGGCTATAATGAAGACGTCTAATAGTCAACGCCCATTTCGCCCTTACACAAATAAGAAGTGGATCTTATTTGTGGAAGGGCGAAACGGGCGGTGACTAAGAGACGCCTTCATTATAGCCATCCTTCTCTATCGCATGGATTTCTATGGCTTACTTTATCGCTCTCACGTAACTTCAGATAGACCATCGGTACTTTCCTACCCTGTATATTTCAATTCGTTTATAAGAG
>NW_019416230.1:518599-613117 GCF_000390285.2 Anoplophora glabripennis | reverse complement strand
AAAAAGTGAAAGGAATATTTTTTTAATTATAAAAATTTAATGTAGCCACCTGAATGTAATTAAATTATTATTAAAAATAATCTTTAGTTTTTTACGTAAGTAACTACAAACTTATTTTATTTTATTGCATCCAATAGAAAAAACAAGAAATAAATCGAAAACGGTTAAATTTATCGACATAAAACAAGTATCCCTTATTTGTGAAAAATAGATAGGAGAACAATATTTTTCTATTAAAACTTTCGTACTAACACTGATAAAAACAGTTATAACCAGTTTTTATCAACCAAGAGTACATTTCGTAGCGCCCTCTAGTGTCTACAGCAAAATTAAGTACGGATTCGTTTTTCTCGTCCCAGAAAACCCCCTTATCCAAATTTTCAAAAAAATCCTTTGAAAACTTTCTAAGAATTTTAAGAATTTCGAATTCAAATTTTCAACTTTAACGCCCACGAGATTCATAATTACTAAAATTCGAGCTAAAATTTAAACACAACTACCTTCGTATGACAAAATCGATTCATTTTATTTTATTTATTTAAAAACTGGAAAACAATTGTCTTGAAATCTACTAAATGTTTCACATAATAGTTCTTTACATTTTTTCCGCAGGATAAGTCTGCCGCGTGCACACGTGGTATGCATCAGCTGTGCAGCGTTCGGTTAAGCGCTGTTGTCAGGTTGTGATGAAACTTCCCAATATTAATACTCGCTATATTTTCAAAACTGTTGATCTTACGCCCTTGTAATATACAACTTTTTTGTTCGTATATGATTACTCTATCTCATGCTGAAGTAATGGCAGTCAAACTTCTTACACCCTGTAGATATTATTTTAAACCACCCTGTTACAGGACTGACGCGCAAAAATTAAACCGAGTAGCGTAAAAGTAAAACTGAGTAGTGTTAATAACAGAACCCCTGCAGATATTTTGAAAAGCCTTGTAACCCAATTGGCTGTAGTTGGCTCTGAAAAGAATAATGCCATATAAACACGGCAAAGGGAACATGAAAATTTCAATTAGAGTTTTTTTCCTGTAACCGAAGCGCACCGGTCGATCACATATTGCAATTTGCAAAGTTTGTAAACGTATCCGCAGTAGAATTTAATGAAGTTCAATGAATGAATTAGAATGGGTAAAATTGAGATCGATTCCACGATTCCAGTTGCCAGAACTAATTGAAACTCTGATATAAGCATTTTACGATTTGCGTAGGTTGACGAATTATTCTTTTGGGTTTCGAAACTTTGTTGAACGGTTTTCAATGATCTCTCTGCGATTAATTCTGTAGAATGTTACATTTTTAAATTACCTTAACTGAACAATTGTTACATAAAAATTTGAGTGAAAATGGTTTCATTTTGCATTTTCAGTCAGTACCTAAATAAAGCTAACACTTTTCCTGATAACTAAAAGATAATTCTGCCAAATATACAGGGTCATTCAGTCATAATGTCATTAATTTTAACCACATATTCGGAAATCCTAATAAAGACAAAAAATCGAAATTTCACTCGACCTTTTAAAAAATAGGCTATGAACGAATGAGTGAATGTTTCTTTAGCCGTACTGTCATTTTAAATAGGTAGGTATCATACTCACTGAAAAGCAATAAGTCACTCAATACGTACTACAAACTGAATAATTAATTCATAACATAAATGTAATACTAAAAAGTCTTATTCATTTATAAAACTTAGTGAATACGTTAACAATCTTAAAAATACTAAATTGTATAAGCTAATATTCGAAATCAATTATTCTACATTTGTTTTTATTAACAAATAAATAATACTTGTTAATATTTAAAATGTGAAAAAATATTCATTCATTATGTCTGTCTAAAAAGATTTATTTATTCATTGTACCTAACTACATATTAGAAACATGTTAACAGCTAGATTAAAAGCTAGGGTAATGACCGGATGTTATGGTAGGTCAAGATTCACTTTAGATAAAGCTTGTAGGAGCGGCCCAAGAAAGGGTTTAATTATTTTTTTCAGCATAAATATGCATTTTAAATTTTTTTTAATGATGTATTCGTATTCTACTCATTTTTCTCTATCTTCTCTTAAAATTAATAGCATTATAACTGAATCAACCTGTGTATCTGATCAAGTCTATGTATAGTGTAAAAACTTATTTGTTTTGGACACATTATTGATGTTAAATTTATATGATTTTATCGAACAAAAAAAACTTGGGGCAGGTCCAGACAGTGGTACCAGGAAATGTTATGGGGGGACATAAGAATGTATGTAGCAAAGGAATATAGCCTATAGTATTATAGAATATTTTTACCATTGCAAAACACTCTTCAGATTTTGGAATGATATCTTCCATTTACGATCAATTAAAAGAATACGCCAATATTTACAATATTCAGGGCCAGTGTTTCAGTGGTAGCTCAATTTTGTTGACATTTTTCGTATAGGTATTTTTTAGATTAGAAATGTATAAAATTAAGGATGAATAAAAATTGTTCCTTTAAACAATTAAAGCAAAAAAAAGTGAGAAGAATTAAAAATAGACCACTGCCTCGACTATATAGAATAGAAGATTTCTATGGTACAGAAATATAAATTCATTTTTAATTTGCTTGGAGTATTGATGCTTACATCCGAATTTTCTTATTTAATTACTTTTCTGTCGCTAATCATAACTTCTTATTAAACTCCCTGTATTTGTACAGTATTTATTATATCAAAATTAAAGTAATTTTTTGCTGTTCATCGTTAATCTAAATATGTAGGTACTTAGATACTGTGTTAAAAAAAAAGTTAATTAACAGACTCCTGTAAATCCGGAAACTAGGTTTCTATTAAATTTGTCGGAAATTACATTATATTATATAGACATTATATAATAAAAGCTAGGTTTAGAGTGCTCCTTAGTCTTCGGCTGGGTACATATTGTCGTAAACTTCTAGTGGGCTTTTCTACTAATTATCTTAGTCTAGTTCGCTTGAGCTGAAGAAATAACTGCTACTCCTTATAGATGATAACTACAAAAGTTAATATTAAACTTCCAAAGTTGGTAGTGTTTAAACTCAAACGTGAAAGCTAAGTAATCAAAATTTCGTGTAGTGGATTACATTTCAGAACAGATTCAACGTCTACGTTTTCATCATTTAAAAACATTAATTTAAAGCAATGCTATTAATTCTATTTGCAGATTGTAGATTTACTTTCTTACTGGTTGAACAATATCCGGACTGGTCGCCGCGATGCCGGATTAAACTTCAGTTTGAGAGTTTCGTCTGGAGAAGAGAGCAATATGTCTCTCGACTTCTCGAGACGTCGAGAAGCAAAAAAACCTGTAAAACTAAGCTAAATTAACTTTTCTTCTAATTCTTTGCTTGTAAGCGCGTCACATTTGCCTACAACGAGGCGGTTAAAATAACGTTATTTAAGAGGGAACTGAGGCCGGCTCAAAACTGCTTATAGTTTCAGTCTTTGAGTTCGCGGTTAATGTATGCGTCGCATAGTACGCGGGTAGTGAATGATATCAGTATGGAGGATAGTACAAAGACTTTAAGGATAAGGACAAGGTAGGTATTATTTTAAAATAAATGAAAAACAACTTCCTTACAACGAAACAAACTAATACTAAATTTAACGTAATTTAATGGATACTTATATTATCAAATACCTAATAGCTAATAATTAAACTTTCATAATATTGTTTTATCTCTTGAAACACCTTTTTCAAGACGCAATGACGTAAACTACTGCTCTAAACAGATTAAAATCAGTAGTCAAAGAAGATAGAAATATTATACAAGAAATTTAATATGATTTTTATATCAATATACAAGTTGTTTTGCCCAGTTTTAACAACTCCTGCATACATGTGTCTCGGTAGAAAGAAACTTTTTGTGTCTTAAGCGCATTAAGACTTAGAAATATGATAACGCAAGAGCGCTTAAACAATTTATCAGTAATGACGATAGAAAAAGAACTACTGCAAAGTCTTAGTGCCGATCCTCAATTTTTTGAAAATATTATAAGTTTTGTAAAAAAAAGAAGGAATTTCTGGGGTTATAGTTCGATCACATCTCTTGATGGTTCCGTCAAATCCTGAGAACTTCCGGCTGATTTACAAGAAAATTCGAAAGATCAGCGAATTTGTTACCTATCCGCGATGGTCTGCCAACATCATTGATCTTTGTGTTTGTTGTTTACTTTAGCTTGGTGTGTCGGTAGCGACATTGCGTTCGTGGACAGCTCTTCCGATTGGATTTGAAACATTGGTGAAAATTTCGAATATTGACTGGAGCTGTCCGGATGATTTGATTGATCAATGTCCTGATACGTGTAAAGCTCTGAGAGCGTTTGCAGCTTTTTTGGGCTTTAGATTACTTTTTGTTGCATCTCACACGACGTTACCAAGCATTAGAATATTCTTTCTTATTGTTATCTTTTATCTATAGCTTATCGTTTGTAAAAACGGATATTACTTATATTCTTGTATATTCTTATTGCGTTTTATATTGCTTTCAAATCTTGTAACGTATTCAGAGGGTTTTGCAAAACTTTTCTTAATATACATTATACAACAACAAACTCGCTATTCCAAATTTCAAATACATTGCGCGTATACATTCATATGCTTTTCGTATTGAAGTCTGTAACAATGCAGGTGAATTTGGACGTGCATGGCATGTAATAATACGTTTAAAACTGAGGTAGACAGCGTGATGCGCTGAAAGGAAGTCTTAATAAAAAGCGTGTACAAAAAGGACAGCAAAATTTTGTTAGGATTTTAAGCCTACCCGAAATGACAGCACGGGGAGATTTGGGCACATTACTTAGCATGTTTTGAATATTTTAGTCTCAAATTTTCTGATTTCACTGTTTTCGTTGTGTATTATTAGTATTCATATTACGATATTATTAGCATATATAGTATATGAAATGAGCAAGTATGGAACTTGGGCAGGAACTGTTGGCCTAGTTAATAAACTACAAGTTATCTGGGTAGACGTTCGTACACGTAACTCGATGGTTCAGCAGATTTTATCTTGTTGGATCTCGCCGGCATTATTCGAAACATGGATGATAGTTAGCTTAGAGTTCCTTAGATCTAATGACTGCAGGCAGGTCGTCAAAACACTTAGACCTATCCGATTCTGAGCAAATATTCCAAGCGTTTGTACAATTATTCAATAAACATGCAAACAACTAATTCACACAAATTTTATAATAACTAGATTAAATCTCTGTAGTTTAGGTTGTGCTTAAAATATTTCAAACCTAAAACTTTGCCTTTGTTATAGCTTTTTTCTGTTCTAAATATACACATAATAATAATCTTATTTATAGTTGGTATAAACTTACTAGAATGCTTGCCCTGTTCGCTCCCATCCGTTCGTTTTTATTCACTTTACGACCTGTGAATTTACTCCGAGTTTGTTTAAGGCGAATTAATGATGGACATTAACTATCATTATGATGTTTACAGCTTAAGCAAAGACCTACGTGTATACTTAAGTAAGACATAGGCATCTCGATGTAGTTTGCAAAAGCCTGAAAATACTTTGGCGCTTACCGTATTATTATCATAATTACGGCTTAACGGAAACGTAGTGCAAAAGTTCCACCGGTTTATCATATGGGTTATTAGTATAACAATAAATGTGTTCTCATTTCCTCTTCAACGGCTTGAGTAAATGTTCGCCTTCTCGTTTTTAATAATTAATGGGTTTGTAGGGGATAATTCTTTATATCTACAATCTTTATTTATGGCACTAAATGGCTATAAATTTTACCTGTTGTTCCTGGTAGTTATAGCGTTTGACCCGTGAAGATTGCCTTTAATGCCATGAAGATTGCTATATATGACACTTGATGCTTTCAGTTATTAAAGCAATATACAGGGTGTTTCAGTTCGAGTAAATCAAACTTTACTTTATTTACGAAATCTTTGGTATGATTATTGTTGAGAATTGGAACGGGAACCGAGTGTACATACAAATAAAATAACAAAAAAAAACGTTAGAAACGTAAATAAAAGATGGAGTAGTTTGTTTTTTTGCTTCATCTGTCTTGTCATTATTTTTATGATAAAAGTCATTTTCTGTAAAACTATTAATTAAAAAATAAAAACTCGTTTTTGTTAAACGAAAAAATAATATTTTTCATTACAATTACAGTGCACAAAACCTATATGTTTTTATAAACATCTATAACAAATTGATTCAAATTTGGTGTGGTGTTAACGTTTGCGTTAACGGGATTTTTTTACCCCTACTTCTACGCCAATATCTATAATCAGAGTATTCTTAAGTAGTCAGAGGTTCTTTACTGTAGTAGTAAAAGCAATCGTTTCTAACTCGATAGAACGCTTCGTATCCTTATTACGCATACTGTCGACTAAGGAAACCAGTTCAACTAACGAAATTTAAGAGCGTTGTCAACATCGTTGCCTTAGATTTGATGCCGTTGTTATTGCTGTTATTGATCTTGCTGGTGCTTATGCTTCTGTTGTTGTTGTCGGCGTTGTTGTAGCCGTAGTAGTAGTTGTTGTTGTAGTTCTAGTTTGCAGTTAACGCTGCAGTTGGTGTTGTTGTTATTGATTATATTGACAACAGCAGCAACAGCTACAACAACAGCTGTAACAACAACACCAACAGCAGTAGCAACAGTGACAACTAAAGCACACTCCTTTAATCTATAATCAGAGTATTCTTAAGTAGTCAGAGGTTCCTTACTGTAGTAGTAAAAGCAATCGTTCCTAACTCGATAGAACGCTTCGTATCCTTATTACGCATACTGTCGACTAAGGAAACCAGTTCAACTAACGAAATTTAAGAGCGTTATCAGCATCGTTGCCTTAGATCATATGGGATCCATTTTTAGATTCCGTGGACAATTCTACATAAAAAAGGTACACTTGTTGAAAATCGGTATAGGGTATCGTTTTATCGAAAAACCGTTCTTCCTTGATCAACATCAGGATCATTTCTGGAATGTCTTGAAACAACTTATACATGGGATAATTTTGATCTTCTTTCAAGACAAAATACTTGATTTTAGCTTGACGGCTGTCCAGTTCATTATGGACGAATAATTCGAGAATAGCTTAATACAACTTATCCGAATCGATGGATCGGACGTAGCGAACCAGTGTCATGGCCACCCCATTCTCCAGATATCACTCCTCTCGATTTATTTGTTAGGGGTTTTATACAATATATAATTTATTCTGCCCAGTTGAAAGCAGGGAAGAAATAATTAAGAGAAAGATGCTGCCTTTTTCCATTCACAAGGTAATTGGAAAAAACGGCTTTTTTTAAAACACCTGGTATCTAGAAAACGAAGGATTGAGGAATACTTTGCTAGAAATATCTTCTCTATAGGCTACTGAATTTCTGTGCTCATTAAAATGAAAACACCCTTTATGTACTTGCATATCTAATATCACGAGAAAACTAAATACAATAATACACATACAGCGCTATCCAAAAAGTTTGCACCATATGGAAAAATTATTAATTATGTATAAATTTAATAAATTCCTTCAATTGTCAGTTGTCTAATAAAGCCGTTACAGTTCATTCGTTCAAAAAATATTAACCTTGGTTACTATAAGGTGAAAACAATGTTTATTATGCAAAGCAATGCAAAAAAATAAATAAGAAATACAAAAAGAAAATCGTCATTTGCAATCAACTTTTTGACTACAGAAAACCCTACTTCTAGGTGAACCAGATGATACTTCTTGAATAATATTAAATTAACATTCACATTTAAATTATTCTTGAACATAAAATAAAGTTTGCACCAAATTTTTTCTTATTTTCTACACCATTTTTTATAACGGTCTTATTAGTTCCTGATTCTATTTGTTTTCAGGAATTATAATGCTTTTCTTGTAGAAGCGTACTAAAAAATGTGACGTTCCATGGGCGCGATTTTTTTTGACATTCAGAGACAACTGACAATCGAAGAAATTTATTAAAGTTATACATAAAGTTTTTGCCCATATGGTGCCAACTTTTTGTATAGCGCTGTATATCTACAATTACAAATTACAAAAAAAAAATCATATACTTTTTAACAGAGTATTTTTACCCCCTGCATTTTGACGCGCTGAAGACGATGAGGCCATCAAAAATGCTCCGTCACATCAGGATTTCTCCTTAACCTCAAAAAATAACTCAAAATCAGTGGAAATCTCGATTTTTTGTTAAAATAGTTAAGGTTTTGTAGTTAAAGTACACAGACGTGTTAATAGGATTAAAATAGAAACTTTTTATTCTCGCTTATTTTTCTCTAAAATGCCTATAACTCCGCAAGAATGCATTTTAGAGAAAAAAAGTGCAAAAAAAATATTTTGATCCATTTGAGGAGGTATATCAAGGTCCGAGAGAAGTGAGGAGCGCAGGGGGGATCCTATGCTTTTCTTATGGGACTAAAGCCAGCTGCCAATTTGAAAAAAATAAATTCTATTGAAATTATTAGCGATAAACATTATTTATATAGCAAAGAAATATACTCATATGCACATAGCATACATGTTGACTAATTAACAACATAAAAATGTCATATTTAAGTAGTTTTAAATTATATTTAATGAACGCATAAAGACTATGTGGATGTGGCAACAGCGCTAATAATTGACTAGCAGTTGTACACACTGCGAACCTACAGACCTCGGACATTGACAAGATATTGCGCGTCAAATGTATTGTGTGTACAATATAATTATTATATATAGCAAATATATCGTATTATCCTCGCGAAGATTTGTATCCTTTATTTAAAATCCGTAAATCATGTGAACTGGTAAAACAACGAGAATTATTATGTTAATTTAGTTCTAAAGAAATGAAATGACACTCGCGCCCATCTCTCGTCCAAGTCAAAGAAAATGTTGGATGCAATTTTGAAGGTTCTGTGATAGAAATTACATTATTACTCACTGTTCGTGTTTTTAATCTCTATTTTAGTAATGTTACAAAAGTTTTGCAACTATAACTAATTTTTTAAATATAAAGTTTGCTGAGAAATATTTATGTTCCTTTGTTATTCGTACAAATGCTTTTATGTCAAGTATTACTAATTATATTAATCAAGTAAAGAAACTTTATGTAACCCTAAATATTGCTGGGTGATGATTACGATGTTTTTATAAACCATTAAATATATTAAAAGGATTTATCAACTGTATTTTTTATTCCAATAAATATATCACAGCTTCCTAGTCTTTTTTAATTAATCTAGTTTTTTAAAAACATTACAAAAAATAATCTGTTGTGGATAATTTATTGTTGATAACAATGTACCTACATGGGATTTAGGAAAAAGGTATATGTTTCAAATCAATTTCTAGTCTTTCAAATGTATTCCCTCCTTGCTGTCAGCTAATTGCGACGTTGCCACATTAATCCTCAAGTCAGACAGAAATGCAATTATTGGTTTCTGTTTCTAATTAATACAGCTGTACTATGTTCAAAACTTACATTAGTTTTACATCAAAAATAAGATAATACTGTGTACTATCTATGGAAGAGTTTTGTTTCATAATTTCTAAATTTTTTTCTGTTATGGGCAAAAAAAGAGCAGAACCGTCCATCTTCGCCTTCGTCCATGTTAAAATGAACAACTTTCAACAACAATATCTTAAAATCTAGATTAAAAAAAAAATCAAAAAAATATGACGCACAGAGGGAGCACTGGGTAATATGCTATATAAATTTCAAGTACATATGTGCATTTGAGTAAACCCGATATACCTCCTTAAAACGTCTGTGTTCTTTAATTTTAAAATATTGGCATAGATACCCGAATTTTCGTTTGCTATGTTTTTTCTCTTGTCGTTAGTTTTAGGGCTTATGATATAATTCTGTTAATTAGTTTACGGTTTGCATTAATTTTGTTTCTTTTCTTTTTTAAATTGTGCCTGTATTATTTCTTTTAATAAGTTTTGAATCATCCCGTACACTAGTACTTTTAGAATTATTTTTTTTTCATAATGTGCAGTAACTTATAATTTTAAATTCAAGACAACTGTGGGGAAATGCGATTTACATCGAGTCATGTATGCCATATGGCATCAAATCCCCAAAATCTATTTTTAATAACTCCCGTTTAATATTATAATTTTACGGTCTACGTCCTGCGTACTCCCAATAAAGTGCTTCATAGCTGCCCGTTCCTATTCCCTATTTACTAGGGATGAGACAGTTTATTTTTAATGCTCTGATATTTTTCATTTTAATCAAGTAAAATTACAGACATTAGTACCCCACCAGCTGTCGGACTGTTTGTTAAACTAACAGGCAAACGACTTTTTAATTGAAATAAAATACGATTTGATCCCGTAATTATTGACCCTACCTAATAAAGGAAACGATAAATGTCAACCGGGTTTGGGAAAGCCAACCCTTCTACCTGTTGTGCTTTATTCCCGAAATGCTGAAATTTAAAACAGCTTTATCTGAATCCGGCTCTCAGGTGGATCGCGTGATCCATGTTTAATGTAATAAAGCCTCCCCAAAAATAGGACCGTTCGATTAAATGAAACAATAAAACAAAAAACATTTATAAGCAATGTGCATATACTTCCGTTAAGTTATAAGTTGTTTTAGTATTTCTCGATTTTTATTTTATTTTTTGGGTATTTTGCCACCTGTGAAAAAATTAAAAAATAAAGGCAATGTGAAAAAGACCTAAACATCAAAACTGTATAGAAATCCAGACTAAAGTTTCCAATTAGTTTATAAACTTTGAAAATTATCAATGAATCAGTAGACCTGAAAACATTACGATTAATAAGCAATACAAACAAGAAAAAACTGATAAAATATATAAAAATGGTTAATTTTAAAAACATTGATCAAAATTACGGACACAAAATTAAGCTATACGTTTCAATGTAGTCAAAATTTTCAAAATTAAGCAAAATTCATAGAAAGTTAAATTCGGAACGTAGAGAAAAGTTACAGATACCAAAATGTTCAGAAAAATGAGGAGAATCTAAAAATAAAATGATAATTCTGCTAAAAACATGCATAAATTCAATATTTTGAAATAAAAATTTCACAAAAGTGTAATTTGACATTTTCATTGCAACGAGTTCACTTGTTTCCAGTTTAATAAAAGTAAAAACACAGCTCTCAGGAGCCAGTCTCTCATAAAATTCCAAACAGTAAACATCGTAATTTGTGCCTAGAAAGAACAAATGAAAATCAAATAAAATTAACAAATTGTGAAATAGTTACCCATTCAGAAACATCTAAAACAATCCATACCGTTGAATGTCAAAAGTCAAGAGTGAACAAAATACATACGTTCAAAATTACATAAAAGTTTTAAGCATAATAAAAGTTTAAACAGTAACAACAGGTCACAAATATCAAATTGTGTAAATACCTAATAGAAATATTGTATAAAACCATAAAAAAGTGTAGTGCAGTGAAAAGTTGTAGCAGTCCAGTTCGTGCTAATTTCACAGGCGAGAGACGAGATGAGCAACTGACACCAGCGACACCTGACAGCAAAGGAACGCACCACAATTGAGGAAATCGAATATGAAACCAGCATCAGTCGTATAATTTAAAAATTTGGCCAAATTCAAATTAAAAAATATATCGATAATAAAATAAATTTATATCAACAAATCATTCAAAATTATAAGATAGATTATATTATTATAGTAAGATTTGTCTAATATTAAATTAATCTTTCATTTCCAAATAAATTAGGTCATTACAAGATGTTGAATAATAGAAGGAAACCACACCCTGAATTTGGAGTCAGCTCTATATGTATAGGGTGTTTCAGGATTAAGTCTACAAACTTTAAGGAGATATACCTTATAAAAAATAAGAAAAAAATCAAGTATAATTTTTTTCCAGAGACGTTTCATTTTCGAAATATAGGGCGTTAAAAATTTAAAAAAAAATCTAATTTTTTAAATAACTTCTAAATAAAGAAGGCTATTTAAGCCAAATTTGGCATGACACATCTTCTTATAAGATACCATTTTTTCATAGAAGTAGAAGTCCCGCAAGCAACCAGTGGCGGAGTTATGGGGACTCAGACTCAGAAATTAATAAAATGATGTTGTTTTTAGATAGAACAGTTTGTTATTGACAAAAAGTGGAATAGAGGAATATCTCCTTAAAGTTTGTCGACTTAATCCTGAAACACCCTGTATACACTGAATGAAAAAATACAAACTTAAAATATATTCTTAAAACTCAAAATTCGAAAACAAAATTTAATCAAGATCAAGTTCACAACAATAGTTTTGTCTAATAAAGAAATCTCAAACTGTCAAAGTTATTAAAACGAAAAGGCAAAAAGAGTTCAGAAAACGAAAACAATGGATTTTCGAAACGTTAACGACGTTTTTAAAATGCGCGATATTAAGTGATGTGTTTTTATATTTTCTATTTGACTGCTTTTTTCAGTGTGAGATTTCCTATTATTCACTATTTTCATAAAAATAACCCTTGACTTATCCATTTGGCCCAAGGGTTTATAACAATTAACATTAACAATTTTTTTAAATTTTTTACAGGTGACAAAATATCCAAAAAATAAAAAAATCGAAAATTATGCCGCAAAAAAGTAACTTTAGACAAATTTTCTCGAATGTCATGAAACCAAACAAAAGGGAAAATATTGAATGTGTAGGTCGTTTATTAACGTCAAATTTTCCTCCTGCTGGAGCGTTTATTACATGAACCAACAATGTATAACTTTTTGATAATAAAAGTTTAACCCTTACTTTAATTGTCTCTAAAATACCGGTCCGATACGTCCTTTTTTTAAAATTACCGTAAAAATAATCCCTATTTAATGCAAAAAGAGCGAATTGCCGAGCAGCTTTTGCCTGATGTTGAGATAATTTTATAACACTGTTTTGCACTTTGTTAGTTGTAAAGGGCAATTTAATTTCAACTTCCTGAAATTTGTCTTTTTCGATACGTTTCTTTGGATCAATTAGGTAGAATCTATATCTATGCCATTAACTTCTAAAATGATAATGTGCTGTTTTTGAAAACTGTAGGTAATTAAATTGTAGATAATTTAATTTCTTACAACACAAAATAACTAATGTTCCTACAGTTGTCTAGATTTTCATGGGCAGTAAAAAAATTGAAAAACACGTAATTTTGCAACTTATTTGCAATTTGCCAGCTTAGTGTCACTTCTCCCGAGTTACTTTTTTGATATTATCATTCTACACCCTTTCTCGTCATAAAGTGCAGTAAAATGTCTACTAATAATTTTTCAAATTTTCAGGATTTATGATTTAATTCGACTGGAGTAGTGATGTTGGCGCGAACAAAGAGACATCCCGTCAGTGTTTTTGCTGCGACTATCATCTCAATACCACGCGGAATAATTTATTGATGATAGCTCTCTAAAAACGTCAAACGTTCTTTTGTGTCGGAATTGAATATATTATTTGTTTCTAAAAAAATTATATTTATAAGATCATATCCAAAACCAATATTTGTTTACTGTAAATGAAATATATTGACAAAGAAACTGTTCTCTAGTTGTACATGAAATAATGTTACTGCTTATATTTTCGTGTAGACATAATTTCGTTTAGCGCATGGCTGTTACAAAACATCAAAATACTTCTTTATTTTCAATTAGGAAAAATGCATCAAGTAACTAAACACTGAAAAAAATTAATTAAAGTGCATTTATTTCACCGGCATCGCCATACCGTACTCCAACTTGTAGCCATCCACTACCCGGCCGGCAAAATGAATTAGATGGATTTATTTGCTCAACAAAAAATGAGCGCGCACCATCCAGGTGTACTTCACTCAACTGATTGAACGTCTATTCATCGACAGAAAGCCGGGTATTGTTCCATTATACGGCAGCACATGACTAAAATTTAATTAACGTCCAATGAAAAACTTGTCTAACTCCGCGCTCTATTTTTCCCTTTCCGCGTTCGGGAACAACAGTAAAAACGTTTTCAGTAGAATTCCACATGCCTATTTGCGCCCAGATATGCACTAATGGCGAACAATGATCGCGTCCGATGCAAAACGCCCGTCAGGCTGGCGATTCCTTTTCAAGTGCCATGGTGGAATGAAATTACACTGGACGTAAATACACACGGACGCATACTGTAACTACAATTGTTTACTGTTAGGATAAGAAATTGGGAGGCGAAGACATTGTAATTTTGGTGTTTGTTTTACACTCGCAATGAGGCGGACAAGTATGGAGGCGTAATTTTTCTTGAATAAATTTACTCCACTTTTGAATACATATACAGTGTGTCCCCGGATGGGATAGGTACTTACTGCAATGTTGTAAATTTTTTTATTGTCGATTCTTCGAGAAAAAGTTGCTCTTGATAAAAAGTTTTGCTTATCTTGGGAAGCCATGGGCAGTAATCAAATATCTAATGAAATATAGAGGCCGTCCAAAAAATTTTAAAAATGTGAAATTTTCCTTAAACAAAGTTGGTTTAGTTAAAAACTGTATTTGATAAAGTTCTCAAGAAATGCTTAAATACGGGGTTAAGTCAGAAAAGAACAATAATTACATTTGGCAAATAAAAAGACGCAGCAAATTATACACACCATATAATTACCATGGATATTTCCTTATCAATGTCAAAATCAACCTGGCGCAATGAATTTATCTTGCGAAATGTTATGGAATCGGTAATGTTTCATATCGATATGCTATACAAATTTTTCAATGGAAAGTATCCAAATGTAACTGTAAGTCGTAGAGTAGTTCGCAAGCTAATTACAAAATTCGATACCACTGGCGATGTAGAGAATATTAAAGATAAAAAAGAATACAATGATAACGATGCTGCTACTGTTGTAGCTATGGACTCTGTACAAGACAATCCAAAGATGTCATTCAGGAAAAAGTCAGAAAACATGGATATTAGCAGTTCTCATATTCAAACAATTTCAGTATACAACAAAATTTGTCCATTCAAACCACTGTTTAATCATGAATTGCTCTATGGAGATGATGGTCGTCATTTGAACTTTTGTTTAACAATGGACGAGAAATTGATTGAAAACAGATTCTTTCATCACAATATTTCTTTTTACTGACGATCAACATTCACAGCTAAAGGCGTGGTTTCCTCTCAAAATTGTAGATACTGAGCTAAAGATAATAATCCAAATTTTCGATTAATAACTAATAGTCAAAAATTAAAAAAATAATTAATGTCTGGTGTGGCATAATGTATCATAAAATAATTGGACCATACTTTTTGGAAGAAACTCTTAATCAAAATTTATATTTGAAAATTCTCAACAATTTCCTTTTGGTAGAACTAGTTCAGAAGAAAATTAATATCTACAAAACGAAGACGGATGCCCAATCCACACTTCTAGTGAGAAACTGGCTTGATGTACTTTGGTCTGTACGTGCACCCGACTTGTCCCCATTAGATTATTTCTTATGAGGATACCTAAAGCAAAAGTGTATTAAAATGATTTTGACGATAACATTGATCAACTTAAGCAAAAAAATCAGCAAGCTATTGCCATCATAAACGAAAAAATGATTTCGTCTATGTACAAGGAATTTAAAAAAAGATTAGAAAAATGTGTATTACTTGTAGGTTTATGAGTTAAATAGAACTTGGTTCGTTGTTAATTCCAGTTCTAATTTGTTACTTCTATTTTTTAATTAGAAAAGCTATTTTTATTTAGTTTGCAGACTACCAAGCAATTGTTAATGGTAGAACAAAACTTTTTGAATATGTAATTTATGAAAAAATTTTACAAAAAATCTGATTGTGCCTCACAACATGTTTTTTTCGGTTGCAGGTCAGTAGAAACTAATTTAGCTTTTGTTAATAAAATTTATATTGCTTTCAATGAGGGAAAACAGGTTGACACTGTATACACGGATTTTGCTAAAGCCTTTGATCGGGTAAATCATGACATACTACAATCCAAATTACATGCACTTGGTTTAAATGACCATTTAGTAATTTTCTTCTGTTCATATCTGCGGAACCGAAAACAATTTGTTTGTTATCACAGTACTGATTCTGAAACATATCGAGCTAAATCTGGTGTACCACAAGATTCAAATTTGGGACCATTACTTTTTTTTAATTTTTATAAATGGTTTACCACAGAATATAATATTCGACTGTCTCATGTATGTAGATGATTTAAAACTCTTTACTGAAATCGGTAATATCGACGATTTTTCAAAATTAAAAAATGATATAAACGTAATTTATGACTGGTCCGTAGGAAACAAATTGCCCTTCAATTTAGGTAAATGTAAAGTCATGACGATTAGTAAAGCACGTACGCCTGAACGTTATGTTTATACAATGAATATTTTGTCTACAATTTATGACTTTAAAGATCTAGGAATTAACTTTCAACCTAATTTGAGTTTTAAAAACCATGTGAATGAATTAACTAATGCTTCATATAAACTTTTGGGTTTCATTAAATGAGTAACAGTTGATTTTAAAAATATTAATTGTATTTTATATTTATTTAATACTCTTATTCATAGTCGTTTAAAATATGGATCTATTATTTAGGACCCTTCAAAACAGTATCTTAGGGATGCTCTAGAAAAAATCCAAAACAAAATAAATAAAGTATCTTTATTATAAAAAATATCATATTAGTCCCAGGTTTGCTTCCTATGAGCCATTGCGAAAATAGTTTAAGATCTGTAAGTTAGAAAATAGGAGAATTGCACGAAAATTAACATTTTTACATAAACTGCTGAATGGAGGTTATGACACTCCTTATCTATTGTCACAGATAAATATAAATATACCTGACCACCGTATACGTCCATCACAATTAATTTTTTATATCAGTTCTTGTACTCTTATTAGTGATATGTGTAATATTTTCAATAGACACAGACATAGAATATCTATAGACATTTTTGATACTACAATAATAACATTTAATAGAGTTATCCGTAATATAGATTTTACTTGAAATTGATTTTTCTGGATCTATTTGCCCGGCTGCTCCCTTGCTGCAGTTTATTTTGAATTTTATTTTGTGTTTTATTTTGTATTTTAATTAGATAAGTTGGATATGTGCATGTATATACATATCTTTTTTTTTTTAGAAACATGTAGTTAGGTTGTTTCTAACCTGTTTGTTTCTTATTCAAAATATATAAACAATTTCCGTATATTTACTTCGGGAAGCGTTTCGTTAAAAGTTGTAGGGATATGTTTATATGTATTTACCTTTTTTTATTAAAATGTATGTATTTGTTTTAGCTTTTTCAAAAAAAATTTCATGTAAACATGGGTCGTAAATCGCCTCCTAATCGAGATACAGGGTGTTATCTTTCAACTATTAAAATCATTACGTTTAAAAAGGGAACACCCTATATGCATCCTTTCCCTTTTTTTACAGTAAAAGAAAGAGTAAATAAAAAATATTCGATATTAAGGTAGCTTTTGTAATAATAAACAATGGTAAGTATACCAATTAAATATACTTTTCAAGAAATAAATAGCTTGTTGTTCACACAAAATATTTTCATCTATTTTAGCTGTTTCAGTTATTAATTTTTTTAACTAAATATTTAGAACTTTCATTCAAAGAAATGCCTGTAAATTCCAATGAAATCAAATAAATTTGAAATAGATAAATGTGAATTCATATTACCAATGGGAATAAAAAAGTCTTCTAACCCTTACAATATTTTATTGGAAATATTGATTCCAAAGAAAATTTTAATTATATAAATAAATCATTTAAATAATTCTAATAAAGTTTCGCCCAATTAAATCTAATCAGTGTATTTTTTTATTAATAAAATTTGGATAAACTACCAGGATTTTTAAAAAAAAGTTATTAAGCCTTATATTATAAGTAATGTAACCCAAAAATTTACAATATACCGTACGGATCCTTCAAATATAGACAAAGAAACAAAACGTAGCATATAAAATTTTATATAATATTCAAAGCTTTTAATTTTTTTTTAATTTAAACATAAAGAGCAAATAAGTTAAATACCGTGTTGTATAAAAATAAATTAAATTTGCTAATAACAAATGCAAATTGTACAAAATTACTATAATTTAGCGAGACAGGTTCTATGAATTTGTATTTATTATAATAAAATTACCGACAGAATGAAATTTTGTTGTAAATATTCTTGCCCGAGTTCAAGGCTGACTAGCATACCTCAAACTCCACTAAAAATCGATACATCCATGGAATTTACGCACAGCAACATTGCATGACAAACGAGATAATAGTTTTTTGCCTGTCACAAAACAAAAGGTAGTCGGTATACGGGGTCCCAATTGATGCATCTATAATATGTTATTTACCTATTTTTTTTTACGAAATTTGTTGGCCTTTCGATTATTTTCTGCTATTTTAGTTATTTACAACTACTGATCATTTATCAGTACTGTTACTGTTTAATTGAACAGTTTGAAGTGAAACCCAAAAAGAAAAACAAGGTTGGCCCTTTTCCTTAAAGCAATGATTTCATTATTATTAAACTGACTTCTAAATCCAATTCAAATCGATAATTAGATATTTTTTTAATGTAGTGCAAATGTATTAGAATACTATTATTAATAATGTGTACGTGAATATGCACTATTGACGTAACCAAAATTGATCTAATGCTTATTTATCTAAATATACATCGAGGGTACATCAATAATAATCGATTCCAATAATCAAAATTTTTAAATTATATTGAGAACCTCTGAAATTATGCCAGTCTTACATATTATATAAAAAGGTGTAAATAGGAAAACTTGCTAATTCAATTTTAGGTGATCATCAGTACCTACTACTTTAAATTTCATTACGTGTGTGTATGCATAAGTGGAAAAAAATATACTAAAATGGCCTGTGGATACAGTATCGAAGAATTAATGGACTTGGTGATAATATATGGAAACGCTGATGAAAACTGCCAGTTAGTTGCACATTCTTAGATATTTACAAATAAGCATGCATGTTGATGCAAGTGTTGACTTGATGCAATCAGTCATAAGAGTTAGTCGTTAGAAAAAAAGGTGTCATGGAAAAGTCAATAATAAATATAAAAAATATATTATTTACAAATAATATTTCCGCTTATCGAATTTTTGCACCTCGATTTATTTATTGGGTTTTTTAAATGTACCAAATGATACATTTGGTGTAATATCTTAACATATCCCAAACTTATCAGACCTTTGCTAAAAAGCGCGACATACCTAATTACTTTAAAAACATTAATGTTTATTTGGATCTAACTATTTCTCGCACTAACATATATGTGATATTATGAACAGTATCTATCATAGTGTAGATAAGTTAATTTTAATAAAATGTAGAATATTCCCGACTTTGCACCAAAACGCACACTAAAAAATTGACGTCTTCAAGCATTATCATCTTTCATTCATATAAAAAGAATCAACGAAAATTAATTGAAAGTGGTAAACATTCTCCTTTTTTGTTTTTCTTTCCCTCTGTACACTAACATTTTTCTTTTTAAATATTTTTATCCTGGGCTTTTCTCCTTTAGGACAGTCGTCCTTTGGATGCGTTTTCGTCTAAATTATTCTCATCAGAAATCGGCCTGATAATTTTGTCAAATTTCGCCCATGTGGTATTGTTCACTGGACAAGTTTTTGCTTTACAGAAGTCAGTCGTACATATTGATTTATCAAATCAGCATATTATAATTGTTAATAATATGAATGGAATTGGAAACTAGTTATCTTATCCGATTTCTGACGAATCCAATTCGGACGAAAACGCATCCAGGACAACCGGTCTTATTCTCACAATTAGTTGCAGCCTAGTTACTGATTTATCTCTTCATTCGCTTCTATTTTCGACTTTCTCTGTTTTTCTTTAACACCTTTTGTTCCTGTATTTCCTTTGTTGTCTTCACAGTTTTTTAAGGGTCCATATTCCATGTTTTACCTGAAAAAGTAAATATACTGTTAGAACATTTTCGGAATTGCAGTTATTATTATTTTTTTTGCAAACGTTAGTTAATAAACGTTCCATAATAAAACATATTTTCGAAGACCATTTTCGAAATTCTAACTTTATACAGGATGATTCCAAAAAAAGATAACAAAAATGGAACCCCGTATCATCTGGCGAATTTTAAGGGGACTCTTTCGTATAAAATTTTTATCTAATATGCATCTTTACAAAGATACAGGGTGTTAAACTAAAAAAAATGTTTTCAAATAATTTAAAAAAACTAGTAAGTGAAGTACCTAATTTGAAATTGAGCACATGTATTTATGTAAACATTGCCCAAAATCTGACGCGTCTTTTGTAAAATTTAGATGCTCCAGTGGCGGAGATACAGGCTATGGGTAGCATATTTTATTAAATAAAATAGTACGCCATTGCTTTACGGTAACAGTCATGATAGGTATTTTCGGATTCGTTTTTCAATTTTCTACAAATTACTACTCTCTTATGTTTTTTAAAAAAAGCATGTTTTTCGAATAACACTTAAAAAACGAGCTGAAAACATTTTTACTTAAATAACATGACAAACACTAATCAGTAATTCGGTTATTTAATCGAATAAAAAAATTAGTAATATTAGTCATCATTTTAATGATTTTAGTTGAGTAAATGCTCACAAATAACTACATTTCCACGAACACAGGCGCGACATCTTTTTAGTAACGAAAATGTAATTTGTTCGAAATTTATTGTTGCTTGAATCTGATGAAAAGCATTATTTATTCTTTCTTCTAACTGCTCAGGTGTATTAATTTGTTCACTGTTTACCAGCCGTTCGTTTTTTATATTTTACTATAAAATCAGGCTTTTTTCGAAAAACATAATAAAGTAGTAATCTGTAGAAAATTGAAAAACGAATCCGAAAATATCACAATTATTACCGTAAAGCACTGGCGTACTATTTTAATTAGGAAAAATATGCCACCGATATCCTATTTCTCCGCCACTGGAACATCTAAATTTTAGCAAAAGGCCTGAGATTTTGAACAACGTTTACATAAATACATGTGCCCAATTTCAAATTATTTCACTTACTAGTTATTTCAAAAAAATAAAAATATTTAAAAAAAAAATTAAAAATAATTTTTTAAGTTTAACACCCTGTATCATTTTAACGAAGCATTCTAGATAAAAATTTTATACGAAAAACTCCTCTTAAAATACGCCAAAGAATATGAGGTTTCATTTTTGGTCACCGTTTGTGAATCACCCAGTATAATTCCATCTTTATTTTTATTTATCTTTCCCTTCTTGCCATTCGTACTTCCCACACTTTTAAACCCAACCGCGGGTGGTTGTTCTTTGTATCTTCCGTTATGCTGAAAGCTAAGTTACCCAAAGAGAAACAAAAACGCAAATTAAGAATATTTAGGTTAATTCTATGCATTCCAAATATTTCCGTTTACTTTAAAGCTAATTAAAATAAAGTTGGTAACGTGCGCGACTCGAGTCGATCCAGAGTCACGCCAAAAGTGAAATATCACGCAGAGCTCCCTACCCTTGGCCAATTGAAGTGCTTCGAACCTCCCAACGTGCATTGCCTTTATGCATAAATTGTATAATTTCGAAGTTTCAGTAATTGCTAATTAGCTAAAGTATTTTATGAACGGGCACCTACGTAATTATTTCACCATTTTTTCGTATTTTACTGAAATTATCTTAATTTACCTGGCCAGAATTATTTAGGTACTATTTCAACTAAAGAAGGTTCATGTTTAATGAATGCGATTGTTGAAAGTGCCCTGAACTTTTATATATTTATATTTGTATGCCTCAAATATACTTGATTTTAGATTAATATACTTGAAAATATGTATGTTTACCTCAAACACGGTATTCAAGTAAAAAATGTTATAAAAGTATTGCTTATAAAATGTTTAATATAAAACCACCATAATATTATGGTGCTTAAATATTTGTGAAACAGAAATTAAATATGTAAAGATCAATTATTATAGATTATTTAGCTTTATCTATAATTAAAAAATTATATTTTGGTGAAGAGAATATGTAGTTATCAATAAATATTTTGAATTTATTTATTGTTATTTTCTCTTCATTTAGGTAGGTTATGGTTTTACCTTGCCAATATACAAATACTACATACTTTTCGTATTCTTTAGTAACTTACACTTTAACTGCCGTAAATATACATACATCGACAAGAAAATTTACATTTTGAGTGAATTACAGAAAAAATGTATAAATATGTATATGCTAAAAGTAATTTTACTTGTATAAATTGATCTTACATTACCTACACCCAAAAAATTTCTTGCTTCAAATGTATAATATTTGACTTTAAGCTATCGCACGTTTATATGTATATACGCAAGAAAATATTTTCTTCCTTCAAGAAAATTATTTATTTATTTAAATACTTTGAATTTCTGCCCAGAAATATAATTTCTTACTTTAAAAATAGTCAGCATTTAAAATAAGTATTTGATATTTACGGTAACAAATTCTATGCTTAATTTTATGATCTACATAGAAACATGTATTGTATATTAATCTATCGTTTGTTTAATACAAAATTGAATAGTTTTTGTCAAATAATTGTATATACTTATTTTAAGAATATATTTGGATATAAAATATTTTTCACTAATAAAAACTCACAAAACACCTAGTACAACAGCTAGGATCGTTTGTAAGTTTAACCAACCAGACATAGGTCGGTTTGGGACTTATTGATGGTCCTCATAAATATGTTTTTAGATCGATCCAGCGATCGATTATTGTCTTTACTCACAAGGAGATGTGTATACACAGACCGTAAGTGGCTCCATCTATCGTGCTACTTTCTACCTACGCCATTCTGTTACCTGCTACAATTTTCTTTCAAGAAAACATCAGTTTGGTTATAATATGCTATATTTGTCTTGAATAATTCCCACATTATTACTAAATTTTAAATATACATGTATATTTTAAGGAAATTTTTGTTTTGAAAGAAATATGTAGCTATTGTAGCTAAAGTTCGAGATCATAAATTTCATAACTATAAATATAAAAGATTTGAATTAAATTATATATATTGTTATGATTATGAATTCGTGTTTGTGTAAACGCCAAAAAATATTTTTTTATATAGTGATATGTAATTTGTTTGTATAACGGTTTTGGTGTAATGTTGGTTGTCTAACTTTCCCTGTCTAGCTATCGACCCTTCTCAGTAGTAGGTTCAAATGAAGGTATTACTCAGCAAGAAACCACACACAACTCACCACACTAAACAAAATGTTATTAATAAATTAATTTATTATTATTTTGTTTTATATAGCAATAAAATTCAAGTAAGGAATATCAAACACTGTTGCAAAATATTTTGAAATCTCCTATAATATTTCACTTTGAAGAAGAATTTATTTCGATGTGGTTACTTTACTTAATTTCATGTATTATTGGTTGCCTGCAATATGAAATTTAAATTTTTATCGTATAACTTCTTGTTCAATGTGTTGTTACTTATTTGTAATATTAATGTCTATAAATTTAAAACAATTGGCCAATTTTGATGATGATTTATATTGTGAAATTAAATTTGTTTAATATGAAAAATTTTGAATATCTGAAATTTTTGTATTCTACCCTTTTTATTTGTACTTTTGAATCTATGTTGGCTAGCTATTTCGTATACGAATTTTGGTTTAATTTGTGCACAAAACGACAACGAAAAAAAGATACCTTTTTTACGTCTTATTGCTTGATTACTTGTCGACTGGCTTCCCGCTTTTACTCTGCTTAAATGTTGTTCTGGAATCATTGTCTCTCCTCTCTCGCTGGATTTCCGGAACCTGCTTGCTGTTCCCCTTTCTCTCTGGATTCCTGGAACCTGCTGCTGCTATTCCGCTTTCTCTATGAATTCCTGGAACCTGCTGCTGCTATTCCGCTTTCTCTATGGATTCCTGGAACCTGCTGCTGCTATTCCGCTTTCTCTATGGATTCCTGGAACCTGCTGCTACTATTCCGCTCTTACAGGATTTTTCTTGAGTCACTTTTCCAAAAACTTTTTACTTTTATATATTTGGTTTCTCCCAATTTGCTTCTTTTATACACTCTCTCACGATAACTGCTTCTATTTTATCTGGTTTTATCAATTAATTTCGGCAACACCTATCTCTTTGACAAATTTTTCTAGTAACTAATCAATAATCATTTTATTTTTTCTTTCTTACTATCTTGATTTCCTTCACCCTTGTTAGGGCCTTTCCACATATTATGCCTTTGCTTTTTAAATGCCGTTTTCCTTTTACACTTCACGTCACTTCACTTTATCCTTTACAAATATACAACCTATTCTAGTTTCTTTACAAAAATTTTTAAATTATGTTTCAAAATATTTCTTATAGTCCAATTAACTAAGCCTTTAAATCGAAATTTTGTCAACTTGGCTGAATTTTTGATATGAGTTAGTTTAAGGTATATTATAACAATAAGTGAGAGTAATTTTTTGTTCAACCCCCGGCCAAGGGTGGAAAAAGATAAAACAAAGGGCTTTTTCAAGATAACTCAAAAAGGGTAAGAGCTAGAAAAAAAAGTTTTTCATGAAAGTTGTAAAGCAGACAATTCTACATAAAAATGGTCTCTTAGCTTTTTCTTGTACTATTAAAATTAACAGAGTTAGGGAGGCTAGAAGTTAAGGGAAGATTTCAGAAATTTAATTTTGTTAAATCATTAAAATTAACGATTAAAAATTTGATTTTTTGTTATAACTTTCTTATTAAAAATTAAAAAATATATCTATTTCTCTGAAAAGAAAAGTTACATATTTTAGAGCAGATTGAAAAAAAAAATTACAAAATTCAATCATTTTTCTGTTTGTTATGATTTTTTTTAAATTTCTGAAATCTTCCCTTAACTTCTAGCCTCCCTAACTCTGTTAATTGTAATAGTACAAGAAAAAGTTAAGAGGCCATTTTTATGTAGAATTGTCTGCTTTACAACTTTCATGAAAAACTTTTTTTTCTAGCTCTTACCCTTTTTGAGTTATCTTGAAAAAGCCCTTTGTTTTATCTTTTTCCACCCTTGGCCGGGGGCTGAACAAAAAATTACTCTCACTTATTGTTATAATATACCTTAAACTAACTCATATAAAAAATTCAGCCAAGTTGACAAAATTTCGATTTAAAGGCTTAGTTAATTGGACTATTATTCTATAATTTTATTTGACTTTTATATGTACTATTTTATGCCTTGTGGATCCAACTTTAATTTTCACATTTACCTGACATTTTCATCTTATTGATATACAAATTTTTCTTTAGACCTTAATATCTTTTACTACTTATTATTCTACCTCATATTATAACTATTTAATAAAACTCTGACATTTTAGCTTTTGTTTGATATATGTCACTTACGATTTTTAATTAATTTCAATTATGTTTTTCTAATAACATCTTTGGCATGTACTCTATTTGACCAAAATGATAATAATTTTATACTTGAATTGTGTTCTAATAATCCGACTTTTTTCTAATGGTTCATTATACTTATTCAATACTAACAAATTTTTTTAATCGAATATTTTTCTTAATTTTATAACAATTATTTCAACCTTTCTCTTTACCGTGTTGTATTTAAATATAATTTAGAATTTTAATTTAATTTTTTAAATTGCTCTCACTAATCTGATTTCATCTCAATATATTTACAAATAATATAAATTCTAAGGAATATTATAGATTACAGCAAATATTTCACATAGAATAAAATAACATTTACGGCAAATAATTCCATTTAAAACTATCTTCTCATTTGATCCAAATACTTTTTTTTCAGTGTATAACATAATTTTTGTGAGTGTAGTAAAATATTAATTAAAAAATAAATTTTGATTACTCCGTCACTTTTGTTAGTAAAATTACGTCCTAAATTAATTCATCCTAGTTTTCAGACACCCTGTATAAGCACAGTATGCTTCAATGAATTGCACCAATCAAAGAAATTGTTTATTGTACAATAATATAATGAAGGAAATAAATATGTTAAAACCTTACGTATTATCCCATGCCATAAATCACTTTCATTGTATCCAAAGTCATTAATTTTATATCATCTATTAAGTTCTTTTATAAAGTCACCGGCATGGGAAGACTTCTAAGAAGGTTTATTTAAATAACAGAAATAAAATAATAATTGAGTGGTAAAATATTTACCTATGCTTGAATACAAAGCTGGTTTTGGATGGAGGAAAGTAGTTGTCCGGATGTCCAAAATAATTTAAAAATATTTGAAACAGACTGCTTCAATCTTTTAATAACTTACAATGAAGCTGAAGTTGAAAATCTTAAATATAAGTTCCACAAAAAACATGAGTTAGGCAAGGGGTTGCAATATTTTTTCTACAAAATTGTACAGATAATTTTGTAATAATAAATAATATCGTTTTGTTTTCGAGATATAGGTACGATTTTAAAACTTTATAATTTTTTATTTATTCTCATCTGTTTATTACCGCTTTATACGTTTGCTAATATATTTAAAACTATATTTTTTACACTTTTACTTGAATCTAGAAAAAGACAGTATAAAAAATGTGGTTATGTTATATGTCACATTTCGATGAGATATAAAATAACCCAAAAAAAAACAAAGAATACAACAAAGAAGTTGTATTTTCTCAATAGAAAAACATCGTCATATGTGGCACATCATATTGGGGGAATTTTGATTTAATTTTAAAGATATTAAGCTAATTCAAGTAAATCCCAAAAATTTTCCTAAAGAAACCCATCAAATGAAGTCAGACAATGTTCTTTGAAACTAAAGGTCCAAATATATAAATGATATCTAAGTTTATAGACAAGATTCTTAACTGACGGGATTGCCGGAAACAACTACTCTACGTACTACATGTCCTGACTGGTATTGAATTAAAATCATTAAATAATGTAATCTTTAAACAAATATCTTGTATTCTTATTGTTCTAACATTACCTTTGATAAAGGCCAACACGCTTTTTCTAGAGACATATCTGTAAATGGAACTAATACTTGCCGTCATTTATGTTTTCTGTACTAGAATGGTTTTGGTTTTTTGACAGTTGTTAAGTAGAAAGCCGGTTAATAATTGTGGAAAGGTATACGATTGAACAATGCGTCTCTATTGTTAAAAATTATTTTAAATCTGGTGAACGTTCTGCAGAAGTTGGAAGGAAGTATCGTTCAAAATGTGGAACAACAAATAGTCCGACAAACAGCACTATTCGAAATATTGTGAATAAAGAAGAAACTGGTTTAATTCAAGGTCAAAGAAGTTAAATTTACAGTCGTAATGGCCTTTCACAAGAAAATATTGCAGCTATTAATGTTAGTGTCACTGCAGAACCAAACACATCAATTTGTCATCGTTCACAGCAAGTATGCATTCAATATTTTCCAAAAGGATATTCAGTTAAAGCCTTACAATACAGTTAACTTAATAATTATTACCAACTGATCATGGATTACGTTGCACATTTGTTAGTTGGGGTCCTGCAGTAGAAGAAGAAATTGATGATTCTTTTAACAAAATCATCTTTAGTAATGTAGCTTATTTTGAAATTAGTGGATATGTAAACAAACAAAATTGTTATATCTGGGATGAAGAAAATCCACGATTAATATTGAAACAACCAATGCATCCACAAAAAATAACTCATTGGTGTGATTTTTTGTCTGACGGAGTGATTGGTCCATACTTCTTTGAAAATGAAGCTGGACGTTGTTACTGTGAATGGTGTTTGATATCGAAGGATGGTTAATAACTTTTTATGGGATGAATTGGAGCGTATTGATTTGTAGAATAGGTGATTTCAACAGAACAGTACAACATGTCATAAAACAACGGAAACAATCGATTTTTTGAAAAAGAAATTTGGTAATCGAAAGATTTCTCGAAAAGATGTTAATTGGGCACCAGGATCATGCGATCTATCACCATTAGACATATTTTTATGTTTTTTTTTAAAGCAAAGTTTATGCTGTCATACTCACAGCATTCACCATCTGAAAGGAAATATAATAATTGAGCAAATCACTCAAATTGAACAATTATTATGTGAACACGTGATTGCTATGAAAATTTTGCTAAAAGATTGAAGGCTTGTAGAGCCGCTAGAGGTGGTCACTTATCTGACATTATTTCCATTCTGCCATGTATTTTATTAAAAAATTAAAAAGTTATTTCAAATTTGTACACCCTCTATTAAAAAAAATATATTTAATTATTTTCTGGCATTTTTTGCTGTTTTATGAAGGGATGCTAACTAACTCAAATCAATTCTAACAATTTTCAAAAAATATTCAACATTTTTGACATTCGTTTCAACATAAAAATTTTTTAACGCAAGGAAGTACGAAACAATTTAAGTAAAATGTGGAAAATTTTGCTTCGATAAAATTGTTCAGATTTTTTTTTAATTTTTCCAATTAGCTTTTTTTTGTAAATAAGTTGAATAAAAACTTTTTACTTTTGTTAAAAAGTGAGGACTTAGGACTTGAGATATATCAGCATCAGTAAAAATGGCCATGATTGATAACTGCCTTTGCAAATTAGCATGGCCAACTTGCCATTTGTGATTAAAATGAATTAGTAGTCATAAAATCTTACAAATGCTGATCAATGGTTGAATGAACGTCTGCCTTTCCACACGGACATCTAGTTAACATATAACGTAACCTTATTAAGACATTATTCCTACTGTTACTTATATGGGTCCAAATATAATTATATTATTCAATGGCTGCATTATATTCCACTTACCGTGGGCATACATCATGAAGTTAAATCGGAGCATAAAGATTATAATCGTTTCTGTTATTTCCGTTATGTTGTAGTCAGGCGGTAAAGCCTCTAAAAATTTACATGTAGGTAGCATTTTGCCGGGGTTATAAAGCTTTTTACAATTTATTTTATGGGTAACACGACATATTGTCCAAAAAAAAAAACAAGCTGAACTCAAACGTTTAATGTACAGGGTATCCTGAAATTAGTGTGCGGAAAAAAGGGAGCGGAAAATTATTTTTAACCAGATATCTCCAAAAATATACGAGATAGGAAACGACAGTTGAAACAGAATAGCGCTACATTTTCTGTAATTTCAGGTAATTTCTAAATTTTAAACAAGGATGTTCCAATTATGGTAGGGGGGATTGGGGCGCAAACTTTTGTTAAATGTGCTTTTTCCCTGTTTCAATAAAAATTTTTTGCCATTTTGCATAGAAAGGCGTGGTTATCATTTCCATATGTTGCGCAATTTCAAAGTAAAATTGATACAGATAATACATTGCAAGTACCACAAAATACCACCGTTCTAAATTATTGTAAACTGACTGTTTCTTGAAAAATCGGTGTATTCATTATATAGAAAAACTATTTGTAAATTTTTCTGAATTTAGAAACAAATTGTACAAAATATGACACAATGAAAAAAAAACAGTTTTCAAAAAACAATAATCCACAATCCTAGAAAAATGGTAAAGCGACTAGAGTTGAATTACATCTGCAATACCTAGCAAAGGGTTCAGAACATTCGTCAGTAAAACCACCAGATATATGCCGGTTTCCAACTTATTAATTCTCATCAAAATGCCATACGTGAAACCACCGAAAATAATCAAATTATTTTGATGTCTATCTGCCGACGTGTTTGAGTATGGGTGAGATGCAATCTATAAAGAGAATTGCATTTCAATTATTACTGCTACCTGTACTCACTCTGTCTACTAGTACCTACATTGTTTTGTATCTAACGGCAAAGCGCGATCAGTAGATATAATACAGATAGTAAATCTGTAGTATGATAGTACCGCGTTAAGCGAAATAAAGTTTTTCACTTTATGGGAAGCAACTACTCTACGCACTAAAGCCTGTGACATACTGATGAGAACTAATAACCTCGAAATTAGTACCTGTCTGGTTATTACTCCGACGAATGATCTTAGCTGTTTACTCGATATTGATGGTTTTACAATGCTAGACGGTGCTGTAGTCCGCAGAGTAGTTGTTTCCCATAACATCATTAGTTAAAGTATCGGTGATATTATACGTTATTTGATATAGAATATGAATACAGAAAAGTGGAAGTGGACTGATATGTGAATAAAATAGAACAATAAAATACAGGGTGGTCCATGTGAAACATTTTAGAAAATCAAGTTTGAACTTTCTAAAAATGATCGAATTATAAAAGATGCCCTGTATAAAATATCGATATTAGCTAATACAGGAGACTTTGCCTAACATTTGTCTATAACTCTGTCAAATATTTATGCTCCAAGTGTTAGTAGTTGAAACTTAATACAACTTCTTCGGGGTCATGTTTTTCCAAAATTCGAAGAATTTTCTACATAACTTGGCAACCCCGCACTAAAATGTTAAACTGTTTATATTGCCATAAGTATAAGAATTTTCTCGGAAATCCATATGTTTAAAAATATACAGGGTGTTCCATTTAAAAAATGTAATATTTGGCGTGTCCCGTTTTTACTAATAGCCCTGTATGATTCAAATTAATTTTGTCCTTTAGGTTTTCTGATTCTGTGTATCTTTTATATAAACTTTTTTCTGTATTATGAATAACAAGGGAGTTATTTTACTTTCTCACAAAAATGGCACACCCTGTATGAAAAAGAAAAATAATTGCTCTTTGTTTTGATCTAGATTAGGTCAGGAAGTATAACAAAAAATATTATTATATTTTATCGAAATTTCGTCATTTTTACTATATCTTTTGGGCTCTTTTGTGATTAGAATATTGTTTTCTTACAAAATACAATTTAACATTTGTTTTAAAGGAACAACAATCAGTCAAGCTATATTGTACAGTAATTAAACATAAAAAAATATCATTAAAAATTGGCCAATACTATAATTCAATGAATATTTACTTTATTTGCAAAATGTTTAAACTGCATACTTTTGAGTTGGGTTTATAATTCAAAATACTATCATTGTAAGTATATAAGAATATTCAGATATCAAAAAATATGCATATTTTCAATTTTAAAGGCGAATTTTTTCTTATCAGTACAAGAAGGCAGGTTAAAAACAATTAATTGTTGTTGTTGTTATCGTTACTAAAAGGTATGTGAAATATATAGGTATGTATCATAGATAGTAAATTTTTTGTACAAAGAGCCTGTCTGAAAACATTTTGAATAATGATTTCTTATGAACTCAACTAATAACAACTAAACCTATATATTTTTTTATTACTGTAACATATAATTCAAAATACTGTAATTGTAAGTATTTAAGAATATTCAGATATAAAAAAATATGCATATTTTCAATTTTAAAGGCGTATTAGATAATTTTTTCATATCAGTACAAGAAGGCATGTTAAAAACAATTAATTGTGTAAACAATTCTGAGCATGTCGCAGTTGCTTTAGTTTGTCGGTTTAATAAAGTAATTGGTCTGATACTACTCGCTTGACTGAAATACGTCTTTTTTAATATCTACTCAAACGTACCAATATAAACCCAATTATAATCCAAGTTATTTCGTAAAAATTGTTACTTTCAAGTTTCTTGGTACTATATTTTTAATATTGTTATCGTTACTAAAAGGTATGTGAAACATATAGATATGTATCATAGATAGTAAATTTGTTGTACAAAGGGCCTTTCTGAAAACATTTTGAATAATGATTTCTTATGTACTCAACAAAAATATACCTAATTTTCACTGCACTCAAATGTACTCAACTGTACTCAAATGTACTCAACTGTAATGTTCACTGTATTTAACATAATGTAATTTTGTCAATACAATGTAATTTTCTCAGCGCAATGGAATTTTCTCAACACAATGTAATTTTCAACACAATGTAATTTTCTTAACACAATGCAATTTTCAACACGATGTAATTTTCTCAACACATTGTAATTTTTTCAACACAATGTAATTTTCAACACAATGTAATTTTCTCAGCGTAATGTAATTTTCTCAACACAATGTAATTTTCTCAGCGCAATGTAATTTTCAACATAATGTAATTTTCTCAATACATTATAATTTTTTCAACACAATGTAACTTTCTCAGCGCAATGTAGTTTTCTCAACACAATGTAATATTCTCAGCGCAATGTAATTTTCAACACAATGTAATTTTCTCAATACATTATAATTTTTTCAACACAATGTAATTTTTAACACAATGTAATTTTCTCAACACTATGTAATTTTCTCGGCACAACGTAATTTTCATTGTACTTAACACAATGAAATCACTGTACTCAAAACGATGTAATTTTCACTATAATACTCAACACAAATATGTAATTTTAACCAATTTACTTTACAACTAAAGCTATCTTTTTTTTTATTATTGTAACATGTTTTTTATTTTACCATAACTTTACTGATTGTAGTTCCCTTAAAAAATAAAACTGAATGAATTGATAAAAACGCAAAATATTTTTACAATAGCGTTCTGAGGATGTCGTGGCAGAAATGACAAAACGTCGACAAAATGTAGTAGCGGCTATTTTGTTATATTTCCTGATTTCATCTATATCAGAACAGGAAAAGTAAGGTCAAAAACTAAATATTTAAGTAAAATTAAGGTTTTACATACTCTAATTGAAAATATTTTAACAAAATTGTATCTTTTGTTTTGAATACAATTTGATTTTGAAGTGTTTGTTTGCGATTTTCATCCATGGAATGTATTTTCAGTAACAGTAAGTCTGAGGCTATACCACTGAAAGCAAAACGGTAATTTCACAGTTGATACCAATCTACTTTAATAATCAACCAAGGTAAATCATGGGTCTTGTTGCCACCCTACTATCACCAGTACATCTCTTGAACAAAGCACAAATCACGCCAGATAGCTAATTGCAAGAAGCGAATTTTTGCAGCGATATTCCGCTAGACTGTATAATTACCGGATTCGCCGGAGCGAAACTAAGAAACAAAAAGCCGTCTAGGACCGCCACGGCTCATTACCGTGGCCCACCAAGAGGACGTTGTTCACGAAAGGGTTAAAAAAAATATCGACCGGAAGTATCGCAAGCGGTGCTCTAATAGTCCTCTTCCGCAGAAACCCACTCGCGATTGGTTAGTGGCGACGCACCGGGCTTGCCCTCCTTCGTAATCTGAAAATCTTAACAATGCATCATGGCTCCCATATCCGGTTCGACGTTAAAATGGCTGAAAATTATGCGCGAGTGAAAAGTTATGCTTTTTAAAAATACCGGTGATTCGTTCGTCAGTTTGGGACCACTGACACCACTAAATGGCGACAAATTCAAGAATAAGCAACGTAGAAGTATTCTTAAATGTCCTGAAAGTATTTCATGTACAGGGTGTCCCAGGTTTTAATCCGGAAATTTTGCCAATTGATGGATCGAATAATTTACAGTAAAAGGTTTAATACGAGTGTGGGGAAAAAGTATTATATTTTCTGAAACATATCTGAGGATGTTTGACGTAGACTGATGAAACTTGATCAACTATGTCAACAAGGGGAGATATGGGGTGCCAGTACCGCTAAAGTCTCAGAATTTCGACATCATTGAGTATTTTGTAAGTTCCATTAATGATTATTGGTACCAATGACAATTCTAAAAAAAGAATTTTTTTCTCAATTTGTTTCAAAACTGAGCCGTTTTAGTGCTCATATTTTTTATATTTCAATTTTAAATATAACTTAATGTGTTAAAAGTTCGAAAAAGTTTTTAATTTTGTAACTCTTCTACGCCAATGAGTACGTTGTATTTAATATTGCGCTTCTAACAAATAATTTCCACAAGCAGTTCTTGTAGAATTACTTATAATACAGGGTGTGGCGTGTAAAAATTAAACTACAGTCCTAACGATATTTGTAATACAAAAGGCTTATACGAAAAAGTTCTATTTTTGCGGTTTTTTTTTTTGTAAATTAAAGTTCAATTATGGATCAAAATATTTTCTCTGGAACGGTCCTGTCTGTGTGCTGTACGATGCGTGATGTAGAGCCAGCTTCAAGTATACGGTTTCGCAATTCTTCCACCGTAGCAATTGGAGTATTGTAAACCAATGACTTCAAATGACTCCAATGATAAAAGTCCATTGTAGTTAGATTGGGTGACGCGTCCAATCCATCGCTGAGGAGACATTTCATTCAAAAGGGTCGTTATTTCTCGAGTACTGTCTGGAGGAGCCCCATCTTGAAAATAAAACATGCGTGCCCGAACTTGTAATGCCACAATGTCCAATAATTCAGGCAACCGGTTCTCCATAAAGTCAGCATATATTGGTCCATTTAGTCGTCTTTCAAAGAATAGGGACACACTTGTGAAGTCTTCGTCAAGATTTTCCAACACTGCATCTTCAACATTAAGGTTCACTTGTTGACCACGTCCTTCTCTTCGAGGAATAACACTTCCCGTATCTCGCAGCCGCTGAACACAGTGTAAGATTGTATTTGCACATGGGGGTGACGTTGTGGCTCTCGTTCCGGGTACAACCTAGTCGCCACGAGTGCATTTTCTCCGGCTGCACCATACACCAACACCACACCAACACGTTCGGAAATAGTAAATGCGTTGTTTTCTCGATTCATTAGAAAACTAGTTTGTGCACAAACTAAAAAATTAAGCAAAGTAAGAAATAAGAATTTCGTTTTTAATGTAATCACCACGCTATTCTTATTTTTTACTTCTTTATAAAAATTACACTGTCACTATTGGAATTACAAAATAAACCTTTTGTCTGGAATCTTTCACTTTTTAATACTGATGGGTCGATGGACGATATTTAATAATTATGTGAATAATGAATTCAATACTAATACAAAATCAGTTGACTGTACAATTTTTTTCACAATGTAACCAAACTTTCTTTTAGTATTACTAATATTAGATTATACCGACTTAAATTATAACTATGCATCTCGGGTCGCATAAAACATTTCCAAAGTTTTTAATGAATAACACAGCCTTCATTTTCGATGAATAAATGAACTTTAATTTACAAAAACAAAAACGCGAAGATAGAACTTTTTCGTATAAGAGTTTTCTATTACAAATATCATCAGGAAGCTGTAGTTTAATTTTTATAGTTTATATTTTTAAGACTCTTCTTCAATCAAAATGAACACCTTTTTTCTTAGAAATAGCCACTGGTAATAAAAAGTTAATGGCATTTGCATAATGCTCGTGTCTCTACAGCTAATTGAGATATTTGTATGTCGAGTTAGCCCATTTTTTACTTTTAGTTATACAGGGTGTTCCAAAAAAACACGAATTCAGGATTAAGTTATTTCAGAAAAATAGGTACATGTTTAAATCCACCAAGCTTATGTATCTTGTTCCATTCATTCCAGTCCGTTTTAGTGCAAATCAGAATCTCACAAATTTGAAATATATAAATGTATTTTGAATTAATCCAATGGTCATAGAAATTCATTCACTTTACTCTTTTTTTACTTATTTTGTAATTAAATTTTCTTGAAATGTAGGTACGTACTCACTGGACAGTCCTAGAAAATCAATGTTTTATTTAATGTTATTTTGAACATTGTCTGTTTCTTTTTCAATGCTTTGCGTCAATGTTCTAAGGCTTTTCACATTTTCCAAGAACATTTTCAGTGTTCTATTGTACCTGGCCATTGTCATAATCCGAGGACATTGTTCCTTTTCATTCCTGACAAAAATTTTTAATGAACCAAGAAGAAGTGTTGAAAATATTTCAATTTATTTAAATATCGCTGAACATGTTAGGCGCAGATTAATAACACTTGTGCTCTTGACAAAATATTCCAATTACTGTGAATATTCTAGAAATGACAAGTTGTGACATGGATCTAGAAAATACCCTGTGAAGCGAAGAAATCATGCAGATGTCAAAAGTATCGCCCATGAAAACTCAAATGCTCATTCTAAAAAAATATTAAGTTCATTAAAAAAATCCAATGAAACAAATTTTCCAGAAATAAGACCCCTGAAGACAAAAAACATACTAATTTGATACAAAGACCAACTTAATAAGATAAAAATATTAAAAGAGATTGTTTAATGGGTTAAAGATCGAGGTACTAAAAGCACAAGCAAATGTTGTAAATGATTTACTCTTTAGCATAATATTACGGTAACATTAAAAACATACCAGTAGATACTTGTTAAAGGGTTAATCTATTTCAGCTCGGGTTAAAAAATGGAGTCTTCGACACATTAGTCACTTCTCAAGAAGCATCAAAATTACTGTATCTTATACAAGTTACAAGAAAGTTAATTATTTATTTGGAAGAACTTTTTGAGAGTCTAGACTTGATCTTGGTAGTCCCTGTACTTTTCTCTTTAAGTATTAATTTTTTATGAAACGTCTACCCGTTTCACTGACGAAGTTTTACGTGTTAGATTTACTTCTTTGTTTGTCTTGCGAGAAATATCAAATAAGTGAGCATACTATAAAAACAGTGTAGAAATCTATAACTGGCAATAAAGATAGTCTACATCGTTAATCCCGCCAGAATTAATATCAACGTTTGCTGAAAATATCGTCGCTCTGGATGTTTTCCAGCTGAAGATATTTACTCTTCAGTATCCAGGCAGACATCCCCCATTCTAACATTTAGGGAGATTTGTCGGCAGGCCCGACGGTTTAAAATTTTAATTGTGTTCTTTCACAGGTGATATAATTAAATGAAGCACATTCGTCTGTTGCCTAATTAAAGAAGTTTTGTTGGGTAACGCCGATCCACCTAAATTAACCTGGTTAATGTGTTTAGAAATGCCACAATTATTCCTTAATTATTATATATCATCCAGGAAAACAAATGATAATCCTTAATTGTGATGGTTCGCTTTATTTCTTCGCATTGCAAAACTAGACCGCATTTTCAGTTACGTTTTTGTGATTGAAATTCGTTATTAAACGAGAGTAATGCAAAAAGTACTGATTTTGCTGAAATTTAATATAAATTTAACGTTTTGTGATAATTTTTTAATTCCAGGGTTACACAGAGAGCTACGCTAGCTATATTTCTGTGTTCGCTGTAGTTTAATAATACCCAATATTATTTGCATACGATGTGTTGGGTAGATAGCTCGCTTATAGCTATACAGGGTGTGGCGTGTATAATCTATAAAAATTAAACTACAGCTTCCTGATGATATTTGTAATAGAAAAGTCTTATACGAAAAAGTTCTATATTCGCTATTTTTTTTGTAAGTTCATTTATAAAATGAAAATGAAGGTCGACCCTGTGTCATTTATTAAAACTTTTGGAATGCGACCCGAGATGCAACCTTATAATTTAAGTCGGTATAATCTAATACTGGTAATACTAAAAGAAGGTTAGGCTACATTGTCAAAAAACTATTTTTTTTGTGTATTCAATTCATTACACAAATATTAAGCATCGTCCATCGACCCATCAGTGTTAAAAAGTGAAAGATTCCAGACAAAAGTTTTTATTTTGTAATTCCACGATAGTGACAGTGTAATTTTTAAAAAGAAGTAAAAAATAATAGCGTGACAGTGAACAGAGAAAACGATGCATTTGCTATTTCCGAAATTGTCGATATGGTGTTAGTGTATGGTGCAGCCGGAGAAAATGCGCTCGCGGCAACTAGGTTGTACCGGGAACGATGGCCACAACGTCATCCCGCATGTGCAAATACAATCCTACACTGCGTTCAGCGGCTGCGAGATACGGGAAGTGTTATTCCTCGAGGAAAAGGACGTGGTCAGTAAGCGAACCTTAATGTTGAAGATGCAGTATTGGAAAATCTTGACGAAGACCCCACAATTAGTACTCGATGACTCGCACAGCAAGTAGGAACCTCACCTCGTACCGTACATCGCAACTTAAGGCGCCAGCTGTTGCACTCCTATCATCTGCAACTAGTTCAACAGCTTTTACCTCCGGATTGTGATCAACAAATGCGTATTTGCAGATGGTTTTTACGGCAATGTGCCAATCAAGTAGATTTTTCTGTTTATGTGTATGAACATATGGGCCGGTGAAAATCCTCACGCGATTAGGAAAACTCATTTTCAACATCGATTCTCGGTAAATGTTTGGGCTGGCATAATAGGCGATGTACTTGTGGGTCCCTATTTCTTTGAAGGACGAATAAATGGACCAACATGTGCTGACTTTTTGGAGAACTGATTGCCTGAATTGAATATTGGACGATGTGGTATTACAAGTTCGGTCACGCATGTTTTATCTTCAAGATGGGGTTCCTCCACGCAGTACTCGAGAAGTAACGACAGTTTTGAATGAAATGTTTCCTCGGCGACGGATTGGACGCTTTGATCATGTGCCGTGGCCACCTCGGTCACCCGATCTAACTCTAATGAACTTTTATCTTTGGAGTTACTTGAAGTCATTGGTTTACAATACTCCAATTACCACGCAATTAGGCGAATGCCTGGAATTTGGGAAAATATTCGCCAAAATTGTGTGCGTCGGTGCCATGCCTGTATTTTCTCTAGAAATGGTAAGTTTTATTCCATCTTGTTCCATATTTTAATGGAGTTAGGTTAGTGCACGCAGTTGGCAACTACAGATGCTTACGGACGTGGTTTTGTTTGCGAACTCTTGCAGTAACAACAATGCATTTAAGATAGTAATTACCAGAGAGCGGACAATTTGTGACTTTAACCTTGAACATAGATATGTCATTCATAAACCTAGATACATTATCCATGACGCAGTGGCGTGTCGGGTATGCATCGGAAATTTACGTGATAATTCACGAAAATTCCACGGTACATACATTTTTAGGCGTTATAAAATATTTAGAAAATCAGAAATTGTATACTACATATTTATTAAATAAAGTTCGGTTAAAAATAGTGTCGTTCTTTTAATTGGAAATTAGGAGTCAATGTAACGAATAGCCTCAGGCGACGCACATGATAGAATAGTCCAACTCACGCTCCATTCATAACAGGACTGCAGTTTGAATTCTGACCAATAGGAATTCGATAAACGCAACCGATGTCGACGGATGGACTAGAGACGGGCGCGAGTGTCATTTCATTTCTTTAGAACTAAATTAACTTAATTATTTTCTCGTTATTTAACCTGTTCACATGATTTATGGATTTTAAATAAAGGGTACAAATCTTCGCGAGGATAATACGATATATTTGCTATACATAATAATTATATTTTGCATAGTTTATACACAATACATTTTTAAACGCGTACACATCTCTACCAAAATTTGACCTATTCTTCGGGTTAAAGACACACATTGTCCGCTCTCTAGTAATTACTATTAATTATTATAATAAGAAAATATCAGTTTTTTTAAATATCTATTTTTCTTTGTTTGTACTTTTGCATTAAAAAACTCCCAAAAGTTGAGAAGTATATTTATATCTTTCAATGACATCCTGTTTACGCGGCTGGGCTACAGCACGTAACTCATTGTACAACACACGGACAGGACCGTTCCAAAGAAAATATTTTGATCCATAATTTAACTTTAATTTACGAAAAAAAAAGCAAAAATAGAACTTTTTCTTATAAGACTTTTCTATTAGAAATATCGTTAGGAGGCTGTGGTTTAATTTTTATAGATTATACACGTCACAACCTGTATCTTTAACTATTGCATAGTCCATTATTTTGGTTATGTTTGTTGTACATAAGCTATGCACATTTAAAAAATTGTGTACATAGCGAACATAGCAAACACAGAATGGAGAGGAGAACACAATACGGTGCGCACCTAAATGGGTGTACTAGAATTTCTTAAGGATGTATTTCTTTAAAACTTGATCGACTGACTTGACTTGTACTGAGATGTGCTAAGAATGTACAAGAATTTAGAGGGATATCTAGGATATATCAGGGGATTTACAGGAGATGTACTTATTTAATCGCGTTGTGTTAATTTCTCGTCATGGCCCATTGAAGGTGAACTCCTGAACAATGAAATTAGAAATTAGTACTGTTGTAACTCAAATAATCTGTTGGTTAGAAAAACAATTTCTAAACTTTTGCCAGAGGCGTCTCAATTGAGGGTGCTTTGAGTAGATATTTTTTCTACTAACTTTTCATACTAATCTTTCGATAGTTTAGATCTTTATATCTTTACAGAGCATTACCAAAAGATATTCTCTTTGAAGTATTCTTCTAAGGATTAATTAATTTTGTGTAAAATTTGGTAAAAACATAAAAAGCATTTGTTTTATTGGTACTGGATGACAGTAAACCGTTAAAGGTAGCTACTCCAAACTTCGTGCAATCCGGCAAGGAAATCTTCTGGCAGAGGAAAACATGAGAGAAAAATTACCCAACATAAAATACGGTAGGAAACAAATTGCTGCAGGTTTTAATTTATAGAGGATTAATTTATTTTAGTGATAAATACAGTTTTGATGAAACGGCAGTGGCGCTTTTGTTGCTACTTAACATTATGTAAAATAAGCTAATATTTCCACAAGGATTATGATGAATATTTAAAAACCTTTATTCATTTCAACGTGGAACGTAATTTAGTATAGCTGATCATGCTCTTTCATCTAAACAGCTCTTGTATAATCCCTTCCTTATTAGACACTCCATCATTTAACCTCTACACCCCCTTCCTCGTTATAAAAGACATTTGCTTAATCTCTGTTTTCTTTAATGTCGTGTTGGTTCTGTATTTGGAAGATTACTCGCTATTTAGCATCCAATTTATCTGATATAGAATATTTAATGACTCATCATAGAGGAATAATTTGAAGCGATGTTAAACTCAGGAATTTATTAGTTATTTAGAATCCTGAAGGACTTGCCTTTACCTTCACATTTTCTGAAATTAGGTTAGCATTTGATGTAGTCGTTCTCTTTGTCGAAGCATATAGAGCTTATAAAGTTAAATACTGAAAAATTGAACATATATTTAAATATTAATAAAAATCTTCATAAATTTATTGGAAAAATTAATACAAAATTTTTACTCTATTACTCTGTAAATAAATCGGTCTGAGTGAAAGAAATTGGTACTGACTGAATCTATTGAGAGAAATTATTGAGTACATTTTTAATCAATACTGATAATTTTACACATTTTTGATAATATTTGAACTAAAACTAATTTTTACTCGTCAAACTTTAGTTGAACGCATACTAATAGAGGAAAATTTCACTCAATTGGGTGTGAAAAGAAATTGATACATTATTGAGTGAAATTGAGTGAAAATAAGTCCAAGTTTTCTTACAGTGTATCTGAATAATTGATTATTTATACTAAAATCTTACTTTATATGGTTAGATATAAACGCCTTAAATTGCACACACAACGAAAAAGTGACGTAAAGCGATTATACTAACAATTTTGTTCATTAATTTTCAACCGATGGTTTATTTCACTGTACTGTGAATTACTTGATCTTTAATGCGTGATATCAATGTTTCACCGAGGCTGATTTTACCGCATACGGTCACTGAAGTTGGTAAAAATGAAAAATTGGCCTATGTACCTGGTTACTGCTAGTTACAGTCTTACATTGCACTTCCTTAGCTTCAGCTGTGAATCTTTGACACACCTTTGTTGTTCTTGATCTAAGCTCTGTGGGGACCAATCTGCTATCAAAGTCACTAAAGCCTTCCTGTTCATCATCTACTTCTTCTTCCTGTGGTTAGGTTTTATACAAGCCCCATAGCACCACGACCTTATAAGGCCTATTGTGCCTCCTATTGTCCAAATCTATTCAGCAAGTAGTTTTGTTATTTCAACAAAGTCCAAAACCTTCCTTGACGATACTTCTCTCAGCTCCTTGGGTTCCAAAAACGGGTTTTCCAGGAATGCCATTCTACTACGTGCAAATCCTGGGCACTTGTCCAGGATATGCAGATCGGACTGTCTACAAACCTTAACTTGTATAGATGTTTTCTAAAATGACAGTATCCCATTATAAATCCCGTCACTTTCCTGATCCTATTTACTTCGGCTGTTGTTGTTCTGTCTAAAGCCGCTATTGGGCTAATTACTTGTAAGTTTGACATAAATAGCGCTATGTAGAATTAAAAATCTTTTTTTTTTTCATTTTCAATGCAGATTTCTTGTATTAGTACATACACTATAGTTTATATGCATGCAATTATTATATTAATAGATAAACTGATAATCTCATCGTTACTAACCATTATCATTATTGCCTTAGTAAATTGCTATATTGAAAAATGATACATTTAATCAACAGCGGTCGTCAATGTTACGCTCATTAATTCTTTTTTGTGCCAAATGTTTGCTAAATGTTTTGCTGAAACTTTTCCTGAAATTGGATCTCAGAGACATTTTAGTAACTTCTCGAATAAAAAAAAATTTGTACATGGCTTTTTTTAGCTCAATTAGTTTATAAAAAGTTTATAAAGATAATTTGATGAATTCAGTTTGTGGGCTTAAAACATCATACTGATTTTAATGATGAAGTAAAATTTTCGATATAATTTTTTTATATGAGTGTAACGATGTAAAATCTACTAATTCGTTTAGTCGTATTTAAAATTTAAAATATTTATCAACCAAATAATTGTGACAAATCTAGCGTTGCTAATTAATCATATGATAAAACAATATGGTATCTGTAAGAAAGTAATTACGTTCTTACAGATAGAGGCAACTGAATGTTCCAAAAACAGAAAAATTGGAGGAAATCTTCACCATTGTAGCTAGTAGGATATCTTATTTCTAGAAATAAATTTCATTAAATTTTATCTTTATAATCAAATGAGTTGTTAGTTGTTAGTTTTGTTCTTCATTATTATACAGCGTGTCCCAGAATATGTGGGTAATCTCTCGAATTTATACAGGAAACGTTAAAATAATATGACAAGTTCCTATAAAAATTTTCTCCCAACGAGCCCCTTAAAGAACGATCCTGAAAACCCCGATTTTTTAGATAACTTTTAAAAGTTATTTTAGGAAAAAACAAATGTAAATAAAAGTAGCATTTTTCATTTTTTTAGGAACAATAAATGATAACAAATCGTCCATTTGATCAACACATTGTGTCTCATTTAATTTAGGAACTTTGTAGATGTTATTGGTACTGGATGACAGTAAACCGTTAAAGGTAGCTACTCCAAACTTCGTGCAATCCGGCAAGGAAATCTTCTGGCAGAGGAAATCATGAGAGAAAAATTACCCAACATAAAATACGGTAGGAAACAAATTGCTGCAGGTTTTAATTTATAGAGCATTCATTTATTTTAGTGATAAATACAGTTTTGATGAAACGTACGGCAGTGGCGCTTTTGTTGCTACTTAACATTATGTAAAATAAGCTAATATTTCCACAAGGATTATGATGAATATTTAAAAACCTTTATTCATTTCAACGTGGAACGTAATTTAGTATAGCTGATCATGCTCTTTCATCTAAACAGCTCTTGTATAATCCCTTCCTTATTAGACACTCCATCATTTAACCTCTACACCCCCTTCCTCGTTATAAAAGACATTTGCTTAATCTCTGTTTTCTTTAATGTCGTGTTGGTTCTGTATTTGGAAGATTACTCGCTATTTAGCATCCAATTTATCTGATATAGAATATTTAATGACTCATCATAGAGGAATAATTTGAAGCGATGTTAAACTCAGGAATTTATTAGTTATTTAGAATCCTGAAGGACTTGCCTTTCCCTTCACATTTTCTGAAATTAGGTTAGCTATTGCATTTGACGTAGTCGTTCTCTTTGTCGAAGCATATAGAGCTTATAAAGTTGAATACTGAAAAATTGAACATATATTTAAATATTAATAAAAATCTTCATAAATTTATTGGAAAAATTAATACAAAATTTTTACTCTATTACTCTGTAAATAAATCGGTCTGAGTGAAAGAAATTGGTACTGACTGAATCTATTGAGAGAAATTATTGAGTACATTTTTAATCAATACTGATAATTTTACACATTTTTGATAATATTTGAACTAAAACTAATTTTTACTCGTCAAACTTTAGTTGAACGCATACTAATAGAGGAAAATTTCACTCAATTGGGTGTGAAAAGAAATTGATACATTATTGAGTGAAATTGAGTGAAAATAAGTCCAAGTTTTCTTACAGTGTATCTGAATAATTGATTATTTATACTAAAATCTTACTTTATATGGTTAGATATAAACGCCTTAAATTGCACACACAACGAAAAAGTGACGTAAAGCGATTATACTAACAATTTTGTTCATTAATTTTCAACCGATGGTTTATTTCACTGTACTGTGAATTACTTGATCTTTAATGCGTGATATCAATGTTTCACCGAGGCTGATTTTACCGCATACGGTCACTGAAGTTGGTAAAAATGAAAAATTGGCCTATGTACCTGGTTACTGCTAGTTACAGTCTTACATTGCACTTCCTTAGCTTCAGCTGTGAATCTTTGACACACCTTTGTTGTTCTTGATCTAAGCTCTGTGGGGACCAATCTGCTATCAAAGTCACTAAAGCCTTCCTGTTCATCATCTACTTCTTCTTCCTGTGGTTAGGTTTTATACAAGCCCCATAGCACCACGACCTTATAAGGCCTATTGTGCCTCCTATTGTCCAAATCTATTCAGCAAGTAGTTTTGTTATTTCAACAAAGTCCAAAACCTTCCTTGACGATACTTCTCTCAGCTCCTTGGGTTCCAAAAACGGGTTTTCCAGGAATGCCATTCTACTACGTGCAAATCCTGGGCACTTGTCCAGGATATGCAGATCGGACTGTCTACAAACCTTAACTTGTATAGATGTTTTCTAAAATGACAGTATCCCATTATAAATCCCGTCACTTTCCTGATCCTATTTACTTCGGCTGTTGTTGTTCTGTCTAAAGCCGCTATTGGGCTAATTACTTGTAAGTTTGACATAAATAGCGCTATGTAGAATTAAAAATCTTTTTTTTTTTCATTTTCAATGCAGATTTCTTGTATTAGTACATACACTATAGTTTATATGCATGCAATTATTATATTAATAGATAAACTGATAATCTCATCGTTACTAACCATTATCATTATTGCCTTAGTAAATTGCTATATTGAAAAATGATACATTTAATCAACAGCGGTCGTCAATGTTACGCTCATTAATTCTTTTTTGTGCCAAATGTTTGCTAAATGTTTTGCTGAAACTTTTCCTGAAATTGGATCTCAGAGACATTTTAGTAACTTCTCGAATAAAAAAAAATTTGTACATGGCTTTTTTTAGCTCAATTAGTTTATAAAAAGTTTATAAAGATAATTTGATGAATTCAGTTTGTGGGCTTAAAACATCATACTGATTTTAATGATGAAGTAAAATTTTCGATATAATTTTTTTATATGAGTGTAACGATGTAAAATCTACTAATTCGTTTAGTCGTATTTAAAATTTAAAATATTTATCAACCAAATAATTGTGACAAATCTAGCGTTGCTAATTAATCATATGATAAAACAATATGGTATCTGTAAGAAAGTAATTACGTTCTTACAGATAGAGGCAACTGAATGTTCCAAAAACAGAAAAATTGGAGGAAATCTCTTCACCATTGTAGCTAGTAGGATATCTTATTTCTAGAAATAAATTTCATTAAATTTTATCTTTATAATCAAATGAGTTGTTAGTTGTTAGTTTTGTTCTTCATTATTATACAGCGTGTCCCAGAATATGTGGGTAATCTCTCGAATTTATACAGGAAACGTTAAAATAATATGACAAGTTCCTATAAAAATTTTCTCCCAACGAGCCCCTTAAAGAACGATCCTGAAAACCCCGATTTTTTAGATAACTTTTAAAAGTTATTTTAGGAAAAAACAAAAGTTTATTAAAGGCATTTTTCATTTGTTTAGATAGGCACAGAAAGAATGCAAACATCGGTTTATTTCTCGATACGAATGTAATAAAAATCATATTAAACAGAAACAGTTTTTTCTCGAAAACAGTTCATTTTATCGATATCAACCAATACTCTTTTTAGTTTAAGGTTCAAGCTATCTAAAAATATTATTTTTGTGCCTTTATCGTAAAGGACGTAAAAAAATTGACATTACTGTGCTACAGCTAGTCTATCCCTGGCAAACCAAATAAACCAAATTGTTTTCATTAGTCAATTTTTAAGAAGTCTTATCTGTTGTCCATCGTATTAATAATTAAATTACACAAGGTATTTTAAGTTATTTTATTATATATATTATATTTTATTTTATTTGTCATGTTATTTTAACGTCCCCTATATAAATCCGAGAGAATGCCCACATATTCTGGGACACCCTGTATATCTCAGGAGATAGCTGAAACATTTCCGATCTGACTTCAGGAAAAGTATTACCTAACGATTTATGATATTTCTGAACTAACCTGTATCTTTAATACTTTACCATAGTCTCTAGCGTAATTGTTTTAGAACAATTAAGTTGGAGGCTTTCGTAAAGTATACAGGGTGCTTTTAAATGAAGAAGCACAAATACTATTAGATAATTGTGAAAGCAAAATATGACAATTGGGCCAAATCTACAGTTTAATTTAATTTTTTAAAAGATATCACAAATATGGGAACATATCGAAAGAGGTTTGACGTAGACCAATAACGAGCGATATGAATAAAGACAAATTTGTGATTGCCTCTAACAATCAATTATTATTATCTCATTGATTGTTGAGATATTTAATAGAAACTAAATTGTAATATGCCACGAATAAATCAAAGATCACACCGAGAACGAACAGTTTAAATTTTCTCATCTACACTGTGTGTGCGATATCTGTAACCTTTCCCGAATATTGGTGCTCTGAAAATTCTAGCATTTTTTAATTTGGTTTATTATTTACTTTATATTTCTTTTTTGTATTATTCCTTTTCAACAAACCATGTAATTGGGTTGCTAACTATAAGACAGGTCTTGCCTGAATAAATAAAAATTCACTGAATTTATTTACAATTATTAGAACTCTGCCGAACATTACAGAATTTGGAACTACTGACTATTTTGCACATTCTAGAAGTTTGTTAGACTCACGACTTTACAGGGTGTGGCGTGTATAATCTATAAAAATTAAACTACATTCACCTAACGATATTTGTAATAGAAAAGTCTTATACGAAAAAGTTCTCCTTTGCGTTTTTTTTTTCGTAAATTAAAGTTCAAATATGGATCAAAATATTTTCCCTGGAACGGTCCTGTCCGTGTGCTGTACTATGAGTTAGGTATTGTAAACCAGCCGCGTAAACAGATCGTCGTTGAAAGATAGAAAGATACTTTAATGCAAAAGTACAAACTAAGAAAATAGATATTAAAAAACTGATATTTTTTTATTATAATAATTAATAATAATTACTACCTCTTAAATGCATTGTTGTTACTGCTAGAGTTCGCAAACAAAACCATATCCGTAAGTATCTGTAGTTGCCAACTTCTTGCACTAAACAAATTCCATTAAAATATGGAACAAAATAAAATAAAACTTACCATTTCTAGAGAAAATGTTGAAATTAATCCCCATTAGCGCAGATATGATACAGGTATGGTACCGACGCACCCAATTTTGGCGAATACTTTCCCAAATTCAGGTATTCCCCTAATTGTGTCAGCAGTTTCAAGTATACGGTTTCCCAGTTCTTCCACTGTAGCAACTGGAGTATTGTAAACCAATAACTTCAAGTGGAAGTGAAAGATAAAAGTCCATTGCAGTTAGATCGGGTGACCGAGGTGGCCACGGCACAGGACCAAAGCGTCGAATGAAATGCCCTCATTTCGTTCAAAAGTGTCGTTACTTCTCATAAACATGCGTGTCCGAACTTGTAATGCCATATCGTCCAATAATTCAGGCATCCGGTTCTCCAAAAAGTCAGCATATGTTGGTCCATTTAGTCGTCCTTCAAAGAAATAGGAACCCACAAGTACAGCGCCTATTATGCCAGGTCAAATATTTACCGAGATCCGATGTAGAAAATGAGTTTCCCTAATCGCGTAAGGATTTTCATCGGCCCATATGTGCATATTATGGAAATTCACTTCATCACGGGTAAATGTCGCCTCATCTGTTACACAGACATAAGCAGAAAAGTCTACTTGATTGGCATATTGCCGTAAAAACTATCTGCAAAAACGCATTTGTTGATCACAATGCAAGGGTAAAATCTGTTGAATTGGTTGCAGATGATAGGGGTGCAACAGCTGGCGCCTAAGATGCGATGTACGAGTGAGGTTCCTACTAGCTGTGCGAGTCGTCGAGTACTAATTGTGGGGTCTTCGTCAAGATTTTCCAGCACTGCCGTATCTCGCAGCCGCTGAACGCACTGTAGAATTGTATTTGCACGTTGTGGCCATCGTTCCCGGTACGACCTTGTCGCCGAGAGCGCATTTTCTCCGGCTGCACCATACACTAACACCATATCGACAGGTTCGGAAATAGTAAATGCATTGTTTTCTCGGTTCATTGTAAAACTAGTTTGTGCACAAACTAAAAAATTAAGCAAAGTTAGAAATAAGAATCTCGTTTTTAATGTAATCGGCACGCTATTCCTATTTTTTACTTCTTTATAAAAATTACACTGTCGCTGTCGTGGAATTATAAAATAAAAACTTTTGTCTGGAATCTTTCACTTTTTAACACTGATGGTGTCGATGGATGATGGACGATGTATATTTAATAATTAACTGAATAATGAATTCAATACAAATACAAAATCAGTTGACTGCACAAATTGAACATTTCCAAAGTTTTAAATAAATAACACAGGGTCGGCCTTCATTTTCGTTGAATAAATGAACTTTAATTTACAAAGAAAAATGCGAAGATAGAACTTTTTCGTATAGGACTTTTCTATAACAAATATCATCAGAAAGCTGTAGTTTAATTTTTATAGATTATACACGCCACACCCTGCATGTCAAAGAAAAAACTTTACTTCTCTTTGTGATAAATCTATTTGTCTATTCAAATCTGTACAAGAAGAGTCTCTGGGAAGTAATATAACTTTTTTGGATCCCTTACTCCCGCGCCCCTCTAAGTTTTACGTGTAGATAGCCATTACAAAAAACTGCACTGTATCAAAAATGAAGTGTGTATTTTCAACGGTTTCTAAATAATTGATTAAAAACTGTGTTTGTATTTGACAGGACAGTAGAACGTAATCTTATTTTTTTATTTGCTTGGACGACATGAAGCAAGCATGAAAGTACAACGCACCCCAATAGACAGTCTGAATACTAAATATAAGTCCTACGTTTTGTACATTATAATAATTTTCCAAATCGTGGCGTCTAACATTTTTGGTAATAACGACACAGGAGAAATTACATTAAGGATATGTTTCCTGACACATTTCTTCTGAAAAGGTGTACCGTAAGTTAATTAAATTAGCCATTTGTACCGGCATTAATACTGATAAGATGCTGTTGGTATTGAAAAAATATGAAAAATTTAATCAGAGAGAGTGCTTATACGTCGGGTGAAACGGAGTATCTGCTTTGAAGCAATGCAAAGCAACAACTAAGAGACCTAGAGATATATTTCTCATATAATTGATCCTTTGAAAACTGATACATACAGATCCAATCTCGCAACTCAAAGCAGTTAACGAAAGATTCTTTTTTCCATCGGATACATCGGATCCTATGAAAATAAAAAAGAACATAGAATCTTTTTACGGGAACCAAATACAAAGCAAAAATGGACTCCTCAGAGATTAAAGATTAGTTTCTATGATTGCTGCCGTACAGAGCGACAGTACAGTAATAAAAGCTTGAAAAGAATCGAGAATTCATTTGAAATAAATAGTTGATGTTATCAGTTACAGAGTAGCAATTTCACGAAATGTCGGGTCAGGCTACTCATGTTACGGTTCCATTGAAGAATCAAGGGCCCTTGCATGCGCGCATCTGTCTGTCTGTCACATCGTGCCCTCATATCTCACAGAAGGGCGTATTCTGCGTTTCATATGATCGAGTTTTAATATGCAGTTATTGTTTCCAACTCGCCCTCGTGGGGCACATATTGATACCAACTCTAGTAAACATTATGCTGTTCCATTCATTTGTAGCGATACATAAATACACGTCCACTGTATGCAATTTTTAGGTTTGATAATATCAATTTATACTTGCTCAACTACAATAAAGAAAAATATTGCAATGAACAAATAAGTAGTCCTTCAGGTAACTGTTTTGGGACCATTATTATTTTCTTTATACAGTGCTTTCGAAAAGTAACGAATGAATTCATTATTTTTTAAATTGAGAAGTTTTCGAAAAAATCACCTGGCACGTCGATTTTGTTTTTAAAAAAGGCACTTTTTAACATACGACCCATATTTGTGACGTCATCGTTGTTCGAGATATGACGTCATCGACAATTTTTTTAAATAGCAACCCCCAATTTTGACCATGCCATTTGAAAGAGCGTGTCATTCTACATACACAGATCATGAAAAATTATGGTGTTACATAACAAAAATTTCAAGAAAATAATGTTTGAAGATTTTAAAATTTAATTTTCACAATACTGAAAATGATAATGATTATGTAAAAATCGACTAAATTAAATGTTCAAATTGTGCACCGTTGGCTGCCTGACAGTAGCCAAGACGATTAATAAATTCTTTTTGGACATTATCAATAACTTCAGGAGGTATACGATGTATCTCGTGACGAATTCTTGCTTTTAAATCTTCTAAATTAACCGGTCTAGTAACGTATACTTTGCTTTTTAAGTATCCCCACAAGAAATAATCTAGGGGTGTCAAATCAGGCGATCTGGCTGGCCACTCAATCGGCCCCCTTCTCCCTATCCAACGATTCGGGAACAGCTCATCTAAATAAGCACGGACAGGTGTTGCATAATGGGGAGGTGCACCATCTTGTTGAAAGAAAATGTCATTTCTTGGAAGATCATGTCCCTCTATATCTGGATATAAAGTTATTAGTTCAGGAATGAGGTCGTCTCGAAGAAAATCCAAATATCTTGCACCAGTTAGGTTGACGTCAAAGAAATAGGGACCCAGAATTCTTCCGTCGACTATGCCGCACCACACATTTACTTTCTGGGGACTTTGAGTGTGATACTCCATCATCCATCGGGGATTCTCGGTAGCCCAATAACGGCAGTTTTGCCTATTGACATGGCCGTTCAAAACAAACGTAGCCTCGTCAGAAAAAATTACGTTTTTTACGAAATTATTATCATTATTGCATAGCTCTTGCATTTGCTCGCAGAATTGATTTCGCCGATCAAAGTCGTCTTCAGATAGCTCATGAACAAGGCATACCTTATAAGGATGATACTTTGCTTTTTTCATAATTTTGTGAACTGTGGACGCTGCCATATTGAAATCAGAAGCCAATTGGTTAAGTGTTGAGTGATGATTTTCTTGTATTGCCAACAAAACATTAAGCTCATCATCTACTGATTTTGACGGTCGACCAGATTTAGGAAGATCACGAACATATCCAAAGTTACGGTATTTAGACTCAATATTGCTTACCATGCTTAGGCTAATGGGATGTCGATCAGGATGAGTTTCATTGAACAATTCAACTACTTCTTTTTGGGTGCGCATCCTATCTCCAAATCCGATCATGCAAAGAATTTCAATTCGTTCTCGTTCAGTTAATTTAACCATTTTTTTTATAAAATGACAAAGTTACTACTCAATAAACACTTTAAATGCACTGTTTTTGCCAAACAAAAGATAAGAACTATAGAAATAACTCAAAAAACGAAAAAACTATTTAATAAAGTACGATTTCAAGTTTTTATATGACAGCAATAAAAAACATTCTCGGTCGCTAAGGCTACTGTTAGACAACCATGATTTTTGACGATGCGTATGTAGAATGACGCGCTCTTTCAAATGGCATGGTCAAAATTGGGGGTTGGATACAATTCTTAGTTTCCCCAGATGACATGACTAAGCAAGCTCGTGGAATGAGACTAAAAACAATGTTGAAAAAGAATTTAGTAGGTACCGTAAATAAATGGTTTCAGTACAATACATGTACGTTAGTCAGTAACTTAACTAAAATAGGACAGTTAAATATTAATAACGAAATAAATATACAGGAAGCACTATAATATCTTGGTATACAAATAGACAATAAATCTTTGATGAAACCTGCAAATTGATAATTTGATAAAAAAAGTAGGAATTTATTACAAAATTTGAAGCATATTTTAACTATAAGGGACTTCAAAATTCTATATTATTCTTTGCTCCAATCTCATCCTTGTTAAGAATCTATAGGTTGGAGATAGGTACAAAATTAATATTTAAAAAACTTAAATGTAAGTAAAAAAATTAATGTTATAAATATTTGCAAAAAGGTAAATATTAATCCAGTGATGAGATGACTTGTTTAAAGAAAGTGGTGTGTGCTATATTAGACAACGGTTCTGTTTAAGTGTATTAAAAAACATTTTTAAAAATAAAATATTACAACGAAAAAAGCATAATTATGAAATATGAGAAACGGTGGGTCATGAGCATCGCCTTTGGATATTCAAAGTACCTACATATACGATATTTTAGATGCTCGAATGTAAACTGAAATATTGATCAATAAAAGGCCTAGTATTAAGCACAAGAAAATATTATTTTATAAAATAAATTCTGTGTAATTGTAAAGCTCTAAAAAAGCATGTTCCAATTTAAAAAAAAATCATAGTCTAATTATATATTTGTTTCTTAAGATTAGAAAGTGTGTTCGTAAAAATTCCTTTAGTGTGTTTCCACATCTAGCTACTTGAATTCCACAACTTAAGAACTGACACTTAATAGTCCTTGAAATGAGTTGTACTGATACAAGATGTAGTTTTAAAGTATTATTATAGTAGAAATAAACAAAGTGCTTCCTGGAACTAAATCGGAAGTTCGAAGAGTTCAACGAGTAGGATCTTGTTATAAGAAAAGTTTTATGTAAAATATGATACAAAATGAATAAATGGTGTCATGGGAATTCTTCAAAAGTAGTGTTAAAGTCAAGGGAGTAATAACATTCTCCCTAGAAGAATCAGAATTATTATTATGTATTAGGTCGGTCGACAGCCGCACGGTTTAAGGCGTCAGTACTTAAATCGTGTGCTAATTCTGCCCGGATTCGAATCCCGCGGCCGGTAGACCGTAGATTAGCTATGCTTGTACGGAGAATTGGCACTCTCTGTGCAGGTGTGGTAGGGTGGAAGAATGTTGGCTTGGGTCAATGTGAGAGATTGCCACCGGTTGGCATTTGACCATCTCCCTAATTAATGAGGTTTTCCAGATTTCTCTCATTCCTGCACTGAATGGTGGTTAGGGCCTACCAACATAAGTCGTTCCTAGGCGCAAATGCGGCCTGCATAATAATAATATGCTGCCTCTTCTCCCGCACAAGTCTCCGACTTCTGGGCTAGTTCTCGTGGTTAGAATGAGGGGTAGAGATATTATTATTATTACTTAGTTTTACTGAACTGGTGCCAACAACGGTCAAAAATAGAAGCCAGTTATGTAAGTGTAACTCTACAGTGCACTGAGTGACACTTCCTTGAGAAATTGTAAGCTGAAATTTTTTATATCGTGCATATTGTGCAGTATTTATATCGTGTATCTGTACAGAGCTGCTAGATGAAAGTGTTAAAAAGAATCTGATATGGTAATATCGACATAAATTATTTTATGGTATCTCTTTTTGCAGAAAAGAATGAAATACATTTAAATATTTTAGATCGTCATAAAAAATGTTATAAAAAAAATGAGAACTGATGGAAATTTGCTATCAATAATAAATCGAGTTTGTACAAATAAAAACTTAACAATTTAATTATACAGGCTGTTTCATGAACACATGTTATACTTTTAAAAAACTGTTCCCTGGATTTTAATAAAAAGTGTTAATGAATATCGAAATAAAACAATATCATATTTATTCAAATATCTCCGAAATTGTTAAAAGTAACTAGATGAAACTGGCTTTTAATAATTTTATAGACAATTGCACTTTTAGTGAGATAATAATAGAACAAGAAAATCGATTTAAACTATAAAAATGTTGAAATACAAGGATTCAATTTTTCGCCTTGTTTTTCGGAGAACATGTTAACATCAGAAAATGTACCTTTCCTGTTTTGCCCAACAAAGTAAACATAGTCAGTAATAATAATAATGATTAATGCATGTGTTAATAGGTTCCTAAAATTATTTTGCGGGGTGTGATTGTGTTTATAGTACTGTAAGCGATTTTCTATATGTACAAAATTCAGGTAAAAATATGCTTTTTTCCCTTAGTTTGAATGTATTGTTAGGTGGCTTATAATCTGAGGAAAACTTGTATAACTGGTACAGTGGAGAGATATTGTTTCTAACTTGCTTAGAATTTCTAAAATGCTGGACAAAGCAATTTATGAAGAACGTTATCCAGATCGCGTTTTCCTGGATGATACGATGTTTAGTCGTTTACAATCGGAATATGAATTTTATTTATTAACAATCACATGTGGATTTATAAAACCCCCATCATCAACAGCAGTTTTTCCTTCTGATTGGTCCATCTTCTCTTTTAGGTTGACTAAATAAATTTATTGTAGTGTTATTGAAGAAAATTTGCCAACACTGCTTGAAGAAGTCTCTATTTTGTTGAAACAACAAATGTTGTTTATACACCATGCCATTTCAGTTTGGTTGGTCAGGAGTATTTGGACGTTAATATTCAAATCATTCTTTAGGAATATGAGGAAGACGATCTTGTCTTCCAAGGTCCCAAGATACTTAAACCCTCACCATTTCTTCCTATGGGAATATCTCAAACAACTGGGTAATACGACTCCAATCGAAAATTTGACGAAATATCAAAATAGTATTATTGCGTCTTGTGGGACAATCCGTCATACTCTAATCAGTTTTGAACCAGTTCGTCAACCAATGCATCACATAATAAGAGCTTGTTCAAGGTAGCCATTTCGAACAGGTTTTTTGAAGGTTTCTGAATAAATGGGAAAATATGAAAATATGACCAGACTGTCTAGAAACCCAAGGAGAACTGCCTATTTTGGAAATCTCACTGGATTGCAACACAATTACTTCCACACTGCTTATTTTTTCGAAAGATTTTAATGAACAATTGCAACAGAAGGGGAAAGGTTTCTAAGCCTAATGTTTAAAAAAATATTGGTGTATCAAATTGCATTATTTTGTTTTTCCTTAATCTAAGCCAAGAGTCTTTAAAGATATTTAAATGAATGAGACATATTTTTGTAAATTGTAACACCCTGTATCTCAAAAAGTAGCGGCTTTTGGCCCTGATTAAGGTATTTGATCTAAAATGACCCGAGAAACGAAGTTAGGATCACCCTATGTATTTATTTCATAAGATTAGAAAGTAGATTTATTTTCTTTAGTCTGTTTCCACATAGTGTTACAGTTAAGAATTCTAAATCTACTAGTCAAAAAAACGTATATTTAGGGCTCCATCAAACCGTTATTTGTACAGATACAAGAGTGACAACAAAGTACTGTAAAAAGTAGAGACAAACAAATAACTTCCTGGATTTAAACCAGCGCAATTTCATAGATTTCAAAGGATAGCCCGGAAACATTTGTCGTGAGCAAGAGGCGCGATCAGTGCGTGCGTGCTTAAAAATGTCCGTATTAACGTCAAAACACGCCATAAATTCATATTAAAGGATGATACACAGATCCGAAGTACCAGCAAATCCAATAAAAAGCATACGCGACACAAAAGAATACAAAACCTTAATCCTTGCACAGCACAGAAAAGTTGTGGGCTTTGATTCTGGGAGGTAGCTTTTCATGCCGCCGAGGCTCTAAAGAATACCATCAAAAACATCCGTAAAGTCACTCTCACATACCCTAAACGGCTCAAGTCGGAAATCTTGCGTCGCATGGATATGGAAGGAAATTTGCATTCACCGTCCTTTCTGCATATCTGCGGGATATATTTTAATGAAAGTAATTTGTTTACGATGCTTGCATGTGGCAAATAAGTAGAAATAAAAATTTTGTATTAGATATTACTGATGATGATAGGGTATGAAATTTAAATAGAATAGATAGTAGTATTGGGATAATATTAATAAGTTTACTGCTTAGATTTTTCTGCATCGACAATATTATTTTCGTATGTTCACTGATATTGCCACATGTAAAAAAAAATTATAAATAAATTAAATCAACCCTTACACCAAAAGGATCAATCAATGGTTATTTTTGTGAAAACAGTTTTGCCTAGTCAGAAATACCACACTGAAAAAAGCAGACAAATACAAAATACATAATAAACAGTTCAAAGAAGCTACAAAAATAAAATTTAAAAAAATGACATATAGGTGTTTAATAATTCAACATTTATTTAACATACTGTAAGAACATTTGACAGATAAAAGATTGCAAATTTTTAAGCAATAAAGTTAACCACTATTCCATTTTCACTAAATTCAGGGATAAGACTAAATTAACCCGTATGTAAACCCATAAGAAAAGCGTTGCAGATATTTTAAGATGTGGTACAGCTTACTATGTTTACTGTTTAAAATTATTGTAATTAGTAGGTTCTATTGCTAAAAAGTTATAAATCAAAAAGCCAAATTAAAAATAATTGTGCACGATTTTTTAATAGGAAACTTATTGAAAATCTTTGAATCACTATTATAGCAATATACATAATTTAGACTAACTATGCAGTGTTGCCAGTGTTGCACAAAATCCTTAGGTGCAACTTTTTATATGAAATATAAAATATTAAATAAATATAATCGATTTCCCAAACCTAAACGCGAGTTTTTTATTTTTCATTCTTGCATTTTAATGTAACCTTCATACTTGTCTAATCCAATTTATCAATGTCGAAAGGTCTCTCTAAGGTGCAGTTTTTTGAATTTTGAAAATTTGGAGACATCTTTCACAACAAAGTAAGTAAAGTATTAGTTGTCTGAAGAAATGTTCTAATGTTAAATTTGAGACAAGTTAAAAATTTCAGGAGAATAGGTAGTAAATTTAATATTAAAACAGTTTTTCAAATATTAAGAAATTATTAGAAATACAGTAAGATTTTACCCTTAAAACATTATAATACTATGCCAGTTCCGAAACATATAAATAGCTATTTTTTTTTCAATATTTATTATGTAGAGTATTATGTCTATACAGGCTATTACGAATTCGCTTCTCACTACAGGAATCTCGGAAACGGTAAGAGATACGAAGTAGCTTAAATGGGGGCAAAGTTGCATAATCAGGGGACCAATATTATGCCTTTAAAAAATCAATACTCGAAAAATTCATCTTCAATGTATTCGTTCCAAATGTATCTATTTTTTTAGATTTCTGTTTCTTGAATTATCGTACACGCTAAATGTCGTTAGGCCTTGTGCAATCCACCTATTTATTTAAACTAATACCATCACAAGTTACAATAAAACATTATTAGAATTTTAATCCCGTACTCATAATTATTTCTAGGTTTCTCGAGTGCTCAAAATTCAAACAAATCTTGATCTATTTTTTTTTTTTCAGGATATTCATATAAATAGATCTGACATGCTCTTCACAATTCAGATCATGTTATGCTTATCTTCATTTTCAACATTTGCCAAAACGGAAACGCTTTTGAATATTTACTGTAATTTGGTTTTAGTTGTTTATATGCATTTTTAAGAATTAATTTGTTTAATTAATGTTAATAATGTTTTAATTTTGACGCAACAGCTTATCGAATGTATGACCACGTGATGGAGATTAATACTCCAATAATGTTTTATTGTAACGTGTGATGTTAATAGTTTAAATAACTAGGTGGATTTTACAGGGTCTAACGATACTTAAGAGTGTACGATAATTCAATAAACATAAAACAAACATTAAATAAATTTGGAACGAATACATTGAAGAATTTTTCGAGACGAAACTTCTGAATCTGGTTCGTGCTGAGGCAGTACAGTATTGGGGGTCATGAAGGCTTGCAAAAAATGTAATAAAATTTCTAGAGTCGTATTTAAAAAAATTAAGTTGATTATGGTCCTGGAGAGACGAAACGTTATATATAAAAATTGATTATGCCATTCGATAGAGGGAAAAAAGTTGGCAATGAGAAAGTGTTCTTCTTTTTTCAATACTACCTCAAACAAGGCAAATATTTCGAAAACTAATCATGTTCGCCTTGATTTTTTAGAGGCATAATGTTGGTGCCCTGATTATGCAACTTTGCCCCTTAAGCTACCTCGTATCTCTTACCGTTTCCGAGATCCCTGTAGTGAGAAGCGAATTTGTAACAGCATATATATTTTTGTGCAGAAATTTAACATTTTGGAGAAAGATTCTGCTTAACTAAAAGTTAATTGTATTTTTACTGAGGAAATATAAAGGCTTTGTTACGAAAAAAATGGAAAATTTCTGTTTCCGCCGTTTCCCTATAATACAAAAAATTGTTGGGAAAAGTTGTTAGAATTATTTTTTTATATTCACATTTGGAAGCAATCAGCGAACTTTGATTTTTACAATTTTTTCATGCTGTATAGGTAAAAGACTATTTTTGTATTATTTAGGGAAAAATATTACCTATTAGAAATTCTTTAGATTTAAAATGTATAATCTCACAAAGGTGGTTATAGGCTTTAATTTTATTAATTGAATAATTTATCAAATAAAAAAATATCAACATAAATTTTTCGGCATTTGCACAAGAATAAGCTTTTAACAAGAACACTTTTTCATAACTTGAAAAAAAAAAAGGTTCTTTTCTTTTCAATTTCATTATTGTTAAAGATGGACCCAACAGACCCTATATGACTATGCTCGACAGTGAACGTTCTATCCAAATATATAAAAAGATACAGGGTGTTCCATTTAAATTAACAATGTTAACATCCGCTGCCATTTTGTTTGGGCTTCATTTGTTTTTCTACTATCATTTTCGAAAACTCCATAAAAAGTCGTGCAGTTCTGTATTTCACATTTTTTTTACTCTAAGTAAAAAAAAATCATTGGGAGGGGGGGTCAAAATAGAGTCAATCTCCCCGTACATATATTCTAGTGATATGTTACAAATTTTTAATTTTATAAAAAGTAATACCTTTCAATAAATTTTGCTTTAAAATATATAAACCCAAATAAAGGAAAATAAAAAATGGATCGTCATCATTCAAAATATGAAATCAATATGCTTTGTTTTTACTGTTTGTACTAAACAGTAAAATTTAGAAAGTTATTATGTTTGTTTACTAGTCGCTACTAAATAGAAACAATGAAAGTTCCAAGTAATAACAAACAAATTCCTTAACTTTGTTCAAGTTGCAGGCAGTATTTCATAACAGTTTGAAAAAAAATTATAATAATTAAATTTAAATAGAAATCAATGCTGTCGTATACGAATAGATCAAACTACTACCATATTCAATGTGTTATAATACTTGAGATAGTTATGCTTTTATTCTGCAAACGTCATAAAGTCACCTATTAAAGATGTACAAATCGTTTAAAAGGCAACAAGACGGACAGTCGCTCTGTAGCCTCGTCATTCCCCCAAAACAAATCGTTTGTGAGTGACGGTTGCAGCACAGACAGGGGCTATTACAGTAAGGGTTAGGATGTTTCGTATGACAGTTACCTACCCTCTGATATTCTTTCAAACTGGAAGAAATTTTACGACAACAACCATACTAAAAGATTAATTCTTGAACTTTATTTTACTTGAGTATTTGTTGTTAATACATGATCGTGAGTTAATGTGAATTTTAAAACACTGTGAAACAAATAAAAAAAATGCAAGAATACTTTATTTTGCGTGGGGTGTACGAATTTTTAGGAAATATTGAAATGTGCTATTTATGGATATCTGCTCTTTTATTTTACTCATTAATGCGCATTCTATAAAACGTAGGCGACTAAAATTTCGAGCGTATAAAGCGTAAATATACTCCACGCAAACATTTTTTTATCTCACTTAATTTACAGAGTGTGTAGGTAAACCTATATTAAATATATCTATATTGTGAGTGCCTATAGAATGTTTCACTAAGCTAAATAATTCAATTTATGAAACCCTACATATTTGTAACATTTAGTTCTACCTAGACTAACATTTCCACTACTTTATGAACTAAACCTGTCGAGAAATAATAAAACTGAACTGATATCTCTAGAAATGTGTTGGTTTGGAATATATTCTTAAATTAATAATTTCACAACAGTTTAAAGCAATTGAAAATATTTTAATAATATATTTGAGTAACCATTTTTAATGATTGCAGTGGTTTTATTGCATGTTTTTGTTGTACGATTTCATTTGGATCTATCAGTAAGGACATCAACATCTAAGTGTGATCTATTTGCGATTAAGGCTATGTTTTTTATGGATCAGCAATTAGAGTATACGTGCAAAAGAGATCAAGAAAAATACGGATTACGGATTAATTATTATCTTAGCAGCTCTCTAATTAATATTATGGAATCAGTATGTACCTTTACACTTCAGAAGAGAAATTTAAAGCGATAGACTTGACAAGGAATAATGAACTATTGACCAAAATTCATCTAATAATTTACGAATTAATACTGGTGACATCAAAAACCATCCAAACTAGTAGAAAGTTACTTATGGTTATCTCAATTGGAAGACGAAATTCATCAGTCTAATACGTTACTCCGCTTTGATACTGAATAGTCTATATATGATAATCTACCAAAAATATAAAAATAGAATATTGCAAACGAATCTAGTTACGAAGATCACCATGAAAATCTGTTTATAGATAGATCTTCAATAAATAACAAAGCAGCCTGCGTGGTATACCACGAAGACGCCAAAATCTGATATAATCTACTACTGAACTTACAGTTGTTCAAGTAGCAAGCAGATAATGTCAAAAATACGAATTCAATCGTCACTTCTTTATATTCATGGAAGTCAGAAGCGCCGCACTATCATTAAAAATTGCATTACAACAGCGGCAGCAAATGAAAAAAATATTGATATTTTAAGTATGTAGGTGTAACGATCTATTGTTACTGAATAAAAACCTGGAAATACTTTGGATCAGAAGTTGTGCAGGAATAATACAAAGGAACTTACTAGATAAGCTATCAGCTGAAGCAACCGTAAATGGAGATTCAATTTCTAATTTAAAAATCCCCAGTACGAGCATTAAAAAAAATCATTAAGGATAAGTACTGCTACCTCGATTACACAGCAGGAGATACCTACAAAAATTTTCAACCTCATATTAGAAGCAAATCATGGCTCGCTGTTGAAACTAATGGATCGTTTGTGCACACAATAATTTATTAATCAGATGAGAAGCTTCCATTGTTTATGTAGACAATATAAGTTTATTATGAAACTTACAGAAAAGCGTTTGTGTGATTATGGAGAAGTAGACAACCTACAAGACTGATTAGAAGAATTAAAGAACCCACAGGTTTTAATAAATTGGTGGATTAAGATACTGTTACCTGTAACCAGTTATCAATAGGAAAAATAAATATATACAAAGTATTACATAATACTACACATAAAAATAAATAACAAAATTGAAAATTAATATTAGAAAGATAAAATAAAATTAAACCAGTGTTTAAATATTAATTTTTTATTTATTTTTATTAATTATTTCAGTTTTAAAGATATTGACTCGAAATTTGAAAAATGCTTTGGAGGCATTTGTGCATTTTTGGGGTGATCCGAATATTTCTACTTGCACCAGTGGTGCGAGAATGCTACAACCTTTTTTAATAAAAAAAATTATAGCATTTGATGTCTTTTTAGAAATCCGCCATCAATTGAGAATGAAATTGGTCTCTTCAATTTTTTTTGAGGCAAAAAAATATTGTAGGTTTTGTTAATCAATATATTACTCAATCTTTTATTTATAGGCTTATTTTTAAAAAGCGTTATTATGATCAAAATAAAGATGAAATTACACAATTAAACATTGAAAATAAAAAGTTGATATGAATGTGGGTAAAAAATTCTTCGATTAAAAAATCCTACGAAAAAAATGAAGATACCAATTTCATTCAGAATTGATGGCGGATTTCTAAAAATATATCAAAACGACAAAAATCAGTGACGTATTTTTTTTTATTAAAAATGTTTGTGGCACTCTCGCACGAACACCACGCACACTGGTGCTAGTAGAAATATTTGCACATTTATCCCTCCAAAGCGTTTTTCAAATTTCGAGTCAATATCTTTAAAACTGAAATAATTAATAAAAATAAATAAAAAAATAAAATTTAATTACTCTGTATCTCGGAAACGAAGCATATTTCGACCTACGTTTATACGAACTTTTTTCACAAAATAACTTCGGCATCCGCCCCCTTAAAATATTTCGCACTTATTTACAAACACCTGTAATCGTCTTTGTACAACACATACATATTATGGACCGAGAGCATGATTGTACACGAGTACATTTTGTTTCCGTGTAGAATTAAACAATAAAAAAATAGTAGAAATCATTCAAAATGTAAATGTAAATTACAATCCGAATGCGAGAAATTTAAGTTATTGATAAATATATTGATCTACATTTACAATCCTATAGAAATAAGTCTTTTTATACAGGGTGTTTCTGAAATAAGTGCGTTCCTTGAAAAAGGTGATAGAGGGCACAAAATGGGCAATTTTTATTAAGCAACTAAAATGTTTCTGTTTTCGAGAAAATTAATTAAAAAAAACATAAATGTAAGCGGACCCTGTGCATCTTGTGCACATGCGCTGTGTGTTGCAATATTACTTGGCCGGCGTATAAAATATTTTCTGATCAAGACTAGCAGATATGGTGTTAATGTACGGAGAATGTCAGTACAATTGAAATGAAACTTGTCGTTTGTATACGGTCCGTTACCGTAACAGACGACAACCTAACAGTAGAACAGTACAAAAGGCAGTTCAAAGGTTACGTGATACCGGGCATATCCACCTGACAATAAGTAATTCGTTTATTCATTTAATTTCAAACGAGATTTGAATAAATTTCAGCATTTTGGAACCCAAATTTAAACCGTCAAAACCGCCATCAGCACTTTCTCTCTGCGGCGCGCGGCACCTTCGATCTCAAAGGTACAGCTGGCTGCCGCACCAGGGACGGTTTTATATTTGTTCAAACCTTCATGTGAAAACTTGTTTTCAATTTAAAACATAATTTGTTAGACCATCAGTTGCTTAACAAAAATTGCTTATATTCGAGTCGGCTATTACCCTTCTCAAGGAACGCACTTATTTCAGAAACATCCTGTATGTTCCATTTTAGCATTATTGTCACACTATTAATATTTTAGTTATATTGCAGGAATGATCAGGATAGGGAGTTGATTTGTGTAGAACTAGTACCATTACAGAAACACATTGTATAGATACACCCAGTAAGTAACAATAATTGGTTATAACAGTTTTTATAATTACACCCTCTGAATAAACGTTTTTTTCTATGAATATGGTAATGAAAGTAGCAGTTTGTTATTGATTATCTTATATACAGTGCGCGCCTAAAGTATGGAATAAATTCAGTAAAAACGAAACAAATTTTTTTTTGGGAAAGATCCTCGCAACAGGACGATTTCTAATTTAAAAAATAGATATTTTAGCATTAAAGGCGATTTTCAACCGTCATTTGTTTTCAAGTAATGACGTCATCGACGTTTTTTTAAATAGCAATCCCCTATTTTTTTTCTTGATTCTTAAAGATCGTTTCATTGTCGATCTGACAGTATTAAAATGTTGCCATCTTACATAGGAAAGTTTTCGAGTAAATGACGATTGAATTTTAGGAAAGCCAAATCAATTAAAATAAAGCAAAAACGTTATCAAATTTAGTTTTTCGAAATGCCGTAAGATTTTTATGGATCACGTAGGTGTAAATCTTTACAAAGTGTCACTGTCATACCGACTTTCTAAGCATTGTAAGCGATATAAAAATTATTGTTGAATTTAAAGTATTATCGCACATTTAACTGTCACATAAAGAATTGAAATTTTAATTCTTATCGGATGCGGGGATAAGACTAGAACGCAGCAGGAAGTTTGCTATTTATTTAATGAAAAACATCCAGATCGCCGTATCAGTCAATCAACAGTCAGTAAGACAGAATCTAAATTTAGAGAAACTGGCAATGTTGTAGATATTCCAAAACCTGGACGTCCAAGCGTTACTGAAGATCACAAACAGAACATTTTGATAAGTATGGCAGATAATACTCAATACTTCACGATTGGTTGCATTAAACAATGAAATTAGTTAGACCACAGTGCTACGTATCCTGAGGGAGGAAAAATATCATCCCTACCAAATTCAATTTGTGCAGGAATTCAATGAAGACGATCCTGACCGTCGCTTACACTTTTGTGAAATTATGATGTATTTATGTCAGGTATATAGAGATTTACACCGGCAAATACTTTTTTCAGACGAGGCCACGTTTTGTCTCAATGGTACAGTGAACCGTCAAACTTGCAGGTATTGGAGTCGGGAAAATCCTCATTGGATGGCAGAAACACATACCCAACACCCACAGAAATTAAATGTGCGGACTGGAATAGTTGGCAACAGAATAGTAGGGCCTTTCTTCTTTGAAGGAACCCTTACAGGAGAAAGATATTTAGAGTTTTTACAAAATAACCTTGTCCCAGCGCTTGTAGTAATTTTTCCTAACGATAATGACCCTGTTTGAGATTTTCTGGACAATTGTTTTCGTAGGAGGTGGATCAGCAGACGAGGACCGATAGAATGGCCCGCGAGATCCCCAGATATTACACCCCTGGACTATTTCTTATGGGGCTACTTAAAGTCCAAAGTGTACTTAATAGACCACATAATTTAGAAAAACTCCAAAATTGTATTATAGATGAAATACACAGAGTTACGCCAGAAATAATTCATAATGTGCAAGAAGAATTTCTACACAGACTTGCGTATTGCCAAGAAGTCGATGGGTGGCAATTCGAACACTTAATTTAGGTAGAAAACTTAATGAATTGTATTTGCTTGAATTGTTATTTTTTTAAATGAATAAGATTTACATTTTCTAACATTCAATCGTCATTTACTCGAAAACTTTCCTATGTAAGATGGCAACATTTTAATACTGTCGGATCGACAATGAAACGATCTTCAGAATCACGAAAAAAATAGGGGGTTGCTATTTAAAACCAATGACGGTTGAAAATAGTCTTTTTTGCTAAAATATGTATTTTTTAAATTAAAAATCGACCTGTTCGAGAATTTTTCCCAAAAAAAAATTGTTTCGTTTTTACTGAATTTATTCTATACTTTAAGCGCGTACTGTATGTATTACCTTACGCATATATTTTTTTCGAAATTCAGTTCTAGTTACCTGTGCGATGTGATATCAATATTTCGCATTCGTGTCACTATCAAAGGTTTGCTCCGTACTAATGTATCGCCAGCTACAATTTCAAACCCCAAGCCACCGCTTTGGTTTACATCTAGTGGAGGCAGGGAATCAAATGAGGGGATTATCCGCAGCCCCTCGGTTTTACAATGACTATCCGGACGAGTTGCGGTATAAAATGCTAATTTACATGAGACGTCTGCTGCGGCTTAAAAACTTGATATATTAGCGGGACACGACAGTGGGCTCGCTCTGGAAGGGTTGTGTCAACATACGGGGGGCCTGGTCTAGTTTAAGTGCTTGAAAGATGGGCCTGGGTTTTAAGTAGGCTTCCAGCTGGGTATAAAACGTTTGATATCAAAGGGCACGTAGTTGTGTGATTATAATCTGATTATGTTCGGTGCAATAGGACGTCAGGCACGGTTTTGGCCTACTTTTTCGAGCGGTTTTCTGGGAAGACTGCTGCATCGGAACAGGTGCATATCGCACTTATCAATTTTTTTTCGGACATGCTTAAGTGGGTATAATACTACAATTTTTCAGGCCTTACGATGTCAGTCACCAAATTCCTAATCTTACAGAAACAATTTTTTTTTTATTTTTATATGTTTACTCAAATTGTTTAAAATAGATGTAAGAAACTTTCTGGGGATACTAAGAGAGAAAATTTAAATTTATCCAGGGGTGTGGGTCCAAAATTACCCAAGAAATAATGTCTCAAGTTATAACAGCCTTAAAAAAAAAACAGCTTGTATGTTGATAAGATTATATTTTATTAGGTTATAAGCGCTTTAAATCTATGAGAGAGCGGAAAAGTATATTAAAATTTTAAAAAAAGAGAAAGATAACACTATCGGTTGCCAAAAAACGTCGCCTCGAATGAAACAAAGAGCGATTCTGGTAGAGTTTTTGTTTGAGATTTGTAAAATTGAAAATTATTATTAGTCATCCGAAACTTTGTGACGACTTGACAGTACATAAAGTAAATAAACAGTAGTAATCTATATAATGCTAGTAAGCGGCAATATGCGTTGTAGTAGCAGAATCTGTGGTCAAGCCATGTGCCGCTCTATGCTCTCGAAATACAATGCCACTGACTGCCATACAATCGACTAAACAAACCGTTAAACTCGCACAAGCACAACGACAATAAAATGCACGGCAACGTCCCTCAGCAAAAAACCTTAGCCGATAGGGCAGGTATAAGAGTACCGCTAGATACGTATCGAATAGATTGATCGATGCGAAGCTTCAGATTAGAGGCAGACATATGAAAAGTGAAAATATACATCTGATATTATTAAAAAATCTGATGATTTTTTTATCAAAGAGATATCATCATCCTTTGCGCGTTTAACCGTAGAACACATGCTGTTAATATTAATATTTCAATTAAGAAAGATAGCTGGGGAGTTTAGCCGGAATATTTAGGACAACTGTTAATTTATTTTCTACAATCGCTTGCCTCATGAGTAAGAAAATATTATTTTGTTAACTTTTGCTGGTAGTTCTGTACATTTGGGCCATATTTTTCTGTTACGTGTCCTTTGTTAGGGAATTCGGCATTGGTGGTAAACGTGCAAAAAATTTTAGTAAAAATATCATTAAAGTCCTAACAGATTACAAAATGAGATTACTTATTTATTTTTATCTATACTTTTAGACGTTTTCCATGGGAGGTAATAGTTATGCCAATTTTTTTGAGAGAACTTCACGAACGAGTTTTGTAAGCCAAAGTTTTGTCATCTGTCGGAAAAGAAAAGATCCTTCCTTTCTGTTAAAAGAACCCACGCTGAAAACCTAACTAGCCAAAAAGAATTTTAATTATTATTTAATGCCAAATAAAGGGATATTAGTGGGGATGCTGTGAACCTCAAAAATCTTTTGACTGACGATGTATTTAAATAGTTAAAAATTCACTGAAACAGATATTTGTACACTAATACAGAAACATCATTATTTTTTAATTTCTTATTACTGGGTTTAAAGTGGTATTACAAAAAAAATATTTCTTTATCTTAAAATGATGTGTAACAAATCTATAATGTTCATTAACATGAAAAAGTTCAATAATCCAAAAGCCAAAAGCGATTTCTCTTATCTTCTTCGATCTTCGATTTTAAGAGAGTGAATAAAAAATATAGCCTTATTTAATAAGAAAAATTATGTCATTAGATTTTGTAACCTTATGTATATCCCTTTTCAGAAATAGGTGATATCTTTTACCTTTTTCTAGGTCCTTTATTTGTTCCTGTAACTTTCCAAAAGAAGAAAAAAATTATTAAGTAACATATTAATTAGCATTCTGGCGTTGCTGGATGTTAGATATAGTAAGTGTAGAGTGCATACTTCCTGGATAAGATAAATGTAAATGTGTTTGGAATTGTACTGGGGACACATGGCACGCTTGATTCTGTTTTTATTTTCAAAATGAACATTACTTTTGGAACGTTGATTCTAAAATTATTTAAACAGCCAGTGCTCTGTTAAAATTAGAGTAAAGCTATATTCAAATAACGTGTATTTATGTGTACAAAACGTGAATATTCATAATTTATTTTATGAGAATATTTACGATTTATAATTACGTACACGAATACTAATATCCAGCACAAATTTTAATAATGACTTGCTAAATAATATTACCTACCTATACACGTGAGTACAGATTACAAAACAGTAAGAGAATTATAAACATTAACTGATCAATTCATGGTTTTCCAATTGATTGAGCGACAGTTTAACGTTACTACATTAATAATTGCATGGGTCTACGTCCTCGTAGAAATTGGAATATTCCTATTTTGTATTGTTGCATATCTAGAAGGTTAGAAGTAATTAGATATGAAGCGCTTCTAAGTGCAAGTCTTCAAATAGTCGTATGCATATGTTCTCAATAAGAGAAATAGAAAAAATTTAATTTCGTCGATTACAGCGTTATCAGTTATGAACCGAAAAAATGTTACAGACAGATCCTACGTACTTTTAATCAGTAAAACTCGAACATGCAATACATTTTCTTTTTCAGAGAATCACTTCAAGTTACAGTAAACCCTTAAGAGGCAGCTCTGTTTCTAAAAATTTTTATTTTCGATCTCGGAATACATTGTTAATTTCGGGATACCCTGTATATGAAACGCTATTAATTCGACAATTTCTGAAATTAAATTAAGTATATCAACTCTTTTATGGTGTAAGTTTACTAAGAATGTGATAAAGAAGTTTGTAATTAAGTAAAATAAGTTAACAAGTTCTTTTTTATAGAAATGGAAATAGAATTCTTTTTCATATTTATCACAAAATCCAAGAACTGTGCTTTTTGCAAAATAATGGTGATTTTTAACTCCAATGGACGTACCGTTAGTAAATCACGTGTCCCATTAGGTACTTCGTTCAAAAATAATAAAAAATTCTAATAAATGAAGTTCTGAAAATACGTTCTAACTTGTAGACTGCTCGTATCTACAGGGTGACATAGAAAAAAGTACATTGCATAGTGTCATACAATAGAGGACACTAAAACAAGAAAAAAAAGTTCCTATGAACATGGGTCCGCAAGGTATTCGGTTAAAGGATACGGGGTGTTGAATTTTAATTTTTTTTTATTTGCAAAAACAATGATAAATTAAATTTTAATGGTATGATGAAAAATATGATTAATTAAAACAAAACATTAAGTTTTTAGAAGATGTTCAAATTGTTGCCCTTGTACTTCAATACATTTTTCCATTCTTCTTCTTAATGATTGACGGCATCTTTGAAATATTCCTAGGTTATTATGAAATCTATCTGCCGATTCCATAATTCTTATCCATAATTGTTCTTCATTATGTATTTCTACAGCATAAACTTCATTTTTCATAAATCCCCAAAATGAAAAATCGAGGGGATTAAGGTCGGGACTACGAGCTGGCCAGGGTACAGGCCCCCTTCGACCAATCCACCTATTTCCAAATCTCCTGTCCAAATATTCCCTTGCCACTCGAGAAAAGTGAGCTGGCGCCCCATCATGCATGTAATACATTCTTCCAATAATGGCCAATGGGACATCCTCTAATAATGTGTTTAAATCATTCTCCAAGAAATTTCGATACAGTGCACCTGTCAATCGATTGGGCAATCGAAATGGGCCAATTAAGTAATTGTCGATTATACCTGCCCACACATTAATAGAAAACCCATATTGGTGACTCCGAATTATAGTTTGATGAGGATTTTCATCACTCCAATGGTGCATGTTATGTAGGTTCAGAATACCATCACGACTAAAACTAGCTTCGTCAGTAAACAAAATTGATGAAATAATGTTTTCTCTTTGGTTTTGAAACCATTCGCAAAATTGTACACGAGGAACAAAGTCATGTTCCAATAGTGAATGAATTTTTTGGAAATGATATGGGCGAAGAAGTTGTTCTTTGAAAATTTGTCTAACTGATTCACGGTTAAGGTTTCGCACCGCTGAACTTGTTTTCCTGGTGCTTGTTCTCGGATTATTTTCTACCATTCGTAAAACAGTTTCTTCGTTTCGCACAGTGCGACGAGTTCTGGAAACCCCACTATTCAATTTTGGTTTTCTAAAACAGCCATCTTCTCCCAAACGCCTATGCACATCAATAAATGTTCGAACATTAGGAACTTGTCTTAAAGGATATCTTTCTCGATAGATACGTTGAGCTTCGTAAGAATTTGATCTAGCTTCGCCGTAACACATAATCATGTCCCTGTATTCTTCAAAAGTGTAGCGAACCATTTTTGAAAGCAATTTTGAATAATCAGTGAGAAAACCAATGAAAAACTTAATCAAGAACACAAAATACCTCTAACAATTATTATATTAGTTTGACAAGTGTCATTATGACACATTATTTAATTGTTATTTATCATTGTTTTTGCAAATGTTACTTTGGCGCTTTTTGAATAATTTGCGTGCATTGTCGGCTTTTGTACTGGAACCATTGCTTCTAGCGACTTGGACAAGGTATACCTTTCTTACGTATAAAGAAGGGATAACAAATTTTTTTCAGTCGAAAATGACATACAGTGTATAGCAAAAAAGTTAGGACCGATTCAATAGATATGGAACCCTGTATGTAGCGCCCTCTATCAGTAATCACAAAACTAAGATCATATTTGAATTTAGCATGATAAAAAAAACCCTGTATACCACATTTTATCCATTTCTTGCATCTCTGGCTAAAGATATTAAAAAAAAACCCAAACAAAAATAAAATTCAAAACCCCGTATCTTTTAACCGAAGGCCTTGCAGACCAATGTTCATAGAAACATTTTTTCTTATTTTAGTGTCCTCTATTGTGTGGCACTATGCAATGTACTTTTTTCTATGTCACCCTGTATACTATAGCAGGCTAACTATGGGACGCAATAAATTTCAGAAGAGTTGTACACTTGTAAGTAAAAATAACTAAGTATGTTACAGTTTAAGGAGTATTCACGGAATTATTTAAGAAAGCGTTGTTGTTGTACACTTCTTAGTTCTTCTACCTCACCCCTGTACAGTTCAATACAGCCTTGATATATCTCTGTATATTCTAAAGGTTCTAAAGAACTCCTCGTACATCTTCAGGAAATCCTAGTACATCTTCAATTTACTCATTACTCATTTGTTCTTATAATCTTGACTTCCATACCAGGAAGGGCAGAAAAAATTAGATTAGAAAAAAAAAATCGAATATAATTGGGTAAAACTAAAAAGTCCTATTGAACTATAGGAAAAATGTGGTCAACATTATATTTTATAGGGTAGTCCATTATTCTGCTTCTGTCTTAAATAAACTTTTCAAAACTTTTCAATTAAGTACTTTTTCATTAAAGTTTGGTATTTCTCGCACCATTGATTTAATAGATAGCATTGCAAATGGTACAGTCAATTTAAATTATTTTTGTATATACTATTTTGTTGCAGTCGGATTGAACACAGCACAAACTGTATAGTAAATATACGCCACTCCCACTCCGTCTTTCACTGCTGCGCGACGGTAACCATGACCACCACTGTAAACACCTTACAGATGTAGAGGCGACCTACGAAGAGCTTGCGTATTCAGAGTTTAGCAAACGAATTTCGAGTTAAATTGATTACGCATTACAAATTTAACATTTCCTTTTTAATGTGTTTCATAAGGATAATCAATTTAATTATGTAAATAACATTGTAAACCTTTTAAATTCAATTTTTTTACTATGAAGATTTGTAGGGGGGCAGCCCCTCCTCCGCACTAGCCGTCACTGATTATAATCCTCGAAAAAAAATTAGAAAGTTCGTAAGTCCATAACATAATTTTAGTAATACCATAATAATAACAAACAAGGCTCAAATTGCCTATTTTATTTTACGGTACCCTAACGCTGACATATTCGGAGTGTGTGCGTAAAAAATTGTTCCTATAAACAGAAAGGATTAGTGCGAATAGTGCAGAATCGAAGCAGACACTCCAATATATCAGCGCGAAAGCCGGCGATCCCTACTCTACCCGCATCATAACGAAAATGGGCAACCGGCGTAATATCGATAACTTTTGTTTGAAGTAAGTGGCACTTTATCATATTTGAGTGAACATAAGGATTTGTGGTACGATTAAAGTTTTGTTCCTCATTTTCTGAGGTTTTATGGAGATTATAGGCGTAGATATTAATTTGGAGGCAATTTTCTAACAGCCTTAAATTTTGTTGGGAACTTATTCCTCGATCTTATAAATTCGCTTTGTCAAATTTTGTTCCACCGATAGGCAGAACGTGTTACGGATAAGGTCATTTCTTTTCTAATCTAATCTAATTCTAATAAAACAGGTACATAATAAATATTTCATTTCGAATTATCCCATCGGTTGACGTAGGACGGTATATCAATGAAATTTTAGTGTACTAAGTACTCCATTCTTAACAGGATTGAAGAAGTGGGTGCTAATATTTCGAAGAAAATCATCTTCAGCGATGAGGCTCGTTTTCATCTTCATGGCTTAGTTAATCGACAAAATTATCGCGTTTGGGGTTCAGGTTACTGAGAAACAAATGCATCCACAACGTGTCACTGTTTGTTGCAGATTTTGAACTTGAGGCATCATCGGACCATTCTTGTTCGAAAATGCGGCTGGCCAGGCAATAAAAGTTAATCGTGCTCGCTATCGCGACATGACAATCCGGTTTTTCATTCAAATACTGTATGAATCATTTTCTGGTCGTGTAAATTCCCATTTTGGTGATCAGAACTGGCCGCGATCATGCGATTTAATGCAGTTAGACTTTTTTCTAGGGAGTTTTTTGAAGTCTAAGGTTTATACCAACAAGCCCATGATCGCCAACGCTTTGAAGGAGGAAATTGAGCACCGTATAAACGAAATTCATCCGCATTTATGCAAAACAGTCATGGAGAATTTCAACAAGGGTGCTTATGTGCCAGCAAAGCCTTGGAGGTTATTATCTTAGTATGCTATTCAATACTTAATAATCCTGTACTGTATAATTTATGAATCAATACATTTACAACTTTTACTTAAAATCCTGTGTTTTCCATCAAAATTACTTCTTGTATGAATTTTGGGCACACTTTAGATCAGAACTGATGGGGTTTTGGGTTAAAATCATCTCAACTTTTTAGTGGGCAGTTTTGCAAAACAATATTTTATTTGGACTCGGTTTTACGTTTGCTTTTCTATTGAAATTCTGTTAAAAACGCTTTAAATAATTCTTTTTATTTATAAAGAACCGAAATTTTGCTTCGTCTTGTATTTGCTTATGAAAAATTAATGTTTTGTTTCTTTTGGATATTTTAAATAAAACGTTACATTCATCTCTTATTACTATTTTCTTAAGCTCCTCTAGTTTGAAAGTTAAGGCCATCTTAATCCCGAGTAAGAATGTTATTTCCATCAATAATCGTTGAGATTTATTATAGCAAAAAATAGCTGGAAAAACATTTTACGACGTCCTTTTTTTTTAAATTTTATTTCCATTTTCACAAATTTTTCTGATTTTACAAATTTCAATTCGTTTCTCGTTTCTTCGGAAAAAATATGTCCCTTTATATTTTTTAGTTTTGTATTTAGAAAAAAATGGTAAGTTGTAGGAAATTGTCTTGTAGTTTCAGAACAGTACCTAGAAAAACAATCGAATTTCTATTAAATTTTTGTTTCCTTTTTATATAACATTCTGTACGTTTTTACATATTTGGATACAACGATTCGTCAGGATTACAATAATATAAGGTTTGATCTCTATCTCTAATAATAAGAAACATATGGCGAAAAGGATATGCTAACAATAATCTATTTCAAGAAGATTGAACTTCAAACTTTATTTCACTGTAATTCTAAGGAACAAATCAGCGTTGGAAACAATTCAGCTGACTTTTGTAACTAATCATTTTAATCAGCTTGTCATTTATATTTAATGGTGTTTTCAAATGGATTTCATTTTGAAATGGCATTTATTGTCCAATATCTGCCCAGGTTTGATCAACGTCTTGTCATATAATTTTTTTGAGCATTGATGGTTTGAAACCATTGCAAATTAAAAAATATTAAAAATAATAAATTAAAATGCTCTAGTAATTCCCTACAATCAATCATCCCATTTACAAGCTTAAACAAAAATAAAACAGAAAAATAGGGCCATCTTTGAGCTAAGTCATTAAGTTGAAACCTGGTTAATAGTTCGGATTGAGGTATTCCGCGAGGTGGATAGGTATTATCAGATTTGAAACTTAGGTATTTAAGAAATTGCCTCTGAATCTTTTCTAGACTGTTTTTATGAACTTCATAGCCTAGATTCCATACCACATTAGCATATTCAAGTTTAGAACGAACCAGTGAATAATAAAGCAGTTTAATAGTGTTCACCGAAAACTGTTTAGAGTTGCGAATGATAAATCCGAGAGATTTATAAGCACTTTTGGTAATGACATTAATATGGTTAGCAAAAGTTAGTCTGGAGTCGAACAAAACACCTAAATCCTTAAATTGGTCACATTTTGTTAAACATACAGCATCAATGTTATATGCATACTTAATAGAATTAAAATTGGTCTTTCTGGAAAATGACATACAAAAACATTTTTTGATATTAAGTGGTAGGGAGTTGGTGTCACACCAAGAGTTAAACGTTGATAGATCAGATTGCAGTTTCAAACAATCCTCGACGTTTTCGATACACCTGAACAATTTTAGGTCATCTGCATACAATAATGTATTACTGTCAATACTCATATTTATGTCGTTTATGAATAAATTAAACAAAAGTGGTAATAAAGCCGAACCTTGAGGGACACCTGACGTTGCGTGTATATTAACACACTTGAAACCACGGTACTGAACATGTAATATTCTATAAGACAAATAGGACGACTGCAGAAAATGAGTAAAATTTAGTGTTAAGCCATAAGAAAATAAATTTTCCAGTAACAAACCATGGTCAAGTCTGTCAAACGCTTTAGACAGATCAGTATAAATAACGTCAATCTGACCTCCCGTGTCTAAGACTTCTGATACATGCTGATTTAAACATACTAAATTGACATGTCAAGATAACAAAAATATGACTTAATTGTCCAAAATCTTAGAAGGAAATTATAAGCAGTAGATTCAAATTTCGACATTCTTTAGAAAGATGCCTAATAACTCTTTTGGAATAGATTTTGGTATTTCTATGTCGCTTTGCGTTACTGAAATTTTAAAATTTTTATAGGTTTCAAGCTCAACAAAAGAATAAGTGTATTATCATTACACACGTATGTATTTAATATCCACTCAGCTAATTCTGAATGGCGTGTGACGCATCTGCCTCTGTCCACGCCGATAAAATCAAAACCCAACTATTAAAAATTCATTCCAAAACCCACACTATTTTTGTGTGTTGGGTCCCAGTGGCTGGTTCACTGACCTGGAATGTTATTTCAGGCTTCCGTGAGCACCCCTTCTAAATGGTGAGCCAGACTTTGTATCTGTTTTTTGCACAATGAAACTCATTAGATCGGGTCTAGACCGAAATTCATTCAAAACGCTCTCATTGTGTCCGTATAACGGGCGAGTGTATATCATTTCAAAAAATGAAATACTGTTGTATCGATGGGGGAGAGTAACAAAAAACCCGTTTTGAAATTTATTTCTGTGGAGTGGTTATGTGATTAGCACTAGAAATGAATGTTATTTTGCAAATTCATGACAGGTGGTAATTATTTTTTTATCTGATCATTTTTTTAAATTGTAAATCTGATCTGTATCGTGGCCCACTTTGAATTATTGACGTTATGTTTAATAGAACACAGAAATTGGAACGGAGAGGGCAATAAACTAATGGTTTTTTATATATAGGGTGTTCTAGAAGCTCTATAACAAACTTTGAAAGATGATAGCTGAGTTAATTTCAAACATTTTTTTCTTGTATGAACATAGATCTGATTCGTTTTTGTTTAGAAGTTACAAGCATTTAAAAAAATTTAATTTCATACTTCAATCAATGCAGCCTGATAAATAAAAATGATGGTTGCTGTAACAATAATATCTAATTATTATTTGTGTTTAAAGTTTAAATATTAGTTAACCTTTATTAACCTAATTAACAAATCTTAAGACTATAGAAATTCCACCTTCGGGTCGAATGCAAGCCTCACACACTGTATATTCCTTTTACAATAATCCCTATTTTCTGTTGATTCGAGTATTAGTTGCGCTTCGACTTCGACCTGGTGGCGCCATGGTCCTTAATAAGCATAGGTGTTTATGGATAACTTCCTTGAATGATCGTCGTCGCTATATTAAGTACTTGGTTCTATGTTGTCTACAGTTCAAGTCTAATTTCCTTAAATTTCATATGTATACAGATGTTCCGGAAATGAGTATGATATTTTAAAATACAATTTTAGCCATATATTTCCAAAACGCATTGTACTGCATTGAAATTTTGAACAGAGTTTGTTAAATACATCACTGCTGTTTGTTTTTAACCATTTGCTGGCCCTCCCAGTTGAGGTTAGGGTTTTTTTACACATTGTGCTTATTTTAATATAAAATTTTGTGTTACGTAAGATATGAAACAAAATTTTTTCTTTGAAGGCCCGGAACTTTTCAAAGAAGCAAAATTAAAATTCTATCAAGCCAACTTGATCTCAACCGGTTAGTTTTTATCCAAGAAAGTAGTCTCTAAAGTATAGCCGTACATTTCTGTGTAATGTAATTTTACTCTACAATTTACGACATCCACTGTTAAAAAACTAACCTTAAAAAAAAGTTAAAAGACAGTAGCTAATGGCCTTTAGCAGATGGTGAAAAACTAACAGTAGTAGCATATTTAGCACCCTCAAAAACTTACATGTACCAAAATTCAATACAATACATTATTTTTTGGCTTACATTTCATTTAAGCAAATAATCTTTGACACAGTCTTTCTCAAAAACAAAAGACCCTGATCAATAGGAAGTAATCGTCTTTTTTTATGTTCTATCACCTCATATGACACTTTATTTACACACCATCTCAGCATTACCACTCGTATACGGTAACTCGTGCTCATTTTGAAGATATTCCCACCAGTTTCAATGGTATAAGTTGCAGCAACCCAATATATTTATATTTTTACTCAAAAAATTGTTTTTCGTGCCGAAAGTGTAGATATTTATAATTCGGATTTGGATATTTGGATAAGTCCATCTGAAAATCGGTCAAAAATAGTTCAAGACTCTACTAGAAATCTCAAGAAATGTGATTAAATAACAAGGAACTTTTACTTTTTATAGTCCTATTACTTCATAATCCATTGAGTTTGCCTGTTCAAAAGTTTATGGATGTTCTTTGTTGAAAAGCTTTTAGGTGCAGATTTTAACCAACTTTGCAATGCCTTGTAATTGTTTTGTAAACTTCTAATTTCACAAATATCATTTGAAAGATCTGAACAAAAAGTAATGCGCTATGTTTTTGTAGTAAGATAGATATTGCAATTCTACAAGTTTCAGTGTAACTTTACCAATTGAGAAGTAGTTCTTATATTTGCATCGTCATGTCAATATTTGTGATGCCCACATACCTATGATTGTATCCTATTTTACGGTTAATAATGACATACCAGAGACACAACTAATTTGTAAGATTGGAAGTTTATATATGAAAATAGTAAATTAAAGTTGATCAAAATCCACGCCAAACACTTTATTTTTTTGTAAAAGGCGTTCATAAGTTTGTGAACAAACGTATCGGAACCATTTTCTTTAAGTGCTCTTACAATTTATTAAACAGTTCTTTTCTTTAACGTATGCATTGAACTAATAGTTTTCACATGCACCTCTAAGCTAACGCTATAATCATCTAAAACATGTATGTCCATAATAAACGATGTATCAAACAAGGTTCCAACTAGTCTACCAACGAATAATTTAGAAGACACGCCTTCGCGTTTACTCTAAACAGATTCAACTCGACAATTTTAATAATCTATCGACGTCTTTAAAACAAAATTAATGCTAATAGATCAACTGAACCTTGATTCGAGAGGATCGATCTGGGATTTAGGCGGGTATTACGGTAAATATTTCCAAAGGCGTTGCATACAATGTTCCAAGTACGCACAAAACGTGTTTGGTAAATTTTACAATGCAGTTACACGCCTCTAAGGTAGTCTAATAGTCACAGGTTTAGTCTGTTTAGAATGGCCTACATTGGCTTCACAATTGGTATAATTGCTTCTCGGTGATACCCGCCTTCAGGTGTGATGCAATTAGAAGAATTTATTATCCAGTTAAGCTGTATGAAAGTTAATCGCTATTGGAGCATTAGGTAATAGCATTACTAATGATGATAAAAAATGGATGGACAAGTTAAATATTCGTAGCGAGCAAAAGAAAATTAGATCCAGTAATGTCTACTGGTCTTTTCTAGTCTACTGAGGAATCTTTGTGGATTACATTTTCGTAATTTTGAACAAATCATATAGAAGAAAACTGAATTTGTCCAGTAGTTGCAGTTTTCTAGATTTTTAGTGACTAAAGTGGAATTTTAATGATCAGTGACAATTTTTTTTAGTTACTAAATGCGGACACTGCCGCATTGTTGTTGTTAAAAGTTTTCTCAATAATCTTGATTTTCTGTTAGAGAGGAGAATCTTTAACATCTTTGTAGTATTTCCAAACTCCATAAAACTTCAAAGCAGTACTCTGCGCTACAATCTCCTAAAAAAGGTACCTATTTGCCGATCCGAGAAATGAATAACTGGTATATGTTTCGGAATTTTCTAATTTCAAGATTTTATAGCTTCATGAGTCTTGACAATATTTCTATTTCGAAAACGTCAATGCCTACAGGTTGTCCTTGCGAAACAGTCGGCTGATTGTTGCTTTCTGTGGACGCAAAGTTAGATATTGCCGATTCAGCTTTATTGAGCTGAATCATCACTCAAAGTTGTGAACGACCGATCCTTGTCAATTTTTCTGAATGGGAGATGAATCAGTAGGACATCACTTTTTTCTTCAATGTGCCGTATACACCTCTTCACTAGTTCGGCAGATCTGCACCTGCAAGCAACAGCAAACACAGCAACCAACAGCCTAAACAAAAAATATAAATTTAGTAAAACAACTTAAAGTAAAAAATGTACCATACATCAATAAAAATCTATAATCTGGAGCGTCTACAACAAATTTGTTGATTCGTTCTCTTGAAAAAGAAAGACGATTGTTTGACTGTGCATCCAACGTGCTTCAGCTTTATTTTATAAAAACAGTTAACTTGCGGATATAACGTTATACTCGATTGAGAGTCACTCCAAAAGAAGTGCACAATATTTTTTCAAAAATCCAATTTTTATTCTACCTCTTTGCTATTCATGGAGATCATAGAAACATTCTACCCGCTTGTATTGAAATTTAATTCAACCTGTTTCTACAAGTCGCGCAGTCGCAGCACTCCGTCAGGATGGCTGCTGCACTTGATGCTCGTCTAAAGCATCGTACCGTTACAGTTCCTGTGTTTTAATAACGAGACAGTGACAAACATTCACAATCGATTGAGGAAGGTGTATGAGAATGTCGCTGTTGATCACATTACAGTTAGTCGTTGGGCAAACAGATTATCTGGTGAAAGTGGGCACGCCAATACTGGGGACCTTCCACGCAGCGGCAGACTGAGAACTGCACTGACTCCTGATAATGTGCAACGTATTCACAATCTGATTTTGGTTGTGAAACGCATAACAATGAAGAACTGTCATTCAAGGGAGTAGGACAAGCGAGTGTGTGTAGAATATTAAGAAAGATTAAGTTGAAAAGGGTTTGCGCCAGGTGAGTTCCGAGAACGTTGACACATGCACACAAAGAAACACGGAAGACGGTGTGCAGCGAACTTTTGGAACAGTACGAGAATCTGTAGATGACTTCCTTGCAAGAACTGCGACGGGAGTGAAACCTGGTGCATCACTTTGAACCGGAGACCAAAAGGCAATCGATTGGATGACATCATACAAACTCGCCGAAGCAGACGAAATTCAAAACTGCGGTTTCAGCAGGAAAAGTGATGGCTACTGTATTTTTTGATTCAGAAGAACTGTTGCTTCTGGACATCATGCCATTATGGCATTATTATCACGGAACCATTATCATTCTGACGGGTATCTGACAACCCTTAAACACTCCATGCTCGAATGTGTTGCGTTCGACAACATCAACAAAAACACGATGTTTTGCTGCTGCATGATAACGCTCGGCCACATGTCAGTGCAAAAACCACCACCGAGATCATAAACAACATTGAAACACCCACTCTACAGCTGGTCTGGCACTATGTGGTTACTACCTCACCGGTGAACAGAAGGAACTCTTTCGCGGAACGAGATTTGAAGATGATGACTTCCTTGTGAATACTGCTAAACAGTGACCCAAAGATGGTGGTTCTGACTTCTACCGTGTGGGTATACGGCTCTTAGGTCCATGGTGGTGTAAGGCAGTTGAAAGATGCGGAGATTATGTGGAAATATGACATTTTGTCTCAAGAATGTAAAAATATCAAAGGTGTGGAAAATAGATTGGATTTTAAAAAATATATATTGCGCATTTTTTTTTTTGGAGTGACCCTTGTAAACTAGTATTTTCGTGACTAAATAATGTACCACAGATCGGTATTTATTAATAATAATTCGATAACCAACTATTTGTAAAAAAAATTCGATTTAAAAATTCTTCCGAATTTGCTTATATTACATTTTCTGTCTTCTAATCTTTGAATAATATATATTCCTTCCGCAAAGAGTGACTGCAAAAACAGCCCGAAAATCGTTCATTTTGGTAAACTCGTCATTCGTTAAAAATTTTTTGCTAAGTTATTGTACATCATTAGAACGTGTTACTGAGAAAGTTCCAAGATGAGTTCAGCTCATAATACTCGTGATCTTATGTATCGAGCATATCACTTTAAACCTTTAAGATTCACTGTGTTTTAGGTGGCCTATCATCGAGGTCAAGGTGGTTACTTAGGTTTCTGGGGTTGTTGATTATGAATCTGAAGTCAGAATTTCAAAATTCAAAATGGCGGACCCAATATGGCGAACAAAATCTTTTAAATTGAACCAAATTCGACCAAATTGGGTATACAGGGGTTTTCGGGGTCGCTGATTACGAATCCGAGATCAGATTTGTAAAATTCAAAATGGTGGACCCAAGCTAACGGTCAAAATTTAAAAAATCAAAAATTCATTAATTTTTTTGACATATGATATATCACTCATATCTTCAAAACCAAAGCTGAGCTGAACTCATCTTGGAACTTTCTCAGTAACACATTCTAATGATATAGAAGAACTTAGCACAACATTTTTAACGAATTACGAGTTTGCCAAAATGGGCGATTTTTGGAGTCACTCTTTCTTTAGATTATAGAGGATATAAACCCAAAGATGCAGCTTCGCCTTCTAGTCGAATATTTTCTGACAAAGTTTCCATTATGTTAGACAGACGTGTCAAAATGAAAGTCTGAACATTTGTTTATCAACAACTATCCATGACGATCGGTGCTGACAATCAAAACTTGACCGCTGGATTTGATAAAATATCTTCATATGTTTGTTTTTCGTTAAAAAACGGCAACTGCTGAACAAAATATCGTAAATCACACGTGTGAAAAAAATGCCATTATAAACATCTACAACTTGCCACGCTGACATGTGACTTTTTAAGCCTCTTGTAGTTAAAATTCAGAGTTTATAATATTTTTTGTCGACTTCTTTATGCATTGTTGTCTTTTTTATCTTTTCAAGTTAAAACGTAACTTTATATCTGCAAAAAATGAATTACTAAACTCCGCTAAAGCAAATATGGGTGCGTAATGGCAGTTTTTCTAAGTGACTGTCCTATAAAAGTTGAACGGAGAACTTACGCGGCAAAAATGTTTTTCAATTTCCCTAAAGCTTTCCCCATAAAGCGCCGTCCTCTTACAAAAACTCTAATATTCACCGCCAGCCTCTCTCTGAATTATTAATTCACAAAGAAATTTTGTTAAGTGGTTTTAAATACAGACCTCAGTTAGGACATAATAAGAGGGAATGGTATCTCGGTAGAATAAAAATAAAGAGCGGAATCACAAAGAATATTAAATTAAAGTAAAAGCCGAAGCAATGACTAAAGTATTTCTTGGTTATAATTGAGCCATCAGTTAAATGATAATATAGCATTAGAGGTTTATTGTTTGCAGAACAAACAATTATTAAAATGGGCGGGCATTACCAGCGTATTACGTATAAATTAATTATCTATCGATTTTCGTGGAACTAGAGACCGACATGTTTAAAATGTCAGGTTCTAGATTTACTTGTCGGGGATTGTATAATTAAATAGCAAATGTAGTTAATTATTAACACTTTCTTAAAGGGGGAAATGCAGACAATGATTTCACTTGAATATACAAACTGATTTCCGCAGAGTTTGTGCAATTTTCGAATATTACAATTTAAGAATTAACTGTTCCTGCTAGTGCAGGACTTAAATGGTGCAACTTAAATTTTAAAACTGCGAAAATACGATATAACCACTTCCCATAAGAAATTTGATTTTGAATTGAATGAATTGAATTGAATTTGTAATTTTGCCTTTCTTCTTCATTTTCGCTTACCAAAAAAAAAAAAAACTTTTTGTCAGTTTCTTCATCTATGGCAACATAGTTGACATAAACTGAATTGGACTGTAATATAATCAGCGTACCTCTTGTGTGTTTTTTTTCTTTCTGCTTCTTTATACTTTTGCCTGAAGTAGTAATTCTCCTTGTGAAATATTTCATTCTGTCACATGGTAGCTTTTTAATTTCATCACATCACATTAAGAAGAGAAAGTTTGTGGTAAAATATTGTGTTTTTTTTTTCTAACCAGTATAGAGCATACTATGGTGTCCCTCAAGGATCTACCTTGGGGCCACTTTTATTTTAATTTTTTATTAATGACTTGGCTAACGTAATTCATAATTGTTTGATCTTTGCAGATGACCTAAAGATATATAAGCGTATTGAATGCCCCAATATCACTTCAATGTGATACTGACGCGATTTATGAATGGAATCGAATCAATAAACTTGGCTTTAATATCCAGAAATGTCTTACTATATCGTTTACACGCAATAAACAAGCAATATCTTGTCGATATCTAATGAATGGCATTTAATTAAGCAGGCAGGATTATGTTAAGGATTTAGGTTAACTATTGATTCCAAACTATGACACAAATTGCACATTGAAAATATAACAGCGCCAGCTTATAAAGCGCTAGGTTTTGTGTTAAGGGAATCGAAAAATTTTCGTAACATTAATTCAATCATTTCATTATACAATAGTTTAGTTGGGCTTAAACTTGAATATGCTTTATTGGGCTCTACAGAAGTACAGAAAAATTCTAATATTCCTTTATTTTAAGAAATATGTATAATAGACCTCCCGATTACAATTTTACTCCGAGTGTTGACTTATGTAAAGAATTTCTTCAATTCGCTGTACAATCGGCGTGCTATTCCAGTACTCCTATTTGGATAGAAAGTACTAAACTCCCTTACTGACCCGTACTTGTTCTCCTTAATTCCTTTCAATATCCACCCGAGAAATACTAGAATGCACGAACTTCTCCACATCTCCAGTGGTAAGACTACCCAATTTGTACGTCTCCTGTCGCTGTTCCGCTTAATCAATCAGGTTACTAACAAGGATTGCTTGGACCTCTCTAATTTGTTTAGTTCATTTATAAAATTTGTTAAGTTTATATATTCAGTTGATAATTTATGATTATCTTATGTTTCTATGTTTTTACGTTCCTTGTAACTAGGCATTGTTGCCTGTTTGGAAGTAATAAATAAATATATTAATTAATTAACACAGAATAATCAAAGTCGCAATTGTTATTTATCTGTAAGAAAAATCGGACACGGATAAAATATGGCTACTGGTTACACTGAATATCAAATAACGACGATATCTACTGACATGAATTATTTTTATACATATGATTCTTATATATATATATTCATATCATTTCTATCTTTTATGAAGTTTTAAAACTACAATTCGGTTATAACAACCATAATTTATCGGTCGAAAATTGATAGTTTATAATTTCTCGGAGAACTACTTGTACTTACTGAAAAAAAAGAAGTGCACTTAAATGATTTAAAAATGAGTTATATACGTTCTTCCATATCATCTTGTATCATACAGAATTTTTCATTATTTTCAGTTGTGAATTTCAAAATTATTACAAAATTGAAAAAACGGTTCGTTTGTAACACAAACAGATGTCTCAGTAACTTATGTTCAAATAAATGCTCAGTATCGGTGAAATAAGTAAAATAGAAACTTTGTTACACCTTAAATTGTCACTGCCATCTGATAATCTACATGTATTATACTGACAAAGCCAGTGTCGCAATAGCCGAAACAAAGTTTGTTTTGACTAATGGAACTGTGGAAGACAACTACTCTGCGGACTAATGTCCCGATCAACAGTGAATTACAACCGTAATATCCAGTAAACATCTAAGATCATCTGTTCATAGATAGATGAGACGATCCACGAGGTTTTCAACTAGAACTTCTGCTACCGTCACTATCTCTTTATACAGAATGGAATATACCTCTGTAATTTAAAGTAATCGCTACCAGGACTTCCAGACTCTGTCTGGGGAAACGTTCCGGCGACGTCTACAGCAATTCCCTCGAAGGGAGTTCCAACTCTGTACTGTTTCATCTGAATTCGTCTTTTAATTCTCTCTTGTTGCTGGAGCAGTCAGCACATCGGCGACACCAATCGTCTACATCCGCTAGGCTTTCTAGCCAATAGGACCTTTCTCTATCTTTATTCAATGTCTTGTTAACGCCAAAGTGTCCTCTACCTCCTCCACCATGACTTCTCTCAGCCCTTCGTTGACTCTATTCCTTGGAAGAACAACTTCTTTGCTATCTGAACCTTCTCACTGCCTCTTCAATAACCCACTTTCTTGGACATTTTGTTATTACGGCTGACACTTTTATTGTGCAAAATATAAAAAAAAATAAATAGAATTAGATAGCAAAAGCTTTAATAGCTTTGGACATAAACTGGATAATATAATGCATCTTTATGTAATGCATAATTCATAGATCCATTTTACGGACCTCTTTCCAAATTAAAATTATTATAACACCTGACCTAATATTAAAAGATATTTTTTGTCTTTTAGAAAACAATCTACGTTGCGTTCGTCTTACAATCAGTGTGAATTTCCTATAACGACTTTTTACTTCAAAAAGAAAAGTAAGCACAAAGTAACTTCGGTTTGTAGATGCCAACAATACTTTTCACAATTATAGCTAATTTTCTAATGCAATATGGTCGACTAGCAGTAGGCACGCTGCGAGTTGAATCAAATCGAATCGGAACGCAGTTTATTGTCCAAGTAATTGGGCATAAATTGATACGGCATTAAAGTTTAATTCTTAAATAATAACTTTCAAAGACCCGTTCTCAGTAGTATTATATTGCAATAATCCTATTCATTCCGTAAATTCAGTTGGAAACTTTCTCAACTTCTATATTAAGTGATCCCAGCTGCACAAGCTGTACAACAACGCGGAATTTCTTGAGTTTGCAAAGTAAGATATTATGCTGAAAGCCAATTCTATTAACATGGGGATTGGAATGTCCGAGGGAAGAAGGAAATGGGGATATTAAATTAGTTTTTTCGTCTTATTGTTCTTCTAAACTAACACTAATTTGATCATCCACAAAGGCGTCTCGCAATCAATGGCAAGACAGATATCAGGAAGAGATATTACTTTGCAGTAAGGGTTTTAGAGAATATTTTATCTGTTTTATGTAAATCCATCACATAATCAAAATAATGCATTTAAATTTCATAAGTACACAATAAAGTTTCCTAAGTATAAAGTCATCCATAATTTTCTTGCTAAAAAAACGATGTTTTGAAAAAATACTACCTCAAGTTGATATAAAAATACAGTCATTCATTTATTCAGCTTCAGATTTGACTGGAAATTAATTTCTCCTGTACTTGTTTTTTACTAACTTTTTGTTTGTCCTATTAAAGATGTGCAGTTCTTCGCGGAACACCCTTTATACCCTTTATGAAAACAAACGCGAAACAAAATTAATCAATATTAGTCCAAACGGACCCACCCTCTACTATCCTTCCAATAACCAACCACTATGACAGGTAGTAATAGCAGAAAAATGTCGTTTTATACATCCTCAGGGCCAGACAAGCAATATCCCGTTGATTTTCGACCAAACAGATCCAACGCCCATCTTCCAATACCTGAGTTCTGTGTTGACTTTCATTCAATACGCAAGCACGTTTGATATTAGCTCCTTAATATTCCAGTTATTTATGAGTTTTATTATAACACAAGTAAGTGATGTATGTAAATTGTTGAACTCTGTTTTTGACCCAGTTCTTTTTTTGCTTACAATACTGGCAAAACTTTTTATACAAATCAATTTATCGTCGCTTGTTTTCTTTTAACAGCAAATAAAGCCATTCACTTCTTCCCCTGAACTTACTCTGCTTAATATTGCTCATTTTAATGCCATTATGGACCAACTTAACGTGCTTTCTAAGTCTCTGGAATGTAACTCAAAAATTGAGATTATAAATGCTCAGCTATCTTCTCACAGCTTAGAGATTGCGAAATTGAAGCTTGAAAATTCATCTCTTCGTGACAAAATAGAAACCCTTGAAGGTAGAATAAATGATTGGTTTCGAATCCAATTTAGCTGAAATACAAGAACGTACTAGGCGTGAATGTAATCTCATGGTTTTTGGTCTTTCTCCTAACAATGATGCGGAGTTGGATATTGCAGGTAGATATTCCTAGTCATGTTTGTCTTGATAAAAATATTAACACAATTGGAGGTCAACGTGTTGGAAGCACAATGTCTCCAGACCATTTAAAACACAATTATCAAACAGAGACAGTGTAATAACTGTTCTCCGCAATACACATAAAATCTCAAAGAGATTATTCCCGAATATAACTTTCAAGTGAGATTTGACACCAACGCAGCTGAAATATCTTTCAAACCTTCGTGAAACCCTACAAGCGCGCAATCGGAACGGTGAATCCAACTTAACTATTAAATATGTTAATAATGTATCTAAGATCGTTACTAGAGGTGTGGAGAACCATAAGAGAACCAAAGATGAAGATACTTCTCCTAGACTAGTATAGGGAATAAAACTGACCAAACCGATATCCTTGGACAATCATCGAAAATGTCAAAATAGCAACCACTAGATATTATTTTTTGAAATGTAGATTGTTTAAAAAATTTAGATGACTTTCTTAGAACAAACAAGGGGTTTGACATTTTGTGTTTGTGTGAAACGTGGCATACTTCCAGTTCATTAATCTTCCCGCATTTGTTTTCTTTTATAATATCTTTCACTCTAATGCTGTAAAAGACAAGAGTTGTGACAGAGGCAGTGGCTGTCTAACAGTGTTTGTAACAAAAATGTCAAAGTTAGGTACTGTATTGGATCAGTCATCTTGGTGGATCATTTTATCACTGTGCCATGAACACAATTAGTCCACGGGCTCACGTACAAAGAAAATAATGATTACCAGCAAGCTGTAACTTTGCGTGCAGCTTAAGTTTGACAAGTCTCCCAAGATTTGACTATGAAGAACATTCAACAGTGGTAAGTTTTCCTGTGATTTTCAGGAAAACATATCAATCTGGCATAAACATGGAATGTTATGACCAGCACTTTGTTTTAAGTTTAAATGAAGATATATTTTTTTAAACCTCCCAAAAAATTTGCCCGACAAAAATTTTGGTATTTTGAGTTTGTCCCTCACCCCAAATATGTCGATTTGGTGACATTATGGTGACAACCAGCAAGCTGATTTTTCTGGGACGGTTTGGTAATAAGATTTGAAATAAAAGTATCTTATTGTCCGACAAAATTCTTGAGAAGTTTTTGCATTCCGACGCCCCAAAGATGTCGACTAAACGACAACATGGTTGGTGATAACCAGCTGTCGGACAAAAGCATCATTATTTAAAAAATGCAATATTAACCTGATAATTTAATTGTCCGACAAAATTATCGTTTTTTTTTGCTTGTCCGACAAAACTAAACTATAAAATTTTGCGGTTTCATTACTTACGCATGATGTAGAAGAAAAAATTTTATTTAATAAAAAAAAATATATGAATAAAAACAAATTTGTTTAAATTTCTCTAATTTCAAAATAAATATGACTAATTTAAATTTATTTTTTTATACAATTACAAAAAAATTGTATACAGGGTGGTCCTGAACTAATAGGTCAAAATTCATGGGTAGATTCTCAAAGCAAAAATATTGCGATTTAGCCGAACTTACCTTAGTCCAAAAGTTGATAGTTAAACAGATATAGCAGGGTGTTAAATGTAAAATATTATTTTAGTTTTTTTTTTCATTTATTCCTTAACAAATGCAAGTATCTTCACAAAATTTAGAGGTTTGGAGTTCTTTAAGTAGAGGAATTGAAATGTGTTCACATTTTGGTTAAAGTTCATAGAGGGCGCTAGCTGCAGTAGATTGAATGTGTTAAAAACGACATAACTTTTTTATACTTTAAGGTGTCTCATCTTTGGTATCAAATTATTATTTTCCAAGTTTTTTTTACACAAAAAAACTACACTTTATAAAACTAGCAGTCTCGTACCGTTTTCGAGATATTTGAATTTGAAACTTCCAATGCTGTTGAATTAAATTACAATGAAGTACCTACCTATTATTATTTTAGTGCTGAAATTTCTTAAATTTGGACGAAAATCAAATAATTGACATATTCCACTTGTCATTTGTATGCTACTGTCCATTAAGTATTATTCGTACCTAAAATTACATCTTAATTTAAATTGTATGTACATAAATGTGAGATGGAATGTCGATACTTCCGTTTTTTGGGGTTACATGAAATCAGTTGTTTACGGAGATACTATAAACACCTGTTAAGAACTTTGGCAGCAGGTTTTAAATGCTACAAAGTCATTTCGCATTAAGGATTTATACTTTACAAGACAATCTTTTAATAAACGCGTTGATAAATTTATAATAATATTTTTAAAATTGGTTTAATTGGTGTCAAGAACAAAACTATGTGTAAACTGTTTGTCAAAAGAAGATTGCAAATTTTTATTTAAAAAAACATAAGCAAAAATTTATGCATTCATTGTACAGTTACCATTTTTTATAAAATAGTTACAATAGTTTATAAAATAAAATGTACATATAAGTTTTTCGAACAAAGAAATCATTTTGATGGAGATTATTTAAATTAGTTAGACATAATTATTTATGAATTTCAATTTCTGTTGCTCTTGTTAACAATTTTTTCATTTGTTCTTCTTTATTTTATTCATTAAAAAATTAATTATTTTATAGCGGAATGAACATTAGGTACCACAAAAATAGTTATTTTTCACATTTTTAAGGCAAATTTTCCAATCTCTTTGGCAGACAAGTATATTATTGTGTTATACATTTCAATTATTAGAGAAAAAAATCAAAACCAGATTGCTGGTTATCACCAACCATGTTGTCGTTTAGTCGACATCTTCGGGGCGTCGGACTGCAAAAACTTCTCAAGAATTTTGTCGGACAATAAGATACTTTTATTTCAAATCTTATTACCAAACCCTCCCAGAAAAATCAGCTTGCTGGTTTTCACCAACCATAATGTCACCAAATTGACATATTTGGGGTGGGAGACAAACTCAAATTACCAACAATTTTGTCAGATAAATTTTTTGGGGGATTTAAAAAATATATATCTTTCATTTAAACTTAAAAAAAGTGCTGGTCATAAATCACGGGAAAACTTACCATTGTTGAATTTTCCTCGTAGTCAAATCTTGGGAGACTCGTCAAACTTAAGCTGCACGCAAAGTTACAGCTTGCTAGTAATCATTTTTTTCTTTGTACGTGGGCCCGTGGACTAAATGTTATATTTATTACTTGTATTGTGTATTTTAACCCTAAGTGGTCAAATGCTGGACTTTTTTCAAACAACTGTTACTGAAATATTTGATATTTATCCTAACCTGATCTTCATTATTGGCGGTGAATTTAATTGTCGCATTTCTCAGCAGAGCGATATTCCCTATGAAATGATTGCCGAATCGAATTTGTTTGAGCATAGGCACAGCTGTGACGAGGTCGTAAATGCTAGATGTCATTCCCTGCTGGAATTCATGCATAATTCACTTGCTTAATTCTTTCTTTTTTTGTTATTTAATTGTAATATTTGGGTATGTATTTGATTTTTCTCATTCTCCTAAGTTTGTATAGTTATTGAGATATAAGATTTTATTTTTCCCGCTTGTTACAGAACTCTTCCTGCAAAAATTATAAACATTTTTTTGAAGGAATAAATATTAGAAATAAAAAATATCCATCCCTATAATTCTAGTCACGTCAAATTATTGTGACAGGCAGGATTGCCAGAAAACTCAAACTGAAGATCGGATAAACACAAACTAGTACCCGGGCAGGCAAGCTCAACCTGAACAACGAACTGGTTGAGTGTAATTAATGGTCAGGTAATCTCAAACTGAACCTCTTATAGACAAACTAAATCTGAACCTTGGACGGGGAAACTCTTAACTGAGGCTCCGACATCAACTCTGTATCTTAAACAAAAGGTCACGCTGCCAAAACCAGGCTGAAGCAACGACAGCAAACTTAAACTATAGTTCTATAAGGTAAACACAAGCTGAAGCTTGGACAGAGGAATTCAAACTGAAGCTCAGAATATTTCTTGTCTGGACATGGGTAGGGGAAGGTGGGTTGGATCCGTTTATTGGAATATTGCTTGTGTGGTTCTAGGGATGTGTAGAAAGTCATTTATCTACCATTACTACCTGTCATAGTAGTTGGATCGGTTGTTGGGGGATAGACCAAGCAAATTAAATTTTTACTCGAAAAAGGTCCTATCCGCGAGATTATTGTAAAATTATCTGAAGGAACATAATACAAGACGTCTCTCATCTCGTGAGTCAAAAACTTTCATTAGCTAACTTTTCTATTTAAACAAATAAGTGAGGAAAACCGTTTTTTCACTTTGCAAGGAAAACCATCAATTTTAGCGAAAAGTGACTCACAGACAGCTTATAGGGAGTAAAATTATCTACAAAATGAGACTTGTTAAATTAAAATCGCTTAATAAACAAAAAAGTTATTGCAAAAGAACAAGAAAAGTGCCCATTTTTTAATTTGTTTATAACTATCGCATTTATTGTTAAAATTTTATAAAACCTATGACAAGTTGAGGGTTTTGTCATACTTTAAAAGTGTGCCAAAAGTGGGCGCTGTAGGTGCAATAGTTTTCGCACAATTCTATTTGTTTATAGCGGAGGCTCCAAAAGTTATGAACTTTAAGCCTCTGTACAGGCGTTAATTTTCAATCAAACATGATTCTGAAAGCGTCATTGTAATCTTAAAGACGTAATTAAGCGACCTATTAAAAAATATCACCGTTTTTTTGACATTAACATTCTCAAATTGTGCATTAAAAAACCGTGCGTTTTTCGCTTATAAACAATTTGAATAACATTGTTGCTATTTATGCTATCTCACCGAAAATAGATGCAATGGATAGCTGGCAAAAAAATACAGTTTTAAAATAAAAAAAGTACCCTCTACGACCAACAGGAGCCAAGATAAGAATTTTTTTTTAAAAAGTAGCGCAATTGTTTATAAATATTAAGACTTGAATTTTTCGCAAAATAAAGTTTACGACGTAAACTACGATTTCCCGTGAATTGCATTGAAAAATGTGGAAAATTAACGACTCACGAGCCCTTTAAAGAGAAGGTACTCGCTAAGTAAACTGTCCGGCGGCCGGCGGCGTGGTGGTGGGGGAAGCTCGTCCAAGCGGTCGCGCGGGCGAGAAAAGTTAAATCCAAAGTTCAAATAAGTGCGCGCTGTAAATTTTGCAATATCTCGGCTTCTATTCATCGTAGAAACTTATTTTTTTTTAAACTGGGGTAGCTCGACGAAAAAATAACAATGGGCATATTTACGAATTCGTAGAATAGCCCTGAACCCCAGAAAAAATGCATCTTTTATAATTAATTTTTTTTAATTTACAAAAATGTCACAAAAATTATTGTTAAACGAAATATTAATTAAAATTTCAATTTCGGAATTATTTTACTATTATTAAATAAATAAATGAAGCTATCGTTCATTTAAAAAGTTATTTTTTTTACATATTAAGGCAAAGTAAACTTGTTTTTTCAATATTTTGTTAGCTATTTAATTACGATTTAAATGTAAAATTAAAGTAAAAATTCACAAATTGTTTTCCTGGTGTAGGAGTATGCAGGGCAGTGGATGGTGGGTGGTGGATCCGATTGGGCTAAAATCAATTGAATTTTGTTTGGCCCTAAGCTATAAAAATCATGAATTTTTTTTATTTTTCCAATTGGGCCGAAAGCCGTGCTTAATGACCCTCCTTTGAAACAAAATTGAGCTTAAAGTTCTTTAGCTAAATCAACTGCTTTGCGATATTTAAAAATTAAGTTCAATGTAAAAAAATACTTTCAAGTCTTATAACATCATATCCACCTCTATTTTTAAATTCTGTAATAAAAAATTGGTCGATAAATTAATTACCTGATTTACTTCGCAAAACATAGCAACCCCGAAGGAGTTCTGTAAGTTTATTCTCGGGCAATTCGCAGTAATAGCTGAGAACATTTTACGTATCTTAATTTATTTCAAAAGGACTGTTTACAAGAAAAGTTATATCTGTATTTATATTAGCCATAAACTCGTGGAGTCCGTAGGGCGTAAAAGAACACAAACAGTTTTATGGAGCCCAGACATCGGGAGCGCTAAATTTTTATTAACTGATAAAAAAACGCATCAATATTAATAGAGAGTGAAAATGGAAAGCCAAACGAACCGCTGGCTTACATAAAATTGCGTCCTGAGCACGGAACAGATAATTTTTATCGCAATAATTCATACTTAAGTGTGAGGATCTCAAGAGACCTCTCAGCTAAATGGATTCGTAGACAGTTGCGGTTACACAAATCTTTTAAAGACGGCTAGAATTACTTAAAGAAGGTACCCCAACGCGTAGAGTAAATTCTTAATGATAATTCTTCCATTCCGAACGTGTGTAACACTTATCTGCCGTTACGGGAAAAAAAAAATCTTTATTTTTTTCTAACATGTTGTCGCCATAAATATCAAACAAATTTTTAAAACAAGAAACACATGGCGAATGATATTTCCGTAAATATTTTGTGTGCACAGGCTGAATTTTTTGTTTTGCCCCACGTGAAACGAGGATTGGGTAGCCCTTTGAGGTGCCGCACTACCAGACGGTTTACCTCTAGTTTCAGTAATTGTTTTAGCAGATTTCATTTCATAGCCGAAACATCTTTTGAGAATATGTTCGGAAGGAAAAAGTTCCCACTGTGTCGTGTGAAACGTAAGATTTCTGTATCCGTTTTAAAATTTAACACAGTTTCTAATCTTGGCCAGTTTCTTAAATAGTATTCTATTATCATAAGAATTTAGCAATAGCACCCAAAACATATAGGTATATGGTACATGCGCAACGTCATTTTTCCTAAGTTCTCAATAAAAAAGGCAATATTAGGTCTTTAAGGATAATATTGCCACGTTTGTGTCCATAATGAAAACAGCACCCTTTTTGACAATGTTTAAAAATGGAGAGTATTCCAGAAAACATTAGTCATACATCGACCACTGATGCCTTTGTTGTAAAATTGTCAATTGTATTGTATTGTGAATTCCCTTTCGATTTCAATTAAAAAGAGGAGTTTCTATTTACTACGACCAAACAAAAAGGAAGACACCAGATTGACTGGCAAAGAAAATATGTTTATTAATTTTTTTATAGGAATTTGTTCATTTATTTATAGAGTTAGATTGATTATTACAAATTATCTTCTTACAGTAGCAGGTAAAGGGCATCCCAAAAGTAACAGCAGCATTGTGAAAGATAAAAACGTTGCGAATTGACAAAATGGGGCGATACGACGGATGAGCGAATGAAGATTGTGAAAATTCATTACAACTACGGAGAGTGTGTAGCTGAGACTGACTGTCCGCAAATTACGAGGAACGAACGTCCCGAATGAAGAGATTAGTTGCTAAAGTTAAACAAACATACAAGAAAGGGCCGGCCACCTACCGGCCTTTCAGCCTAAAATATTGCTACCGTCACTCTCTACAGGGTGTTTCTAAAATAGGGTTCCAAACTTCTGCTGTGTTTATAACTCATTAAAATAAGCCAAAAAGTTCCTATTAACATGTGCTCTAAAACGCACCCATAGGAAGTTATATGCCTTTAAAAGGACTCAAACAAAACTGTTTTTTTTCTTCTGTTATTGACAAAACGGTCACAAATAACGGCATATCTGCCATTTCCGTGTTTGAATATGACTCCATTTTATGAGTTGCAATAATGTTGTATACTTAAATTTTCCACTCACCACTTTTACTAATTAAACATTGCAAAGCTCAATTGACAGTTTATCAATAATTTAAATTGTTAAGCGTTGTGGCAACGTCAGTATTTTATTTGCTATGGTAAACAGATTTTTGTAATTTTTGGCCTAATAACTTGAAGAGCAGAGTAATTTTCAAACTCAATTTACTCGAAAACCATTGGAAATATCGATTTGGATAAAGATAATATTTTTTACGTAAAATTGTTAAGATTTTATAAATCTGTAGAGAAAATTGTAAAAAAATTGAAATAAAAAAAATTACGGGCCGAAAACCCCCTTCACCAACCTAA
>NW_019416230.1:438626-518045 GCF_000390285.2 Anoplophora glabripennis | reverse complement strand
AGTTATTAGGCCAAAAATTACAAAAATCTGTTTACCATGGCAAATAAAAGACTGACGTTGCCACAACGCTTAACAATTTAAGTTATTGATAAACTGTCAATTGAGCTTTGCAGTGTTTAATTAGTAAAAGTGGTGAGTAGAAAATTTAAGTATACAACATTATTGCAACTCATAAAATGGAGTCATATTCAAACACGAAAATGGCAGATATTTTTTACGTTGTTAAGATTTTATAAATCTGTAGAGAAAATTGTAAAAAATTTGAAATAAAAAAAATTACGGGCCAACCTAAATGGGACGCATATGATTTGCATGTCGAAAAACGGAGTAGCCCATGTTATTTAACGTAAAAGGTTATGTGAGACCCAACAATTTATTTCTATTTATTTGCTACCGTTTTGTCAATAACAGAAAAAAAAACAGTTTTGTTTGAGCCCTTTTAATGGCATATAACTTCCAAAGGGTGCGTTCTAGGGCACACGTTAATAGGAACTTATTGGCTTATTTTAATGAGTTATAAACGCAACAGAAGTTTGGAACCCTATTTTAGAAACACCCTGTATAGTGTGGCGGAAATTCCCGTAACGACAGTGCGACGTCAGTCAATGCAATCAAACATTTCAAAAAGCACAATGCAGCGGATTTTAAAATATGATCTGCATTTGCATTCTTTCAAGATGCGGCGGATATTCATTGATTGGATGTTGGAGAATCAACACAAATGTTGTCTTGCTTCACCATAACACAAATGCTTCACCATAAAACAAATGTTGTCTTGCTTCACCATAAATGAAAACGATATCCATCAACTCCAAATTGCTATATAGGTAAGCCATTTTTGGCACATGAAAAACTAATGTAAACACTATCTCAGAAACGTTAATACTAAAATCGGATTTTAGTATTCGGAACCGCCTGGGGCCACGTGGAGAGAGAGCTCACAACGCGAATGTCGCTAGAAACTGCCGTAACCCAGCGATGTAAGGGTTGAAAATACTACAACTACCATAATTTTTTTTTTTCAGAAACTATTTAAGGATATATATATAAGGATTTTCCAAAAAAATATTTTACCGTATTGACTCTATTTATCAAGACGCATCTATTCCCTATTTTTTTTGGATATACTCTTCCAATGGAAATGGTAGTATTGAAACAAATGCCAATTTAAGACAATTGATTAGTTTTAATTTTTGTTAATAAAAATGGTTACTTTAAAGCGAGTATAAGTTTAAAGCGATATGCTTCTTACAGGGTTTCGATTTCATCATTCTGCGATTATCACCAACGAACACCTCATCTCTTTTTAATTTTTATAGACTGTTATTTAATTTCCAATCCGCGGAATCAAACTCACGCCATCGCCGCCATTCCTCCTAATAAAAATTTCATTGTACGCCCACCCTACCTCGACAGGCCATTAGCCGGGCTAATCGTCCAGAAACAAACGTCTTTCTGCGGTGGCGTCTATGCAGAAACACGCCCGGTAGCGAGACCGCTGTTTATAAAAATTAAGTGTTATGGTTCCTTGATATAATTCAGCCGCCACCCTGGAAATTCGTATCTAAATGAATATCTTCCGTGACCTTAAAAGTGACGACCTAAATGAGGCTCCGCTCCCTGCCAGTCGCGGCCGTACGCCGTCTATGACTGCCGTTAATGAACTGTGAACGCGGAATGACGTTTATAGTTCATGCCAGACAAAACACCGTTCGGGATGCCGCCCATGAAATATTTTTATTTGGTCGGCCTGAAGGGCACTCTGAATCGTCGGAATGTGCGGAGAAGGCCCTTTCCGTCCTATATAACAAAGGAATTTATTTATATACTCCAATTTTCCATATTTTGTTCCAAAGTATTGCTTCGTTAAGGCAGCGGAACACACAAGCTATGCTACTACTTTCCTGTTTTGAATTTATTCTAGCCATAAAGGTAAAGGTATTATGAGTAGTTCCTAAGACTCTTTTCCGATAACTCACTATTAGTTGCATAACCCTAAAGCTGTTCTTTAAATTAAAACTAGCAACCCGCTCCGGCTTCGCACGGGCAAATATAAAATAGCCTATGTTACTCCGAGGAGATGTAGCTTTCGGTAAAATTGGTTGAGTAGTTTTTGAGTTAAATCGTAACAAACAAAAAATCAATCATCTTTCATCTAATGCGACCCTAATATTAATTTTAAAATAATTCACGATATATCTATATACCTAAAGACAACAAACGAACTCAAAACTAAAAATGCAAAACCTTTAAATTTAAAACAATATAGGTAACTACCAACAATGTGAAAACAAAACGAATTAAATTAAAGTACCTATGTTCAGGACTATCAATTTTAATTAATAAGTAAGTAGTTAGGTATCTAACTACCTAAAGAAAACAAACACGAAACAAAAATGCGACTATGAAGTTTTAAATGATTCACAATAAGAAAAAAACAAACAAATTATTAAAACTCAATGAAATAAAAGTATGTTTGCAAGTATCTATGTATGTTCCGACTACCTAAAGACAACAAATACAAAACAAAAATGTGACCTTAAAATATCGAACGCAATTATAACTTTCCAACAACACCCAGAAAGAAAACACAGTCGTCAGTCGTCACCTCCATTCGCTCCAAGTCAGTTTATTAAAGGATCACGCGCGCGTTATCGTTCGGCTTATTAGCTAAACAGTAGGCAAGACGGTGCGGGGGGAGGGTCGGCGATCGCATCAAGCGAAGCGAGGCGCTTGAATTTTATTCTCGCGTCCGTAATTTTTTTGCGATTACTCCTAAGATATTCATTTAAATTATATGGTGTAAAAGAGTAAAATAATGTGCATGAAATGCTTAAAGCCTCTAACTTATTTAAAATGATAAGGATTAATACCGTATTTGTGTAAATAGCTTTTACATTACCGCTTTATAATTGCCAATTTTTTAAAGTATTAAAATGGATATAGGTAGTATGTTATCTTTAACATATAGACATATGCCATCGCGGACTTTTCTGTAGGCATATATAAGATACACAATTCCACCATACATTGATACACTACATAAACTTTCGGACCCCCCCGGCTCGGACGCGAGGCGCGGGGTCACGGGGCGCCCGCGCGGCCCGGTCGAATCACGGCGACACGAAATTAATTTCGTTGCGCATTATTTTGATTTTGCTATATCTCCTAAGGTATTCATTTAATTTGCATGGTGTAAAGGGAAAAAATAATCTTCATGAAATGCTCAAGCCAACTAACGTATTTAAAATGATAAGGATTAATACCGTATTTGTGTAAATAGCTTTCCAATTACCGCTTTATAATTGCCCATTTTTTAAAGTATTAAAATGGATATAGTATGTTATCCTTAAGAGATAGACATATGCCATCGCGGACTTTTCTGTACACCTATATAAGATACACAATTCCACCATACATTATTTTGTTATATCTCAAAGGGTTTATTTTTTTCCGACACCTCCAACAAATATCGTATGTATACAAAAACTTAACAAATTATATACTAAAACCTTCCTCGGGAACCACTCTATCCATTGGTGAAAACAGCATGAAAATCGGTGCAGTAGTTTTTGAGTTTATCGCGAACAGACAGACAGACAGTCAGACAGACGCGGCGGAGGACTTTGTTTTATAATATGTAGTGATTTTAATCTACTATTTTTTTTAACGAAGCTACTGGATAATCGAATGGATAACGTGTATGTTAACAATTTGAGAATGAAGCCTTGTATATGGAATACAGAAACAACATATTCCAAAAAGAACTAAAAATTAATTTGTGAAAATGAATTGCTGCAAAACTGCATTCCTTAAATCAAACTCTAGTCCCTAGAAAAGAAAAGTTAAAGTCCCTATTTTGTTTCCTCTGCTTATGTGATTCGATACCAAGACTGCTTCTTTCTCTTCCTTTACTGTACAACAAAAGAGTTACCATTTTCTCTCTTGGTTTCCAGGGCTTCCGTGGAATTTGTAAATGGTTGAATGACTTCGTGGCTGGTTGCTACCCTCTTAACGTTTCAAGAGATATACCGCTTTGTTCTTCAGAAGAAACTTCGAAATTGAAAATCAAGTCCTCTGGCTGGTATTGATATATTTGTCGTGTGAGGTGGAGTTGTTCTGGTGTATAATTTGTAGTTGCCAGTCTGTCGTTTCGGACCTAGACTTATATTGTTTTTCTCTAGAGACTTACTGTTAGTCAAAATCTGCAAGTGCTGATGGCATTACCCTACAAATGAAATTTGTGACTTCCTGTTTGTCCAATGTATATTTTTCCGCATGAATGTACTGTATTCACCAGAGCCTTGAAATAGATCCTTGTTGGTGCTCATTTTGGAGAAGTCTGCGTCTATCTTCTTTGAAGTGTGGTGGACAGTACTAAATTTGTGTTTCCATATGATGGGATCTACTTTTTCAGTGCATTTTTATACCTAACACCCTTATAAGGGAGATAGGTCGTTGTTTAGTATTCCCCTTTTCCTTCGTTCCATATTCTAATTCGTGTATTCATTTCCTCTACCAGCAGATCGTAGGTTCCTCTCCAAGTGTTCCAGCTCATATACTTATATTGGATGTACATGTATCAAAGTGTTTTATGTCAACAAGGCATTGANCAGCTCATATACTTATATTGGATGTACATGTATCAAAGTGTTTACTGTCAACAAGGCATTGGTCTTCTTTCTGGAGCTGATTAGTAACAAGACCCGATGTTCAGTTGTGTCGCTGTGGGTTCACTTCTGTAAGTGCTATGCCCTAGGGAATAAATTAGGGTCTTCTTGAATCACTTGGGATACTGTCCTTACCCATTTCTTTGTGAACATTAGATGCTTCAGTCGGCGTCGCGACCTCTTTCACAACTTTGTGATTGAATTGTTCTTGATCTTATACACCAGGTTCTGCAGCAGGTTTCACTTTGGAGTCTATTTTTTTATAGGCTGGAAACAGAATGGTTCCTTCATTTTCCTTCAGTTTTTAGATTTCTCATTATATTCTCGACATTTTCTCTTTATTTCGGATTTGCTCTAGTCAGATATAGAACAATATGTATATTATATTTCTCTACAAACTATGGACTTGCCACAATTCATAAAATACCTAACTTACAAAAAAATTAAACTGTAAAACCTAAATTATTTACAATGCAAATTTAATTTTTACTATCTACAAAATTGGTGTACCTTCGCTGGAACAGATACCAACTTGTGTTTCTAATAAAACTTTATTTCAATTATATTATGCATTACTTAACTAAATGAATGATGTAACAGACTAGACAATGAAATATGTAACAGTCGACAAAACAATCTAGAAAATGATTTGCAAATATTAACTGAGACACAGACATTCTCAAACAAAAAATTTGTACAACTTAATAACTTGTTCATCCGGGTACAAAGACAAATATGCTATCACTATATCACATCACATCACATCACATCACATATCACTATATACAGGGTGCTTTATAAATGTTTGTTTAGGGCGACTTGAGATCGGATATGTTTTATTTACTTATATAATTTTGTTATAACAATAACATTGTAGTTATCGTTTTTTGGAGTTAAGTACTTTAATTTCTTTTGGGAAATCTAAAACCTGTCGTCTGCTGCTGTTATAAATAATTTATAAAGCCGTGAAAGGCATGTTTATAATATTAACCAGAGCACAATGCAAAATACTTTAAGCGTGAAATAAATTAATCATCTTATTACAATGCTAACCACGAATTAAATGAAGGTTTTTTTTTCGGGTGCAGGTAATGTGAATTTTACTCGATATTTCGGCATGACCTCGAAAATATTAGTAATCATTTTTTGTCAACATTGTTAGACTAGATAACTAGAATGTAATTTACGCGTACATACTATTTACACAAAAGTCACGGACGAAAAAATATGTTACAAATATTCTAAATCGGTTAAAGTGCGACAAAAAACGGATTTCAATCAGCCTAGTTTAGTTACTTAAGAATATCAGTTTAACAATACCTACTTGTATCGATTTAAAATCATGTTCCCTTAAATTTAGTTCGTACACTAGTTTGTGTAGATATTCCATTAAATTGCTTCTAAATTCACCAAAGTTTTGATGTATTAGTTCCCATCAACGCAATCTGAGCACAGTCTCAGCTACGCACTCTCCGTAACATGAATTTGGAGTCAATGCAGCACCAGAACCCACCATTTTCGAAAAAATGCCTAGACTAGAGTTCATAAAAGGTATTTCAGGAATATCAACTTATAGCGAACTGTTTTGTTTTCAAAACATATATGTAGTGGTTTCCTTTTTCTCTTTTTACTTCTAACCTTACATTGCCTTTTCAACATTCGACACTACTCCGTCATCATGCTCACGTTCCTTATACTGATACCTTTTCTTCTGTTTTTTTTAAACCTTGTTGAAATTATTCATCTTCCTCTTCATTATTGAGGAGTAATCCACTTGAGAGTATACTATGTTTTCCAAAAAATAAGGTAGAAAGCTCGAAATGCTGCCCATTTACTTCAATGCATGCCCGACATCGTTTGACCAAGGAATTGTAAACCATTCGCAAATCAACGGTTGCTTGAATTTGCTCGGCGGCTGCATTAATTTTTTTGAAGTAAATCGTCTCTCGTGTGTTTGGGTTTGGCATACACCAGAACCTTCATATGACCCCAGTAAAAAAATCAAGCGGGTTGAGGTCAGCGAACCTATGAAGCCACATAATAGGTCCATTTTTGCCAATCCAGCGTTCTGGAAAATATAAATCGAGCCACGCAGATACCTATCTTCCATTTCGAGTAGGTGCTTCATCTTGTTGATAGTACATTTGATTTCGCAAAGCTAAGGGAACGTCATCTAGTACGCCATCAACAATATTTTCTAAAAAATCCGTGTATCTCTCTGAATTCAAACGGTCTATAATAATTTGAGGAGGCAGAATGATTCCGTTGAAGATTCCTCCCCAGACATTTATGGAGAATCTTCTTTGAAACGCGGAGGGTCATATCACATGCGGATTTTCAATGGATCAGGCATGAAAATTTTTTAAATTATTTATAGTATTTCTCGTAAAGATAGCTTCATCACTTCATAATGTCTTTTGATGGAAATTTTAGTCATTATCGATATTTTCTAACAAACACCTGCAAAGTTGTATCCTTTTTTTTTCCAGGATGCAAAGTTTGTACTTTATGTAGGTGGTGTAGGTGCAGTTTTTCTCGGTTCAAATTCTCCAGACGGTGCTTCGTGGAATACCTACTTGCGTTGATATTCTTCGGACGCTGGTGGAAGAATCATCGATAACAGCAGCTATTACATTTTCTTCTAAAATGTTTGGATTTTCCAAATTACCTCTTATTCTGGTATTTCCAAATTTAACACTCCCGATCTCACGGACTCTTTGGAAAACTCGTTGGAATACGTGCTATGAAGGTTGCCTTCTGTTTGGAAACCTGCGTAGGTACTCTCGTGAGACCACCAATGAATTTCCATCACAGAAACCATAAACAAATATCATATCGGCATATTCGTTGTTGGAAAATTTCATAATGCTTAATATCTTCTTTTGTAAACTTAATTTCTCGTAAGTATTGCAATTAATTTTGACAAGTACGCTTGTAAACAACTTTGTTTTTTTATAATAACAGTTACTTACTTGATAACAACAACTAAAATCTATACATGCATTTTTCTACGAATTAATGCAGACGATAGTTTAGACCCAATTTTCTCGAAAACGGTTCATTTTTGAGCTATTAAACAAGAGCACATTTTTTGTTCAGAATCGATTGCAAATTCAGGAAAACTTAATCAAATTACATAAAACTAGGACATGCAAAAGTTATGAAGACATAACCTTGAGGACAAGTTGGCCTAGGCCGCCCCTGGCGTCAGATCGTCATAAGGACCATGTAGTTTTAATGATCTCTAGTAGATGTACACTTCACGCAAAAATTACCTAAATCTCTGTAGGTTGTTATAATTTTTTTCTAAACAACACCGTGTAACTCAGTGGGAGTGCATCGCAGAAAAATATTTTATAAGAATTTTAATCTTATTTTGGTCTTGTTTACTAAATATTTGTACGCTGACGCTGGGACACCATGTATATTTTCATTTCGATGTGCTTAAATATACCAACTCTAGACTCAGTCACACAGAAAAGTAAGCTTCTAGTTTTAATATTTTCTTGGTTACTATTATTATTCCTAACCTCTTCTTATAGAGATAAAAATGTGGACAAAGCGTGAATGTAATCACGTTGGAAGCTCCTGCAAGACGGTTGTTTGTTTGCATAGGACCCTACAGTAATCAAAAAAATAAACAGCCATATTTTAAAGGGGTAGATCGTCTCGAAATTATCACATTAAAACGGTCTAATAGTGCATCCCCGGAGACTTCTGTTTACACTGAATGATATTAATTGCGACTACAAGCCCCACGTTTTACTTCTACAATAAAATTTTTAATTGCTAGTTGTAAACGATTATAAGTTACTGCCGACGCCGCTGAATTTATAGTTTCCGTCGTATCTTGATAACTGTATTAATCAGAATGGAGTTTGGGTGCAAAAATTATGAGAATACGAATTACAGGACTCTTCGATTAAATAATAATTTTAAATTATTTTAATAGCCAAAACATTCTTTTAAATAAGTATTTGTCAGTATTAATTCTTATCTTCTAGGTTCGCAAACATTTTTCCGTGTTTTTTTTTTAAGTACAGGATGATAAAGTTTTCTAATATATTTTCATTCTCGTGTGTTTTATGCGTTTTATAGGTAGGTAAAAAACATTCCGCTTTACTACCCATTCCTACGCCACTGACCTACAATAATTTGTAAATTTTATAGTAAATTATGCACATGTGTAAATGTTAACACCACACCAAATTTGAATGAATTCGTTATAAGCATAGCAAATATTTAATAAATAATATGATTTTAACAACTAACCAATACGGCCCTGTACAATGAAAACGTTCAGACTTAGATCCTTGCTTTATAAGGCAATACTGAATTATTTATTGAGTTCTATTTGTGGTTAAAGTTTGATTCACTCGAACTGAAATACCTTGTATACAAACTACTGTTTTAATTTTTTTGCAACTACAACCCCTTTTGATCTTGTTAACAGTTCGGGTAGTATTCATTAAAATTTAACTGAACATTTTTGTGTGGACTGTTGGTTTAAATGAAACTGTAATAATATACTTTCAATTCTAGTGATCCGATCAACGAATAGTATCAATATCAATGCCCCTATGTAGAAAGAAGCGATTTTGTGAAGAAAACTTCATATAAACATGTGACCTGAAACCCTTACCTTATAATATTCAGGGTGTTCTAAGTTGAACCCTGAAGATGATTTACTTTTAATATTTTCAAAATGTTTAAATATTTTATATTTTACAATTTATTACAGAGAATGATCAAAAATCATTGCAAGATTTAAAATTTAAGAAATAGCAGTCAATTTCAGAACGAAACTTTTGATAACGAAAACAAACAGCTTTTCGAAACATAAGTAAATTTTGTTTAAAAAAAGAATTCTTTTTAGTGTTACAGAAACACACAATCAAATAGAAAGTATATAATCATTGCGTAATAATATTGAATATTAAAATATAGATCTTTTTTTGCTGAAAAATAGTGCGAAATATTTAAAGAATTACAAAAAAAAAACATTATTTAAAACCTATAAAAGAACTTTTAGTTGTGAGAAAAGGAATTTCAGTTACTGAAATAATATATAAACGTAGACTTTGCGTTGACTTGCATTATATAAAGCAGTTAAATAATTGCTTATTTCGATACGCTTAATGCTATTATCTTAATGTATGACAAGATAATGTTAATGTTCAACTTATTATCAATTTAATGGGAAATACTTTTAAAACTATGAATTGCAATGGTATGTTTAAATGTAAACACGATCATTGGAGGAGGTACTATTATGGGATCACACTAAAAAAGGCCTTAACTCTTATACATAAATAACAAGAATTGTTTGCCGTAGGACGGTGTTATCTGTTGGAACGACGTTTTTATTTCATCTCATTTAGATACGTTGTCTTAATGTATATAATTTAAAAATGTTTTTTTTTATTGACACTAATTTTATTACAAATAACTTATCAGCACGAATTTTTGTTCTACTGTATGATTTTTCTAACTTTCGGCGTTTTTAGGTCTCCATATGTATTTAAAAGTTAATAGTAATATTAATAACACAAACGCACAAAACAAAAATGTGGACTGACCTCTAGACTTCACTAAGCTGTTTATATGTATTTCGATGAGCTGAATCTGAATCCGTTGTCAGTTTTACTCCAGAATTTGAATAAATCACCAAAAATTGGTGAAAATTCTGAAAAATCTTGGAAAGACCGACTAATGAAAATCGGCAATGACTAAAAAAATATTTGGACCGGATAAAGCTTAATCTTGTTAATGTATTTTAATGCGTTGAACATTAGTTAGCCTTTTTGGCCTTCCGTAATTGAGTTATTTGAGAAAAATTACCAGAAAAATATGAATCACTGTAAAAAAACCGAAATGATTGAAGCCACAGGTTACAGGTTGTTCATTTAAGATTCTGGAATCTCGAACTGTTTCACACGTTTGTAACGTACATTTTTGTCCTCGAATTTTGTCTGTTCAGCTTTTCTTTTCAGTAACACACAGAAATCCGTCATCATATTTAATTAACAATCCATTTTTAAGAAAGCATTCAGCTGCTTGCTCCTTACTATAGTTACCTAAGTTTCCAGGAAAGTAATTTAGGCGAGAATTGCAGAAATAAATTTTTACATATTCATTAAACATCCTAAGCGTTGGTTGTTTCTTATCATTTCTGCTACAATATTATCATAGCCCTGGCTAGATTGCCGTGAGTTTTGAGTAATATTACCAAAACTCAGTCATGCTGCTCCCTCTATATCTATCATTGTCGTTAAGAAAACATAATCATAGTGAAACTTTTCTCGCATTTGAGATTCGTCGAAAAAAGGTTTCATTCAATTTTGAAATTCGGCAATATAATAATAATAGTTATGTATTGGAAACAATTTCCGTTTTTATAAAAAACCTTGAAAATTGTTACATCAGACCAAATTTCATATGGAGTGGAGGAAGCAGCTTCTTCGAAAAGTCACTCAAAGGCTGCTGTATAACATCGAGATTTCCTGGGCTGAGTGCTTCTCTGCCAGCCATTGTTTCTTTTCGTACTGATTGCTGTGGTCTTGTTGTAATGTGGTTGAGTGTGCAATGAGAGTATTTCCATTGTGTAGTAGTACCGCTTTGAAGCTCTGTTTCGAAGAGACTATGAACAATCTCTCTTTATGAAACCATGAACATCTATACAGTACACCAAATAACCTTCGTCTTCTTTATTGAAGACCTTTCGAAGGCACTGTTCTCGGTCCTCGTTGATTTCGTTAATGGTTCTACCAATGTCGGACTCTTTAGTACCACACCCAAAAATGTAGCCGTTTTATTTGGCAGCTCTATTTTTCTAATCATATCATTAAACTCATCCTGACTAAAAGCAACTGAACACTTCTCTTTGTTTCAACTTCTGCATCAGTTTCACTCTCTTCGATTTCGAGATTGACAAGAACATCATCCCTCAAAGAGCTGACGTCGATCCCTTCACACATACTTATGTAGGAATAGCAAAAAAGCTTAACCAATGTCAAACTCGTGTTCAGTGCATCAAAATATATTAGAATAAGACTTGGATAGGTCCAAATAAATTCCTTCGTTCAGTACAAATTTCGATGCAAGTGGTTTTCAAGCAATTTTTCTCAAATAGCTCCATTATGGAGAGCCAGGATAACAAACCAGTGTTCATTACATTAAAATACATAAGATTGAGGCTTTATCCGATCCAAATATTCTTTTTTAAAACATTATTCATGCCCTTAGTCAATTTGTTCACGATTTTTTACATTTTCGTATATATCCTAGCGATATACTCAAATCCAGTGGCTGCTGAAACAATGGATTTGCATTCAGCGAGTCAAAACAAATATGGACAGCCTAGTCAGTCCACTTTTATATTTCGTCTGTCTGTGTTTAATTTAATTTTAAAACTGTTTCATATTGCTCCTTTCCTTTTTTTGTAAGTGTTATTGTAAAAGGAAATGATAGTGCTACCCACAGAACACTGGAGATGATTTCTAAAATTATGGGATTATTTTATCACGTGCACACTTTCAACTTTGAAGATATTAATTTCAATTTCATCCTTCTGCAGGCCCTTTTTTACTTTTAATGACGTGGGTGAGTAGGCACTGCAGCACGATTCTAAGGCAGCTGCTTGTTTGGAGCATGTAATAGAATTTTGATTTGTATAGATTTTAGGAGACGCACATACTCCCGTATCAAATTATTTCACCTGCAGGACACGCGTGCCAAAACATTATCTCGTGCCATAACATATTCCAAGCCGCATTAGCCCGTGTCTAATATTTTGTATTGAAAACATGACAAGTATATGAAGATATTTTGATTCAATGTATACCCTTACAAACTATCACTATCATTAATTTTAAGATGGAAAAATATGGTTAAGAAGAGGTCTCACAGACAGTTTTAACTGGGAAATGCACCTGCAGAATTGCGTTGAGGTGACTACACCAAAAATACATAACGATCGTAGAGAAAGTAAAATGCTTACCTCAAAATTGCATATACAAATGTCATCAGTACTACTGTACAGCTTTGAAGTATTATTTCCTCTTTTAAAAGTCCAGTCGGTCTTAAATGTATGTACGATTTTTAAGAACAGAAAGAGATTGCAGGGACAAAGCAAAAAAATCTACACCTGCTGATTATAGAAAAGTAATAGGCATTTTACCACCCGCTTGGTAATCTCTGATTATATTAATTGAATTTTGAATTCGTTTATGCTGAGACAGCGTATGCAACATAAGTTAAAGTGCATATAAAGTAAAGTTAAAAATCCCCCTATTTATCGAAGCAATTCGAAATTTATGACCAGAGCATAAATTACTTTTATGGCATATTTCATTCATGTTTAACCAGACCGGCAGTAATGATCTGTAAACATCATAAACTTCATAATTACTCGGAAATAATACAATTGCGATATTATTCAAATGTAACTAAGTTGCAGTCTGGAAATTGCTGCTTATAAAATATAAATGCATTCGGTGATTGAAGCGAGAACTGGAATATAGTTGATATTCTTATAAATTTACATCTATGAAAAGGACTAATCATTACTAATGGACTTTTGTACAAGAAAATAAAATGTGACCTACATATTATGTGAACTATAGATATTCTTCTCACTTCGCTTTCTCATCATCACCTTATAATTTCTCATATGCTCAGTTATCCATTTCGTTCACCCCGCTATTTCACCCCTTCAAATGGTAAAACTGTCAATATTACAACGCAGAGTGGATATGCTATTTATATTTAGTTATTTTCGCTATATTTTATAAATAAAATGACTACTTAGATTGTATACGATATTAATCTTTCATTAACGATAGGTCAAAACAAATTTGCTTTTCAGATATATATGTCGCTGATGACGAGCATTACTGTCATGTAACGAATATGTTGCAGCCATGCTTTAAATTCCATCGGTCTATAAAACGCCAATTTCAATATATCAGGTATGTTTTTTTATATTAATTATATTTTGATATATAATTTTGGTTTGTATTTTGGATTATTATTTTAGATATTAGATATTTTTGGCATACCTAGACTGGAAGAGCAGTGTTTGACTTCATAAGATTCTTGATAGGTATAAAAAATGTTAGATAATAAATTTGTTTAAATTAGACAGGTTAGATTTAATTGTATCCTAGTTATCAAAATCATTGAAACAACATAAGTGTTTTATAAAAATGACTGAAATTTTTCAACCAAAATGTCAAATAGGTAATGATATAAATATTTTTTAATATGGCTGCGCTTTATCCCTCATTTTATAAAACATCCAGTACAACGTGAACAAACAGGTAATACAATAAGGCGAACAAATATTTGACCTGGGCGATTTTTATAAAACTTTTATGCCTTTTTCGGTTCTTTCTTGCTATATGCAATCATGAGGTAATTTTTCGTTGCATATTATTGAGGAATTTTATTTGTGGAATTCTCTATTTGCTACTCTGTTTATCCAGATTCTAGATTAAAGAATTAGAACAACTTTGTGATTAAATTATGTACCATAAAATTGTTCTTTTTGTCTTTTAACCACTAAATATTTAAACATAAACACATAATCTATCATTAGGTTTTCCTTGAATAAGTATTTTTTGCGTCTGTCTGCATTACACAGAAGTATAAACGTTTAAAATTCGTTATGCTTTTTGAGGAACCAACATTTAATATTTTCTATTCCATGCAATGAACACAAATTTTGGATTCATGCTTCATTTGCCCTTTACACTCGCTTTTACCAAATGATTCTCGGTTATATAATATTATTAAATTAATAACAAATTTTGCGTAGCCAGTTACATAAAATATCTCTGATTAAAAATGTTCTTGCTTCTTTACACTTCAGTAAATATGTATTGGAGATGACTGGTAGTAATGTTGGTGCTTACTAGTCAAAACCGACTTAACTGTTATGGTCTTATTGCAAAAAGCAACACAAAAAAATTAAGAACTCCTCTTTATAAGTTTGCGGTTGAATGCGCTTTATTCTCTTCACTTTGGTGCTAATAGAAATCTCTAGCGACATTATCCATTGTTGGGGAACTAGATGGCGATGCTGTAAAAAGTGTGTTTTATTCACGTTAATGTCTTGTTTATTTTCAAATTAATTTTATCAATAAAAACATTAAATCAATTTTAGTTCAGCCGACTCATCATAAAATTTAATATAGGAGAAATATTTTATATACGGCTTGCCTGAGGATATATTTTGTTGACGCCTTTTTAACAGCAAAAAAAAAACAGGGATAAATTAGTATGAAAATTTTATTTCGTTAATGTATTTATTTTTTTTTCTAATTTCTTAGATTGTTTCTTATTCCCTTTACTATTCTCATTAAATATTTACTTAAGGCATGTTTTAATTTAACGTTTGTTTTAATTTTTAGCTTATTTTTTATATGCAGGGTGATCTATCTGAATACTGCATAAATAGAGAGACAAATCGTCATGAGTGTAATCAGTTCAATAAAATAAAAAAGAGCCGACTAATGAACATCAGCAAAGTTTTGAAATAAAAAATTGGCGAAGAATGGTGATGAAACGATTGCCAGTTCTTTGGCGGATGATGTTCCTGTGTGAGTCGAGTCCGAAGAATTTTTTGAGGAACTAAAGAGTAGCAGATGGGATGAGAACCAACTTTTTATAGGGATCGAAAAAATTATCATTTAATTCAGCGTCCCAATCCTCTTCATAGTTATCTGTTCTGTTCTGAATCTTCAAGGGTTTCGTTAGGGGGAATATATAATTCGTTTATCTACTCAAGGGTTGGATGTTCGTTATCTGCTAATACAGATACTTGATCTTCTCAAATATTATAAGACCAACCTGCTATGTCTGCTTCTGAGTGAAACGACTCCTCGGTATTGGGTCTATTGGAAGGTCTAGAGACGGATCTATCTAGTTTTAGTAGATATCTGCATAGGAGCAAGTTTATGGGGATATGCCATTCGACGTGGTTTCCGTACGTTTTATGTCACAGACTTGTTTGTTAGTGGAAAAATTCTGTTTAGCTTGTTGGGATTTATTTTAATGGGTTGCAAGGTCCATATGAATTGGTAGTTGGTTCTGAATTGCGGGGGAATTTATGGATTTTGATATTGCAGGGGTTTTTGAAAGTTTTAAAAAGGTTTTTGATAATGTGGATTTTGTTGGTTGGCGATCTCTTAATTTTAATTGATCTTTGATAAGACTGGAATTGTTCTTCTTTCGTAATAAAAGCTACTGCGTAATTTAGATCACTTATTTCTTTGGTCCTTACTATTTCTTGTAAATTAATAGGTAAGTTACTTACATAATATGTGTCTAAACTGAACTTACTATAAACGATACTTAATATTCTTTTTCAAGAGCTTCTCCTGTTTCAATTTTGATATCAGCAAAGATTGAGGTTGCAAAACACGATTACTAAAAGTACTAAGGGATTCTCTCTTGGAATAAACAACAAGATGGATTAAATCCTCTTGTAAGGTTTTTAAGTATTTAATTCTAGACGGGACGAAATATTTACTTGAGCTTGTCTTGTTAACTTACTCTTAATGGTTCGTAGACTAAATTTATTTTATATTTCTTTATTTTCAGTGACTAGTTCATGACATGCACCAATGAAGTCATTTAAAACACATGGTGTTCCAGAGAAAGTGGGAATTACATCTATGCAAAGTTTTGACAAAAAATATTTGGTGAAGGGCTGGTGATGAAAGGATGGTCAGTTCTTCAGCGTTTGATGTTCCTGTAAGGTCGAGTCCGAAGAATTTTTTGCTCGGAGATAAAGAGTAGCAGATGGGTAATCAACTTTTTACAGGGATCGAGAAAATCAGTTTTGAAAATTCTTCAATAAAGAAAACGGTGGTTTTTTGGTGTACTGTACAAATTGTTCATGGTTTGTTGAATGGATTAAAACCTAACGTTTACAAATCCGAGGATTGGACATTATTCATAGACTCTTCGAAGCAGCATATGAGATGCGTTCTACAGAAAATTGTACTGGGTGTTAGAAGTTTGACTGCCTTAATTTTAACAGACTATAGAATACATTAAAATAAACAAAAAAAACTTATACGACATGGGTGCCAATCTCAACCATTTCCGAGAAAAAAAATATCAGAATCTCCAACTTGATGTCCAAAAGGTCGATAAATTAAGGAATATTGCATAGAATAACATAAAATACAATGTTTATTACTTTTTTCAACTTCTTTAAGCTTAATTCTAAAAAATAGTTAGCATTGTAATTTTAAAATTCGATAAAATTCATATTGAGCAATGTGACAACGACGCGGCGGTTAACACGTGGTACTAAGTTGTCCAGTAATATGCAATTCAATTGATGTTGCTATCTGGAATTGGACCGTGTTGGAGTGTTTTTGGCCAACAACCAACAATACGCAATTCAGTTGGTATCTGACAGTCGAAGGCTTGCGCTTTCCATCAAATAAAGATAAATTCGAGTATTTTCCACGCGCGAAAATTGGATTCGAAAGTGTCGTGCGTGCATCGAAAATGGTGGTGGACATTTTGAGCATATATTGTAGTTTGTTTTGTACTTGTGCATTTAAAAATTACTGAATTTTGATTTTTGGTAAGTACCTAAATTATTTTTAATACATACAGGTATGATTATTTAGACGACGAATATCTTAAAACATCCTGTTTTAAGAGATTCATAAGTACTAAAATTCGAGCTAAAATTTAAGCACAACACTATCTTTGTACTACAAATCGATGTTTCACAAACCTACTAAATGTTTCACAATAATAGTTGTTTACATTTTTGTTATTCCGTTATTCCTGACGCCATAATATAATCTCCATAAGATTGTTTCAAAAACTGGAAAACGTTTAAGTAAAAGTTTTCAAAAACCATCACTAATACTTGAACACATTGCAGTCAATTAACCATATCACGAAGAATAAATGATATCAACAATCCAAGAACATGTGATTGCAGAATTATGCGCAGCGCAATGCTGCCAACCGCACATCATTAAACATCTCGTTTAGCGCGTAATTAAAAAAATATTTCGGTTATTTTATGAACAGACCTCGTATAGTCACAGCATATAAAATGTATTAATCTTGATTTAAATATTTTTATGCACAAAATATTCCATTAGAATGATCATAATTGCGATAGATTTTGAAAAATTATATTTTAAACCTTAACAATCCCCCCAATTAAGTCTTTAATTCCTGCTTACGATCGTCATTCCCCTTGCTTCTGAAAATGATTAATAGACGAAAATTAGCCGTCGCAGAACCGGTTGGGACGAAAAATAAGAAACGATGGGAATTAATCCATTTATTTCAGGCTCGGCCTTTAATATAATTAGCAACGTGAGGATTTGTTAAACAATGATGTTACTTACAAATAAAATTAAGGCGTTGGCGTAAGCTAATAATCACGACGGCATAAAGCACACGGAGGTAATTGCTTCGGTCTCCCGATGTGAAAGAACCATAATCAGACTTGTCAAATATAACATCTTGTGACGGTTAGCCCAATAAGCCTTGTCTACCTGCTTGAGGTTCGGTTTTAGTTTGGGAGATGGACGCGCAATTGGATGCCTCAGTTTGTTTAACGGAGACGTTTTCATGGGAAAATAAAAAGGTCTATTTATTGTGAAAATGTAGGCATAGATGCATAGATTCATATCACTGTCTTTCTCCTTTTATTTACAATTAGGGAGACAGAGAGGAGATACTGAAATAAGAAGTTTTCTGTAATAACGCCATCCATTGATTAATACGTCACAAGTTGATAACAACAATCAAATAAAAATTTATATAAGGAGTTTTTAACGAAATTGTTTATATGGTTAGTATTAACTTTCTTATAGAACAATATTCAAAGATAAAGCACTACAAGCAATACACATTTTCTTATGCAAATACCCGATTATGCTTATCAAAAACAGACTTTTTCTCTTTGTTGCAAAGAACATGTGACATTAAAATTGTTAAGAAGTATTCCAAACTTTCAAGAATAACTGCTATTTTAGTTATTTTTCAACAAGCACAAGCAAGTCACGAAATTGGATTGCATGATACATTGACTAACACATCTTTGCATTTTAAGAATCCTAATTTTAAAAGAAAGCAGGTCAGTGCAGTTACAAATATGGCAGATGACAATACAATTTCACAGTGAATTTTTCAAAGAAAAACCAATGACATACATATAAAAAATTAAAAAATGTCTATCGTGCCATACAAAAACTGTTTAATTACATTATGCTGCTAGATTTATTTTTATTATATTGCTATTGTTAACTCTTAAATATACAGTACGTTCTCGGTTGGGGTATCACACTTTTACAAACTTTTTTATTATTGATTTTTCGAGAAAAAGTTATTCTTGATAAAAAGTTTTTCTTATCCTGGGAAACCATGTGCAATAACTGAATGTGTAATAAAATATACAGGGCGTCCAAAATAAAAATCAAATGTGAAATTTCCCCTCAGCAAAGTGCATTTAATTTTTGTTTTCGTTAAAAATTGTATTTAACAAAGTTTTTCGAGAACCCAAGAAATGTTTAAATATGTACGGTGTTTAGTAAGAAAAGAACAATAATCACATTTTCCTAATAAAAAGACGTCGCAATTTTTAACTATCTTACGTACCATATAATTATCATGAATGTTTCATAATAAAATCAAAGTCAACATATATATTAATTTTTATTAACTGCCCACCGAATAATTTATTAATAATGCTAACCCTGGAGTAACCCTTTCACATTTTCTTAAAAATGTGAAATGGTAGGATAAAACTTTTTATAAGTTAGTTTGAAGAGCATAAAAACACACATACACATAAAAACTACATTTTGACGCCAAAAAGGGTTCGATATCTTTTTTTGATATCAAGTTATTCGCAAATTAGTGAGCAAAAAATAAATAATGATAATGAATTGAGGAACACGACGTTAACAAAAAGACATTTAACTACCAAAACAAAATGCGCTTATAAAATTAATAATATTTATTATTATTAATAATATTGAAAATAATAGTACGCATCCGAGCATTTATAAACATCTTTACTTTTGGTAAAATTTTATTGTTCTTTCGTCACATAATATCAATATCTGTTTGTCATTGTTTTTGTTATTATTTTCAACCTTCATTTGGGTTCCATATTTTCAAGTAACCGTTTTTATTTTATGGAAAATTTTTTATTTATATTTGAATAAAGACATATTTTTTTCACCATAGTCATTGTTATAACAATAAAAAATCTAAGGAAGTTTAAAGGAACTTAAAAACAAGTTCCTAATACACAATCTATTTTACAGAAGAATATATATTCTACGGCAAAAGAAAAAATCTATTTCTATAATTCTATACTATTTAGATTTTTCTTTCTGTTTTTTAAAGTTTATTCTTCTATTTCAGTTGTGTTATTTTCATGCATTATTAGTGATAATATAATTATTTACGAATTATGTAACAATACAAACAAAGTAACTATTTGAATATTTATTAGAAAGTTGAATATATACGAAAAAATATATTGAAAATTTCCACAGTTGTAACTCTGTTGGTTATAATTATAGAAAATATGACTAACTGCAATGTGTGACACACTTTACAAATAAAATGTGTTTAAAATATTGTACTTAAGTGCACTACGATTTAATTAAATATATTCACTTCCAATTTGTATTTCGCTTTGTACAATTATTCACAACCAGAATGGATACGAACAACAACACTTAACACGCCTGTACACGTGACAGAGCTAAAGCTAACTAATCTAATAAGGAAGTAAAGGCCAAAGCAGGTGTATCAAAGAACTTTTATTACACATTAGATCATATATATCCTAATATTATTTGAAAGGGGCACTAGACTCCTGATACGTCACTGTTTTCACGTAAATGAAAAATTCCAATTTTTATTAAGCTTAGTATCTGAATGTCAATATTGTATTTTTATTTAAATTATTTCGAATAATATTTGCAATTGTCGCATTTACATTTAAGTATATTTTCCTGCATTAAGGGTATTTGTCAGAGTAACTAAATCGTTCCAATCCACTAATAGCCCTAATGCAGGGACAATGACCAAAACACTGGCACGTACACTTTTGTATGTGAGATAGCCAATAATGTAGCTCTGTTTTGTTCGTGCCGTTGCAGAGTACAGTTCGTTATCTGATGTCATCGATTTCTTTTTGAAATTTTTACTTCATCACATTTTTTTGTATACTTAGTTGTAATATAAATTATTTGTTGTGTTAGTGCGTAGGAAAGTATGTGACAGTTACAGCGCTCGAAACTCTCCTATATTCGAAAAATAGTTCTTGTAAAATAAAATACTGCCTCACCGTGAAGGTATGCGATAAACGCTGAGATTGCTACGTCTAGGTATTCGAACAATTAGTCAAGACAACTGAAATAAAAGAAATTTGGAGTGGCAGGTCGACACCCAAACTATAGCTTACGTGGCTGCTACAAATGTGTTGTTAACTCTATGACAATCTCTCATGTGTGGAAAAGACAAGCGCTCTTTGTGGGCACGAAGACTGACATTACACTAATTATTTTCAGTAATTATATGCAATTGCCCAGAGCGGAACAAATTTTTGTAGTAGATTTTAATTTATTTTTTCCAACCTTTCCCCGCTATTCAGATCCACCAACGTCTAGTCAGAAACACATCAGAAACAATAGTCGAAGATCGTATCTATGCAAAATACGAAAAAACACGGAACAGTTCATTTGGAGATACACTCGTCGAGGAAAAAAAACGACTTTAATTGGTTCCGAACACCTTTAGATTTTTCCCATGCACCTGGGCTAACGCGCCTTAGTTCAATTTGGTTTTGAATTTTTTTTATTGCGGACCCCCTCCGACGACATTAAACAATAACCACTTCGGTGTTTCATCCATCATACAAACTGACCTTGGCTCCACAGATGTGAGATTAGGTGTTATTCCCCGCTGGGGCGGCCGAGCCGTTTGCTGAACTACAGGAAAGTGACATTTAATTTGTTTTGATGTGCGGCTTCTTAATTCAAATCTCCGAGAGGCATTCCTGACGCGCTGTTATCGTCATCGACCCGTTGCATAATTTCTGCCCACTGCGTGCACTACGTGCTCTCCCATTAACATGTAAATGTGTGTTTTAGTTTTTTAATTGCGTGCAGTTACGTATCTTTGTTACAGGTGTCGGAAAAGACAGTTAAACTTACGAGGCCGAAAGAAATTACGAGGCGAAAACCCAATGCGGAATTTCTGACTTTCTAATGACTTGGTAAACAAATTCAAAAATTTGGCTTGGTATGGAATTGTCACGTCTAGTTTATGGTGAACAAATTCAATAATCCATGGTCTCATCGTGTTACCTTAGACCAAATATAATAAAAATATCTGTTGGTATTTGCAACCATCTGTAAGACCACACTACTTGTTTATATTTCATGAATATTTTCGATTGTCTTTAGGTTCAGAAATATTTACATACGGGGTGTAAGAAGTATGACTGCCATAACTTCAGCATGACATAGAAATAAATGAATAAAAAAGTTGTATATTACAAGGGCGTAAGATTAACAGTTTTCAAAATACAGCGAGTATTAATATTGAGGAGTTTATCACAACGTGACAACAGCGCTACACACCTGCTGATGCATACAACGTGTACACGCAGCAGACTTGTCCTACGGAATAAATGTAAACAACTATTATTGTGAAACATTTACTAAATTTGAAGACAATTGTTTTCCGGTTTTTAAATAAATAAAATAAAATGTATCGATTTTATAGTACGAAGATAGTGTTGTACTTAAATTTTAGCTCGAAGTTTAGTAATTACACAGACCCTCAAAATTTAACTTTTTTTGGAAGCAGAAACTTGAATATATATTTCCAAAGGATGTAGGTGCGCTGAATCCGAATCTGGCAGCAGAATTGCTCTATCACGTCAGGTTTTTGAAATATCCTAACCTAAAAGTGCAAAAAAACACTTTTTCTTCATATTTGAGGTTAAGTAGTAATGCCATCTATTCTTTTTCAAAAAACTAATACATTGAATCGAAAAGTACAAGGCTCCCTCCTTCGAATGCCGTTGAGTTTGCTCAAATATCTTTTTTTCGTTGAGATGTCACATGTTGAAAGTTTATCAGTTTCTTAATATGCGAAAATCTGCTAAGGATCCCTTAGACATCAAGCAGTCGATTGCAATTCAGAAACTTCATACCCATACGGTTGGTGGGTTTGGAGTTGGTGGGCTTGGGGTTTGTAAGCTTGGAGTTTGTAGGTTCGAGTTTTGTGGTTTTGGGGTTTGTGGGTTTAGGGATTGTGGGTTTGGAGTTTGTGGATTTGGAGTTTATGAGTATTGAAGGTTTCTGAGTATGAAGTTTCTGAGCTGCAATCAACTGTTTGACGTCTAAGGGATTTTTAGTAGATTTTCGCATATTAAGAAACTGAAAAACTTAAAAATTTCAACAACGAAAAAAAAAAGATATTTGAGCAAACTTAATTGCATTCGAAAGAAGGAGCCTTGTACTTTTAAATTATATGTATTTTTTTTAAAGTATAGATGGCATTACTACATAACCTCAAATATGACGAAAAACAGTGTTTTTTGCACTTTTAAGTGAGGATATCTCAAAAACCTTACGTGATAGACCAATTCTGCGGCCAGATTCGGATTCAGAGCACCAAAATCCTTCGGGAATGCATGTTAGTGTGTTTGCTTCTTGACCCTTGTTGACCTGTGTTATGAATCTCTTAAAACAGGAGCTTAACTTAACCAAATTAAGAATTTGAAAAATATGTAATTAAAATACCCAAAGATTCACGTCGTCCAAATAATCATACATTTTAAAAATAATTTAGGGGCTTACCAAAAAGCAAACTTCAGTAATTTTTAAACGCACGAGTACAAAACAAACTACAATATGTGCTCAAAATGTCCATCACCATTTCCGATGCACCCACGAGACGTTCGAATCCAATTTTCACGCACTCGCTCGAAAACACATCATGAAAAGAAAATAGTGGTACGCAAAAAACACTCCAACACGGTCTAATTCCAGATACTAACACCAACTGAATTGCGTATTGCTGGACAGCTTAGTATCTCGTGTTAACGCGCCGTTGTCACATTGCTCGATATGAATTTTAACGAATTTTAAATTTATTACAACGCTAATTATTTTTAGAAATAAGCATATAGAAATTAAAAAAAGTGATAAACATTCTATCATGGTATTCTATGCACGCAATTATGTCAATATTCCTTAATTAATCGAAAATTTTTTTGAGTTTAGGAACCATGTCATATAAGTTTTTTTGTTTATTTTAATGTATTCTATCGCCTGTTAAAACTAAGGCTGTCAAACTTCTAACACCCTCTATAATTCTAAAAGTTGTCCCATACATAAAAGATGTTAAAAATAATTGTAGAAAATTATAGGTAAGTTGCAATGATTGTAGTTTCACTAAAGTATCTAAAATTGTTATGTGTTATTTGTTATGATGTATTACCTATATCCACGTCTATGAGGACAAATTAGAGTTAGATATTATCAACATGGTTTAAAAAATACATCTACTGTTTCAAATTTATTTTATATAATGAGCTTTACAAAGAATAAAGAGTACTGGTTATAAGTAAATTATAGTTCTATGACGTAGCTGTACAGGGTGTTATTTAAGTAAGTGGCCAAACCTCGAGGGATGATCCTTTGAGCGATTATTTAAGTTCTGTAATGCTTCGTTTTCAGAATAAAACTTTTTTTTAAAATCGTTTTATCGTAAAAATTGTAATAATTCTTTAGCTGATTTTATGGAAATTTGGGAGTGTTATTTATGGTAGAAAGGGGCTAATTTCACCCTAACCAGATTAAAATTATTAAGTTCAGTGGCGTCCCTGGTGGCGTTTTAACCAATAATTTTGACAAAAAAATTGTGCGTCACTGACTTTTTAAAAAGCTTTAGGTTTAATTTTTTCGCATTAAACATCTAAAAATACAACTTTTTTGCCTCTTGAATTTTTTCGTATATTGCTTCCTTTTTGGAGAAAAAAATAAATAAAAATCACTTTATTGCATATCCATGGACAACAAAGAACCCATTTTTTCATCATTAATAAAACACAAAAATGTTTTTTCAGCTAGCATTAATTTTTATAACAATTTCTAATACTAGAATAGACTATTGATATGGAAAAAAATAAAAGGTACACCCCAGTTTTTGATAGCTTGGTAGTTTTATCTTTTTATTCTGTTGTGCCGGAGATGTGCAATAAATTGATTTTTATTTTATCTTCCTCCAAAAAAGAAGCAAGATACCAAAAAATTCAAAAGACAAACGCGTTGTATTTTTAGTAGCTTAATGCGAAAAAAATTATAAAAGCTTTAACGTCAGTGGCACACATTTTTTTTGTCAAAAATATTGGTTAATGTGCCCACCGGGACGCCACTAGACTTAATAATTTTAATCTAGTTAGGACTAAAGTAGCCCCTTTCTATAGTAAATAGCACTGCCAAATTTCAACAAAACCGGTTAAATGATTAAGATTTTTATGAAAAAATGATTTTTGAAAAAAATTTGACACCCTGTATCTTGAAAAGAAGCATTACTGGACCTATGGTTGTATAAACTTTTCGTCTTAAAATCACTCAAAAATCTGGCCACGTACTTAAATAGCACCCAGTATATCAAAACTAGATATACCTAAATTACATAATAAAAGCGAAAACACTAACACACCTTCTTGTAACATGATTTTATAATCTGTGGTCAAATTGCTCCGGACATCTCCCAGAAGTATAGTGGAAAATTTAACCCATATGAAGAGAAGTGAGTATAACCTGCAATAATTATAACAAGAAAGAGAGAAGTGTTCTAGAGTGAAAATTGTACAGGACATATCCAAGGAATCCTGTGGAAAGAGTTAGATTGGATAAAAAGGAAACTGAAGTTGTCATAAAGGAAACAAGGAATCCAAAAGTGCACACAAAAACGTTAGATCACTGATTCATAAAGACATAATGATCAAAATCTACACATAATAACAATAAAATTTATTAAATGATAGACATATTATTTATCTGTAAAATATAAAAAGAAAGAGCTCTATAATAATTAAATTAATAATTTATTTTAATTGTCATCACAATACAATTTTATGCAATTAAAATTGAAAGAACAGTAATTGATTTATTTATAAGTAATCATAGTAGATAAGGAAACAAACAAAAAAACATTTATGTTAATTTTAAAAGTGGTTTTACATTGTTCTTGATAATAAATTGGAAAATATTGATAATCTGTTTCACTGTGTGATGTGTTGCATGATTTTAACAACTTCCTGCTACAATTCACTACTGAAGATAAGATCTCATGTAATAAAATATTAACTGAAATCAAAATTCAAAATATAAATTTCTTAAAATTCAAAATTTTTAATTCATATTATTATAATTGGCGCCCAACAACAATAAATAGCATATATCAAATTTCATTTCTCGTAACAGTGGATAGTTATCCACTGTTACGAGAAATGAAATTTGATATATGTTAACATATTATATTTTAAATTAACAATAAACAAAATCATCCCAATTTATTACCGTAAAGTGGGGTGAAATTGATAACTTTTCAGACAATTTTCAAATTTTTTGCTATGTATTCTAGGAACTCGATAGCTAAAAAATTATGATATCAAATAAAAGGTATTACAGAAGCAACTGTAGCATTTTCAATACGTAATTCCTTCACATTTTGTTAAAAAAATAATAATAGCGTGCTGTCAATGTCATACTTTAAATGGGGTCACTTTGATAGCGCCATGCTAACGTAATGAAACACTACGTTTTACTTATACAAATTATCAAAGACACCCATTTTTAATTTGGTCAGTGTAATGAATATATTAATGTATTGTCAATGTTTGACTACAAAGGGGACACTTTGATACGTGGCTAAAAGTCATTATCAAAGTCGCCCCTTGGGTAACATTTATCATTTCTTAGCTTTTATATTTTTGTGAAAATGTATGTGTTGAATATTAAAAAACTTGTAAATATGTAACTTTATTAAACAGAAAATATAATCCAGCATTTCAGTATCTTAAATTAAGTGACACTAAATGTTAATCAGTAATACATTAGGTAAAGTTTTACTGTTCAAAAATCGCGCAAAAATCATCAACGCAATGTTTAAAATAATATCTCACTCGATCCTTGCTTCCCTGGACTTCTGGATATTGTAATACTGCCAAAATATCATTTAAGACACCCCAGTTTCTAACTATGGGGTTACTTTGATACATATCAAAGTGACCCCATTTTGCTATCAAAGCCACCCCATCTAACAAAAAAATTAGTAAAAATGTTCCAACTGATAGTATAATATTGTGTATCATTTGAGGTTATATAGACACATAACACAATATTTATACAAAAAATTATGTAAATCAAGTAATAAATGTACTTAATACCAAGCAAATTTGGCAGGGTACAAATTGGCGCCAAATATGATGTACATTTTTATTTTACTTTAAAAATATGAAGAAAAAATCTTTCCTTATATTTGTTTCAACTACTTTGCATCAAAAACTGTATGGAAATGAATGGCTTCACTCGGATGTCGTTGGATAGAATTATGGGGGGTATTTTAAACTAAATATCATTTTTAAGTGTAGTATCAAAGTCACCCCACAAAATTAATTTCACCCTGTTTTACGGTACTGATTTTTCTAAACCGTTTGACCAAGTTAACCATAACATACTCTCAGCAAAGCTTAAATACGCTAGTTTATCTTTGTCAATTTCAAACCTTTCCATACCTTGGTATGGACACAATATGTTGGGCGTTAAACTTTTAAACCGTTTAAAACATTTGTAACATCAGGGCTCTGCCGTGGGACCACTACTTTTTATAATATTTATTAATGATATTGTTAAAACTATATTGTAACATTGATTTGGAAACGGTTTGTAAAATATTACAAAATAATTTATATAGAATAAATAATTGGATGAACTTTCGTTAAATGTTGAAAAAATGCAATGTTATGCTATGTACTAAAGAACTATTTGATTATAAGTTAAATAACGCTATATCAAAACATCCTCTTAACATAAAATTAGTAATGAAAATAATACTGATGTTCTTACTGTTTTTACCCTTTAAAAGCCAATAATGATAATTATTTGAAAAAAATTGAAACCTTTGACACGATTGTAGATGCTTATTTAGATGTATACGCCAAAATCTAGCCGTTGTTGTTGAATATACCAGTATAATAACAATAATCTTAATTCGTGCAATACACTAATATCTGTAGTGGTGCTTGGGTTTACTAGAAAGAACTGACAATGAAGTCTTGTTAATTGACCATTCTTATGGGATAACTTTAATTCAGGCCGTTATAATTCTGGGAACTTATAAACCCTGTCAATGAACAGAATTAATAATGTCTTTATGTATTGACCTTGTCGAGGACACGGACATATTTATAAATTAGAAGCACGAACGTATTTAATATTGAAAACAGGCACAACCTTTTCTAGTAAGCGTTAATTATGTCATTAAACTCTCCACACCATGGGAAAATTGCAAAGAACAGTTGCAAATTCTCGAATCCTATAAATGTTCCTAGAAATACTTTTAAATAATGAAATTTAGATTTACAGTTTTTGACAACTTTTAAAAGCTCCAATAAACAGTGCCAATTATTTTTTTACTTTGACATCCTCTGAATGATCCAGTGTTGCATTTTCAATTTTGAGAACGGAATTATCAGTTTCTGTTTACTTTTTATAAATAATTTCGTAATATATATTAATTTTCTGCCAGCTGTTAATTGCTTCTTTGAACATCGCGTCTTCCATGAAGATATTTAATCTTTCATCTTAATGTTCTATTCTAGAATCCCTCCCGTTTATGCACGTTACTGCTCATTGTTTACCTATTTTAAGTACGTCATAACTTGCCAACAGCAATGCCTCCTCACGTAGTAGGAAGTGCAATGTATACTTATCTAGTAATTATTTACGCCAATTAACTACACTGTTACGCTATTCTTATAATCAAGACTGGGAAGAAATTAGATGATTTACTGTGTAATGGTTTAATTGTAGTAATGAATGGGTAGATCCGTGTGGTACTGTTTTATAAGATATTATTTCCGTTTTTTTCTTCCAAATTTGTGCACAATTTATATTCTGAAGACTTGCAATAATAACAAATAATTGTACTAGTAATAATAGTTGCAGGTATGGTACTAAGTTACATTAAGTGGCAGAAAATTGGACACCTAAAACTTGGATTTTATTTATTTATTCTGACTTTAGATTCAAATTTGGTGTGTGAAAATACTATAGGATACACTGGTCTGGTCCACGGTCAAGCCCGTTATTTTGTGGCTTAGTGTTTTTTCAGTATAGAAAGGAAAAATCCAGGGTAACTTTGTAACAAAAATCTGTATGCTCTAGATCATGGGTCTATAGGAGCTTGCATGCCCCAGTAAGTATAAGGGATTACGGAGTTACAACAGGATTACATGCCCAATTCCTCAGGGCTTCACACACCCAAGGTAATGGGGTTGGAGGATTTCTAGGTTATGGGGTAATGGAAGCCTGCCAACTCAATATCAGACCACTCATGTCTGAGATCCTTGTCCCCACAGAGTTTCATGATCCTACACTCTAGCACATCCTGAGTTATGGGGTTAAGAGTTATAATGCCATGGGGTTATTTGATTATGGTGCAATGAGATCATGAATTCGAATGTTTTTCCAATCATGACTACTCAAGTCAATTTTTCTTTAGGAATGTCTTGATTGTTGTTGGAAGTAATAGAATTTGCTAGATGTTTGGCAGTCACGTTACCTCTAATGAATGAAAAGAAATCTTTCTTTTGTTTAGGCATGCATGATGGTTGGTTTTGCTCACTGTTGGTGTTATGGTAAAGGAAAATATTGCTACAAGCAATACCCACATCTCCTTTAATTTTCTTTATAGAAATTCTGGAAGCTCTCATCATACTCTATCTTACACCAGGATCAGTTTTCCAGTAAGATAATACATAACGACATATAATAAAGTAACACTGGATTATCTTGAGCATGACGCAATGAATCTCTTACCATAGCTATCTTCAGATATTTCCTCTATCAGATATTGTCATTGTCAGTAGAAGATTGTCAAACTTTGCTCACTCTAATCTTGGTGATGGGTTACCAAAAATGATTAAAATAAAATTACAAGTGCTGGGTGTTTAGTTTTTTATGGGAATTGGTATATTTTCTGCTATCTCATCAGATTTACCCCCCCCCATAAAACTTTCTTCATTATAAAAACAAAGCGTTTCACATTCAGGTAGCTCCTCGTATATCGGTAGTAGTGTAAACGCTTCTGAATGATGGAACACTTGTTCGTTTCATGGGATTGATTAACCATAATATTTGAAAGAGACAAACAATTAATCAAAACTCACATAATTCATTCTGAATGGACTGTGTTTTTTTAGTTGTGCAATAGTACTCGACTGAGCTGAAAATTACAATATCAGCGGGCGTCAATTATTACAGTTGTAATTTACATGGGAATATTTTTGAAATCAGACAAACTTTATTGGATTTCTGACTTGGCGGCTACTCATAAGCATTCATACGTTGTATTTGAATGGATATTATAATCACATTCAACATAATAGAAAATGGAAAGAAAACCAAGTAAATTAATATACATTTTGAAATCATGTCTATACTCCGCGGTCGAAATGATAGAGAGTGACTAAGACATAATATAAAAACACTATTACCATAATGCGTATAAAATATAAAATGATTTTTATACGGTTCAATATTATTTATTTTTGTGCCGCTCGCTACGCACATCGATAGAATCTATAATCGTCTAGAGACCGAGTTACACTGAACGTCGATCTATATTCTATCTCTGTCTTTTGCAAATGATAGGGAATAGGGAAATGCTTTTTTAGTGGGTGTAAACGGACTTGATTTAACCCGTCCTGAGAAACGTCATAGCATAAGCGTAGACGAGGGGTCTAATTCCGTGGCTATAATAAATTTATAAATTAAAAAACACATTTGGGACGTTTTAAAATGCTGTAATAATGAAAATGGAACAAAGTGCCTGTTATAGCAAACCGTAAAAAATATTAGATGTTATGTTTTATTATCTTTTTTTATTATTTTTTATATCTTGTTGCATTTTACGCAGACACGCCGATGGATTTTCGTTCCCGGCACGCTTCATCCCCTTACTAGTCCAAAAGCTAGCGATGAATCACTCTCTATAATTTCGACCGCGGAGTATAGATTCAGATCTTTCAGCAATTTGGATGGAAATTATTTTCCAATAATAGTTTGAGAATCATTGATTTCTACGTTGAAGGCTATAGAAGTTTAAAACCAAGTGACTTTATTTTGCGTACCCATATCCTTTAAACTAAAACAGTAGTCAATTTTTATAAGTAAATATGACCAGATGAATATTAATAACTATTGCGTTACTGTTAACATAAAAATTAGTAATATTAAACATTTTATTAGCAGGCATTATTGGTCTAATTAGAAGCAAATGGGAATATTTGTCGTTAAGTATTATACTTTACTGTTCTTGCTAGTCCTTGACGTTTTATTAATGGATTATCTTTGATCATTAGTCTTCCTTTTGTTCATATTCAATTAGTTCATCGCATCAATAAATTAGTGCACCTGTTTTGTTTCATGCTGAACGGAAAAGTTCATTTTTGTATTAAATTACACCTACATGTAAATAATAACAATTCGTAGAAATTGAACTAACAAAAATAAACTATTTTAATTGTATGAGATTCTTTCGAATTGGCAACACGTGCTTAAGCAGAACGATATAAAATTATTATTATACTAAAATCGTTCCTTGATATTTGTTCTTATTATTTGAAAAAATTATATATTTAATAACAGACAGAAATTATTTGATTCTGTAAAAGCCAATCGACAGAGCTCCTCAGTTATGCCAGTTAAGGCCCGAAGTGGATTTTTTCCAAAACTAATTGTAGTTGTCGCTTGTCTCAAAGGAAAGTTTTCGGTGGCAGGAGCTTTAGAAAGTAGGTATTTATATCAACCTTTAATTCTAAGCAAAGTATGCCCTGTACAAAAATGTTGAAAATAGTTTTTGAGATATTGAACGATTGAGTCAAATATACTCAAAATAAGTCATTTTTTAAATAAAAACAGTCGAATGTCAAGCTACATAACTAATGATAATGAAGGAAAGTGTAGCCAAAATCTTAGAATTGCACCAAAATTGTACGCTATGTGTATTTCAATCTACGACATCGCGCTTGGAAAACTTTTGAACACTTGAAGAAGTTTTTTACAACATGCAAGTTAGTTTTGGTTTGAAGAAACAGATTAAGATAAACGTCTGGTGTGGTATTTGGTATTGCATTCCTTTTATTAGACGGATTAACCAGTGGGTGTTGTTTAAGTTTTTTTGCAAAACTATTAGAAGTGGTTCTTCTATTAACAAACATGACGTGATATTGGTTGGTAACATATTGGTGCAACGGCGGTGTAATTACAATTTCTTAAATAGAATAAATTCCGGAAATAGATTGTGATGAACGTACCGCTTAGGTAGCCAACGCGGTCTCCAGATTTGACACCATTTCTTGTGTTTCTTTAAAAATAACGAGCGTTCAAATAAAAACGTGGTCGAAGTTGGCTCTGACACATTGGACGTAGGGAGTAGCTTATAGCGACCAACTTAACCTCATTTCTCAACGAGCTGTATAGCAGCTGTCAGTTTCAATAACGTTAATGACTATATAACTTTATTTTAAAGAATAATCGTGATAACAATAACAAACAATTAAAGGAGCTGCGGAAAGTGTCCCCCTCCTTGTTATAACAATAAATTAAAGCAGCTGCTGAAAGTGTCCCCCTCCTTGTTCCAAGCACTTTTCACACCTGTTCCTCAAAGAATTAAAGACATTTTCTAAGATGCTCGGGGTATTGTTAATTTCACGAATCTTGTCTATAAGTCGAGCCTGCAGATGGTTTAAATCAGGAATAGGCAGTTCAAAAATAGTGTTTTTAAGGTAAGGCCACAAAAAGAAATCACACGGCGTAATATCACATGACCTCGGTGGAAATTCATGTTCAGCATTGAGACTTATTAGTCGATTTTGGAAAACTTCCCTCAACATATTCATCGTCTCGCCTGCCGTATGTGCCCTTGCGCCATCTTGTTGAAAGTAAAAGTTTGTAATTTCGTTTTCTTCCAGCTGGTTAACAAAAGGAGCGATAATTTCTTCTCTATACCTTTGCGCAGTAAGAGTACCATTAAAAAAAATAGGTCCATAAATCCTCCTTCGATTGAGAGCACACCAAACTCCAATTTTTTGAGCGTGTAGAGGGCCCTCGACAAAAAAGTTATCTGGTTTTTCAGAAGACCACATTCTCATATTCTGTGAGTTTACGTAACCACTTAAATGAAACCAGGCTTCATCAGAAAAAAAGGTGATATTATGAAGTTCACCGTAGTTGTTTAAAAACCATTCACAAAATACAGCCCGTCGCGGAAAATCAACTTCATGAAGTTCTTGCTGACAAGTTAAACGATAGGAGAACAAACGCAAATCTTTTTTTAACACTGTGTGGCAGGTACCGACTGATACTCCCACCATTTGTGATAAAACACGTACAGAAGTTCTTGGCGCATTTTCCATTATTTGTTGGACATTTTCTTTTAATTCTTCAGTCCGCTTTTTAGGTCGGCCGCTTCCTTCTTTTCTTGTTACACTGCCCGTTTCACGAAAAACATTAACACAACGCTGAACTGCACTTTGAAAAATTTTGTACTCAACAACGCCGGGAAATTGATTTTGAAATTCTATGAAACATTCCTCAATAGAATACTTCCATATTCCATCAATCTTGCGTCCATTTCTAAAGTAGGACTCTATGATAAACACTTTTTGTTCTTGAGAAAACACCATTTTAAACGCTTTTTAAAACGAAAATATTCAAATTGATAGCGGCGATATAGCGCTTTGACAGATGACTTTTAAGTTCATTTGCTATACGCTACGCCCTACGTCCAAATTTTAAGAACCAACTTGACCACGTTTTTATTTGAACGTTCGTTATATAGCGGATATCATCAATTAGATTTATTCCAATTGTGCCACTTTTAATTGCCAGCTTCTTGTCTTAAGGAATGACGACATCATTTGGAAATATGTATTACTGAAAATAGACGTGCTTTCTAACATAATTTGTAAATGTTTAATTGTTACTTTTATTTTTTCACTTTCTGTTCACTCCAAATTAAATTATTATAAAAAAAACATTTTATGGAAAAAGACGAAGAAGTAGATAATACAAATCTTTTATTTGTGTCTACTATTAATTTATAATATCATATAAAATAGTAATTAAGTAGTGTTATATAATATACAAGAAATATAACTTTTAACCACTACCACTTGACTTGAAAATTGAGTTGATTTAATTCAAGTCTAGCTCAAGTCAAATTGAAAATTTCTTTAACTATCACCTTAGCTTATTGTGTTGGGTGATTTGACTAAGGCATTTGATTGTGTCTCCCACAGCTTACTACTGCGGAAGCTAAGTTGCTATGGTGTTAGAGGTTGCACCTTCAATCTGTTCTCAAGCTATTTGAAAAACAGACGTCAGTGTGTTACAGTTAATGGCAATACTTCCAAGTTTAACCGTATTGATCACGGTGTTCCGCAGGGTTCTGTTTTGATACCCTTGTGTGTACTATTCGCGCGATGAGATTACCCGAATTAATATGAATAAAGATTCCTCATGTCTAACTGAAGATTCATCTAACATGTTATCTAAAACCATAAATTGGTTTTCATTGAACTATCTTAAAATTAATAGAGATAAATCCGGAGAGTATAACGTTTACCACTACTCCAAGGTATGTAGAACATAAATGTGTTAAAATCCTTGGTTAATACCAATTGTAATCAATTGATGATAAATTGACTTGGTGTGAGCATGTTGAGTCCATGAATAAGAGGTTGTCTGGAGTATTTTTTTTTTGTTAAGGTAACTAAGAGGGGTGATTAACACTGATATTTTAAGATCAATTTATTTTTCCCTCTTTAATTCCATCTTGTCTTGTGGTATTGTGCTATGGGGGGCTACTATAGCGCTTTAAAAACGTTTAGAATCCAAAAAAGCCATTCGTATTCTGGCCAATGTAGGTTATAGAGACAACTTTTTGTGAAGAACCTTGCAATTATGCTCTTGCTATCGTTATTTGTTTATTACTGTTTACTGCATATTCATAAGAATATTGCCAGTTACACGGTTTAATCGGATATACATAATTACTGTACTCGTACTTCTAAATTCTTGTGGCTACCTAAATATCGCTTAGCACTGACTACGAGAAATTCCTTAAATTTAAACATGTACAATGTCCTCCCATCCCATGTAAAATCACTGTTTTGTCAAACTTAAGTTGTGTATAAAGAATTATTTGTTGTCAAAATGTTTTTTTCCGTTAGTGACTTTATGGAGAGTGTTCATGAGTTTTAGTGGTTGCTTTCACTCTGACGTTTATTATGTAAATGAGGTAATTTTTATTGTTAGGTCAATGTGTATTTCAATTAGTCCAGTGTTTAGTTGTCTTTTCTCAAATTGTTGTTTTTATGATCGTGTATTTCTTTGACTTGCTACCATAATATGTTATGTATTAATATAGCCCAATAAATAAATAAATAAAATATAAATAAATATTGCCTGCAGTTATTTATTTGTGTTTCCGTTCTCTTTTTCTTTATTTTTTAGGTATTTCTCCACCCGTGAAGAAAATTTAAATCTAGTGAAATTTTTATGAAAATAGTTCCGCCCAACCAAAAAATTTCGGACTGAAAATGCAGTCAAATACAAAATACAAAACACAGTACTTTATATCGCGCACTTTAAAATCTTCCTGAAAACTATTACGATGGTCTATCTGCAACCCTGAATGATCTTGAGGTGCCACTGGTTCTTGCTGATGAAATGTACTTTTTGAAATTTTCAACTTATTATTATTTCAACTTCAGCCATCCTCCATATCTTTTAGGTCCTCTTCAAGCAATGGCTAGTGTAACTGGATGCACCTGAGAGTTTTAGGTATTCTGCAAATCTTTGGGGAATTTTTGCGAAACTGCCAACTGGTTGTATTGTGCACTTGTGGTAATTTTAGTAAATGAAAAATCTATTGTTTTACTTGTTTGGATCTCAATTGTAAATACTTATGATAAATTTCATACCCTCTGGAATCTAATCCTACATGTTTCTTTTTGATTTTGGTATTATGTAAAATTATAACTAAAATTTTCCCCTTGTCTTCTATATCTTTAACAGTTAAACTATTCTGCAGGCCAACATGCCCTATTTAAACCAAATATTAGTACCAGTTTCATTAATAAGAACTTTTCGTCTGGAGCCTCTTTTAAAAACATAATGAGGTTTTCCATAGTGAAAACTTTTGATTTCTTTGCTTCGTATGTGTCATTTTAAAGTTTTAAAAAGGCAAGGTGCTTTTTATATAGTATATATAACCATCTTTTCGTTTATTTGTATAGTACTTTTCAACATGGAATATGTAGACCATGGATGCTTTAAGAGATTTTGCCTAAAATAACGAAAGACATTGTATGAAAAACACTAAATGCTGACTTTGACGCAAGGGTTTCTTTAAGTAATTTGTAATTTTTTTCACATTGAGTTTGTTGCATGTCAAGTGTTTTGGAAATAGGTAAAATGTAATGTCCATGGGAAAACATCTGGTATGGTTGCGAAACGAAATGCAATATTCAAATTTTATTAATAATTCGTGAAATAAAACAATCACGAGCAGGCTCCTATTGGAACAAACTCTATAAATGGATTATTTTAAAATACAAAACACAATAGTAATAGCGATGCCGGTCACGACCGGTCGCCAAAGTGACCATTACATATAAATTGATCCTTTTATGCCCCGCATAGACCTTTTCCAGACAAGTTAAACTCCAGATCTTTTTTACGTTTATCGACACCTATCTTAAAACAAGATAAAAAGTTAAAACTGATATTGCATTCGAGATGTGTGGCATCGATTAATTTATGGTCCGTGTTCAGTATTCTCACGTTTGCTAGCCTGTCGATTCTTATTTAGGACGCGTTCGGATGAGCCAGTAATAAAACCGTGACATTTACAATGGGACAGAGCTAGGCGCGGTGATTTAAATATTTTTTTATTATCTTTACCAACAAAAATTTATTTATGGCCTTAATTTTAAAAATCCGGTGAATGAATGTGAATACTTTTTAATATACCTCGGAACATATTTGAGTTATTTATAAATCTGGAAATGTATTTAATTTAGCTGGTCGGAATGTAATCTTGAAAAAATATGTGAAATGGTGATAGCCACTTTCATTACTTTAATTTATTTAAATACTTGGTCGCAATTGCAAATATAAATCTTTACACCAGTCGAATAAGATCGTAAAACCTGAAAGTTAAAAAAAATTATTAGTAGACATTTTATTGCATTTATGAGGGGGAAGGATATATAGAAGGATAATATCAAAAAAGTAACTCGAAATAAGTGACGCTAAGTTGGTGAATTGCAAATAAGTTGCAAAATTACGTATTTTTCACTTATTGACCATGAAAATATAACCTCTATTTAATTCAAAAAGAGCGAATTCCCGAGCGGCTTTCGCCTGACCCTGAGACAATTTGTTTGTAACTCTGTTTTGCACATCCTACTTTGTTAGTTATATGACTATCTTTGGATCAATTAGAACCTATATCTGCGATATTAACTTCTAAAATTAACGTTTTTGAGTTACTTTTTTCGAAATCCTCGGTAACGTTAACATTTGACAAATGTAATAAAAGAAAATTGATTGTACCTTTTTGAGCCGTAAAGCTAATCATTTTTCAATTTTCAGAAGACAAGAGACAAACGAAATTACATGTTTTCCGAGTGTGAAGACGATTTCTTGATAAATGTTTGTGCTGTAGGTATAGTACAGATTGTTGCAGATTAATATGATCTGTTTTTACCGTACTTAACACTTCTATACGGTATTATAATTCAGACACCTTATGAAGAATCACGTTGACGTACGATGGAGCAAACCATCCACAGTTCGATATAGTTATTGTTTTCTGATGTTAGAATTACCTTGAATCTAATGGGCAAACCTTCCAATATTTGTAATAAAGGTGCATGTTTCAAATAAATAATCTCGTGCAAATTATATTCATGAGTAGTCCATCCAAAAGGATATTTTACATATTATGTATCTTATTGTATTGCAGCTTCGTTAAAAATCACAATGGTCAGTGTGGATAAATCAATCAACAGTATCGAAAATCTCATGTCATTGCAAAAGATTGTTCCAGATGGATATTCTTCTTTGGGAATCAGTGTTTGAAGTAGCAGATAATAAGTTCACTAATGTTGCAGTTCTGGTAAATCTGTACGTGGATGCCATCGAAAAAGAAAGCTCTGCATCTGTGCCTCATCGTCAGCTTCACCATGGAAGTGGGAGAATATCCTGCTCTTCATAGATATCCTTGTCAAGAGAAAGTCGAACGGTATCCTAATGTAAAGCCTTTACAGGAAGCCAACTCGTATGCATAGATATTCGAAAGTTGAGACCAATCACTCAAATCCAACCCAGAAACAAGGTACTGCCAACACATTAATTCATCGAGCATGTTCCATGTGCTAGCCGAAACACTAGGAAGTTGAAATATACCAACTACAATCTGCTCTTAAAACACCATTGGGAATATTGATACGGCCAACAGCAGAACAACGAATGGCAAGAGAAAGGAGAAGAACGAATATCTAGCAACGATCTATTTGCCTTATATGGTGGAAAGATAGACCGCATATTCAAAAAAGACAATAGTAATACAATCTGCAACACCTTGAGGAAGATAGAGACAGTCCTTCTCAAGGTGAACTGCAAGAGCGATCTACTCCAAGGTTCCGTTGTATACAACATATGATGTATATTTCAGATACACTGAAAAAAATGTCAGTACAAGATTAAGGGAACACACGTCACTTGAAGAATAATAACGTTGAATTTGCACCGAGACAAAGAGTTGCAACTACCTGGAATTTAGAAAAACTTATTCCTGCATAATCAAGAACTAGAACAACGGGATCCAATGACTGCACCATAATATCATGCATCAGTGCACAGGCAAACAGTCAGAGGGCCTAATCTCCAGTATAAGTGGAAGGTGTGACAATCAGTCTGCAAATTATTCAACCATCCATCCATTTTATTTTTTCTAATATTTTCATTTATTAAAAAAAGAAGTCCTAATGACTTTGATGTTAATAAATGGTAGAGGTCTGTACTGGGTACTGAAATAGTTATACATAATTAATACAATATAATTTAATCATAATAGCATGTTCATTGCTTGGATCCAATTAGCTCGTAGATGGTGAAATAATTAAATTATAAAATGCTTTACTTGGCCTCATCCCAGTGTTTCAGCATCTTGGTACTGTACACACAAAAGGCATTTAACTCTTTTATCGAGTGTTAAAATCTTGAGAATCATTCAATCCGCATCAATAATACCCTGGTAGAATTTGTACTGGCTCAGCTTATCTCCCGGTAACTAATTTTCGTGGTCGAACCTTACAAAGCAGGTCACCGCGGGAGGCCACAAGAAGTAATTCTATTGCCGATCCATCAAGTGTCCGTATTCAAATCTCTACAGACCAATCGCTTTTAGCAATCAGTACTTTATTATTAATCACCTTAAACTCTTTTTTGTTCATCGCTTTAAGTAGTATTTCGAAATTACTACAAGCTCTCCCGGCACCTACCCAGTTACTTGCTGCTAATTTACATTTGTGATAAGCGCGGCCTTCCAGGTATTATCTCCGTTTTTATCGGAATACCTCGCGCGCTCCGGACGATGAGTAAGTGTTTTGGTGTCCGACTCCTAAATGAAATATACTAATTTATTTAATTTAAACATTGGGAGTACCGTGACTGTCGAATATTCATTAATTTGCCCGTGTTCTGTTGAAAATAACCCGCTGGGATGCTTCTTTATGGACCACGTGCTTTCTACGCGCTACAAAATTAATCTGGACGTAACATATTGAATAGAGGATTCTTCGGTGAAGACCCACTTTAATGTGAATACCTTCAATACGAAAGAACGATCATTAAACAATAATAGGAACATTGGGAATTGTTTCTTAGCAGGGCCTTTATACAGTGTGTTATAAGTTTGACTGCCTTAATTTTAACAGACGATAGAATACATTAAAATAAACAAAAAACCTTACATGACATAGGTCCTAAACTAAACCATTTCCGAGAAAAACATTATCAAAAACTCCAACTTGATGTACAAAAGTTTGATTAATTAACGAATACTGTCATAACTGTGTGCATAGAATACCATAAAATACCATGTTTATCACTTTTCGCACTCCTTTATGCTTAATTCTGAAAAATAATTAATTTAAAATTTGATAAAATCCATATCGAGCAACGTGACAACGGCGCGGCAGGTAACATGAGGTACTAAGCTGTCCAGTAACACGCAATTCAGATGGTATCTGGAATTCGACTGTGTTTGAGTGTTTTTTACGTACCACTATTTCCTTTTCGTGAGGTGTTTTCCAGCGAATGCGCGAAAATTGGATTCGTAGGTATCGTACGTGCATCGAAAATAGTTGTGGAAATATAAAGCATTATGCTGTAGTTTGTTTTGTACTTGTGCGTTTAAAAATTACTGAATTTTGCTTTTTGGTAAGTACCTAAATTATTTTTAATACGTATGATTATTTGGACGACGTGAATCTTTGGGTACTTTAATTACATATTTTCAAATTCATAATTTGATTAAAAGTTAAGTTCCTGTTTTAAGAGATTCATAATTACCAAAATTCAAGCTAAAATTTAAGCACAATACTATCTTCGTAGAACAAAATCAATACATTTTATTTTATTTATTTATAAACTGGAAAACAATTGTCTTGAAATTTAGTAAACGTTTGACAACAATAGTTGTTTACATTTTTTCCATAGGACAAGTCTGTCGCGTGCACACGTGGAATGCTTCAGCTGTATAGCGTTAGGTTAAGCGCTGTTGTCACGTTGTGATGAAACTCCCCAATATTAATACTCGCTGTACTTTGAAAACTGTTAATCTTATGCCCCTGTAATATACAACGTTTTGTTCATTTATCATTACTCTATCTCATGCTGAAGGAATGGCAGGCAAACTTCTTACACCCTGTATAAATAGTTTTCATCTTATTTTTGACATATTCCTACAAATTTACAACATATTTGATTTTTTTAACAAACCAAAAAGAAAATAATAAAATAATTTATTATAAAGATATAAAAATTTTGAACTATGGGTTTCAGAAAATTTGGAAGGAATCCACAATTTTTTCGATTTTTCTTACTCTAGTTATTTTTGGCATACTTTTATAAAAACTAACTCATTTTGATTACCTACTGCCTTCGGAATATGCCTTTTTGATCCTACGATCACTCTGCAGTTTGTCCTCTTCTGAGTTTTTTGAACCACCTTGTACCAATCTTCTTTGCTGGACTTATTTAGAACACCCTACATCTTTTTCATTTTCTCTGTTTATTTGAACCATTCTAAAGCTGTTTTCTGGTTTGACTTATTCTCTTTGCCCAATTTATGTCCTGATTAAATTTTCATAGATGTTAGTTTTATCACAAACAAATCCAACTATGGAATCTCTATGCATCTCAAATATATCATTTACGTAAATGTTGAATATTGTCGGTCCTAATATAGTTCCTTTCGGTACTACACATAATGATAATGTTCTGACCTTACAATTATTTTTTTTTGAAAGCTGAAAACAAATGAGAGTCGGATGGGTTCGGATCTGGACAATACAATGAATATCACATCACCTCAAATATGTGTGTGTACAGTATTCGCACATGACCGTAATTTTAATAACGGATATGCGAATTTTGATTTTTCCAGGATCATGAAATCTGAGATGCTTCCAACTTGATGATTGTTTCTTATTTTGTGGTTATTAATAATATACCTATATACCTAAGATCCTGTGTAAGTAGAATAATTATTTATAACGGAAATTTATAATCGGAAGTACAAGTAGGAACGGCTCAAAGTTAGTTAAAATTTGTTTTGTAAGAACATCTACAATTTTGCTGATAAACTAGAGCATTCCACAATTGGACTATCTCAAAAACAAGACACAAACGATTTCTGTTCCTTAATGAATCTTCCTACATGTGAGTATGCTTGGAATATCCAGAATTTCTTAAATTTTATTAATGTCGACGTCAGCAATTCAAGAATTCCATATCTCTTCTCTAAAAAATAATAAATATTTGAACTAGTATAAACTTTTCGTCAGTAAGATATAATTCGAATATTCTATAATACTTAAAAATATCGCTTAATTTAATTAAATCTTAAAAAGCAACCCCGTTAAGGGCAATTTGTCGCCCAATTAGGCACCCATTCAATCAGATATCCTTAGTCATCTCCAAAACGGAAATTAAACGCAGTTGTCAATCACTGGGCTACGTCCTGTTAAATATAATTGTTCCCACCGAACTGCCAATTTAATTATAGATATATCTTCCGTGGACAAAGCTCCCTACGTGAGAATATTTAAGTAGGAAATATTGTGGAGTTAATACACATTTTGGACGTTATCTAACTAACGAGTGTATATGGCATTATTACAATCTGGCTCCAGCTTAGCAAATTATACGTGTGGTCTCGATGACACATTTCATTCCCATTATATTGCGATACATATTAATACTATAAACAAGGCATCGACGATACGTTTTAATGAGACGAGTTTCTGCAATTATTTTTAATTCATCTGTAGGTATTTCCTTTTTTCCTGGTTGAAAGAGATGCTTTTTGCTTCCCAATGCTTTCTTACCTCAAAATTGCTCAGGTATAGACTAGAAAAATGATTTCATTATAATGTGCATTGGATAATGTCATACTTCCAAGATGTATTTTTTTTTCAATGTCACTTGAAGAAAAAAGATGTTATGTTAATTTAGACATTAATCGGGGACTTCTAGAACACCTACTGTTGATCTCTCAACTCAATTATATCTGTACATATCACTTTCTACAGTTTATTGATGATTGAATATAGATATCAAACAAGGGAGAGAAGTCAGCATTTGCGGATGACAGGTCGTTCTGTAGACGTAAGAAATATCAATGTTCTAGTAAGAGGGAAAGGATTTTGGCTAAGATGCTGCAAATAAGCAATATAAATCCAAAAAACGTTCAGTATTCACAAATTAAAGACTTTGAGTTTTGTTGCTGGATAACTTTTTTAAGATTATGATGAAGAATAAATATCTATATAGTATATGATATTGTTAAATTGAATGCTAAAATAGGTTACTCATCTTAAAACATATACCTACTGAAAGCAAATAGTTCATGCATAAATTTAAATACTACCAAACAGATTCCAGTATAGTTCATTCATTGATCGACTTGAGTAAATCAGCATTTATATGCGATACCTATCGTGACAAGTACAACTAGGTCTTTCGTTGCATTGGATAATATTATATTATTATGTGCATCGCATGTGCATAAGGAAAGCGAAGATATTTACATGTATTTTAGAAGTATAGTGGCGAAGAAACATGACAGATATTGGCTAGGTGTTGCAGAATTAATCATTTGTGTTCGAACAGAGAAGATATTACTAACTCGCAATACGATCACATTTAATTTAGCCTTTGCCACGTGACACCTGATCACCTGAATTACAATTGCATTATTTGATCCAATTTTACAGTTGCTGTTGCTAATTTACACTCATTTTTACTTACTGAATTAAGTGATTGAAAACTTGATAGTTTGGTTAGTAATTTTCATTTGGATGATATCAATGTTTATTTTCAATGTACGAGGACTTGTCAAAAAATAACCGAACATTACTTTTTTAAACTTTATTATTAATTTTATACATTATTGGTCCTTCTATCCTATTCACATACTTTTCGGTGTTGTGTTTCTGTTTAACGAAGCAGTCCAGTTTTATTTGAAATGGCCTTTACAGTCTGTGACAAATTTGCTTTATACCATCAATAGTCTGAAAACGATGTCATTTTACAACTGATTTTAATTTCTGAAATAAGAAAAAATATCGAAAGGTTGCAAGTCTGGCAAGTAAGGAGGATGGGAGAAGACAGTAATCTGATTTTTAGCACAAAACTGACGAACTGACAAAGCTGAGTGTGCGGGTACACAGTCATGGTGCAAGAACCATGAGTTGTCCCTCTACTCTCTTGTCTCTTTTTGCGGATTTTTTTTACGTAACTATTGTAAAAGGCCTTGAGAGTACGCACGGTTCACTGTTTCACCTTGAAGCAAAAATTCAAAATGTACAATTCCATTAAAGTTGAAGAAAACAGTGAGCATCGCTTTGACAATCCATTATGATCTTTAAACTTTTGTCTCAATGTCGTAGCCTTAAACCTAACTTTCGCCTCTTATGATCCTTTGAAATGAATGTTTCATCGTCATAGTTCAAGAACAAACGTTCATACGATTTTCTTTCTGTTGCTCGGTCATCGAACGAGGAACAGATTTTGCTGGAACTTGATGGATGTTCAATTTTTCAGTCAAAATTTCATGGCATGACTAACCTTTTCTGCAATTTCTCTGACAGTCAAACGGCGATTTTCACGCACCAGATCTTTAACCTAAATGAGGGAGTCATCAGTTGAAGTCGAAGGCCTTCCTGGTCGAGGACCATCTTCAATTGACTGACGAACACTTATAAATCGTGAAAACCATTCGTAATACCGTACGACACGACCTAGAACATCCGTAAGCTTGTTTCAAAAGTTGAAACATTGCCGTGAAAGATTTCTCTAGAATCACGCAAAATTTTACGTTACATCGTTGTTCCAGAAAACAGCACATTTCAAAAATAGTCACTAACAATTAAACAAGTTGCACTCAAATAACAATATCAAGAAAACTAAATGAGATATCAACAATCCAAGAACATACAGTTACAGAGAGGTTATACGCAACGCTCTAAATATCTCCATTAGCTCGCGTTTCAAAAAGTTAGGTTATTTTCTGAACAGACCTCGTATGTACGCAAAAATTAACATTTTATAGTAAATAATAAAACAACAGAACTTAAAAGCTAAAAGCTTTTACATTTAATTGAAAGAGAAAATGTATTCAAAACGAACAAAATAAAGATTTTGCTCCTAAAACTTTACTCCATCAAAGTATTAATAAAAGAGGAGCCATTAAATCTAATCGCTCTTAGTTATTGCCACTAAACTGGTAAGAATTTTTATAACTAGCCTGAGATAATCTCGATGTATTTTAATACCAAAAATGGTGCGTTCTTCCTTAAAATATGTGAAGTGAATAGTTACACGGTTGTTAGATGATAAATAGGTTTTAAAACAACCATGTGAGGTCTATCATTAAAAGTAGTAGCAAGTCGAGAATTACATTTAGTTTATAATTTGTAAGATAAAAAAACATTAAAGCATTCTGTATCTCTCCTGCTTTGGAACGTAGGAATAACCAAGATGGTTTTTTTATCTATTTAGGATTAACTTTATATTGGATACATATTGATGAATAAAGCCTCTAAAGCCTCTAAAAAATATGTATTAGTGATATATTGCAGTTGACTGTAGTTTTTCCACAGGTTCTGGAATTTTGTTATAAAATAATGATGGAAGGAAAAATATGGTTTCTTAATTTCATAAAAGTCATGTTGAAAAAATTGCAGAAAAACTTATTTTTTATTCTAGGTTATGAGATAATGCGTATTACTCAAGAATGTAGAGAAAAAAATTGGTAAAACAATTTTAACATTTACGATAAATTAAATTGACATTTATAATAGACATATGTATCGATCAGACTTTAGTATGCTATAGGTAAGTAACCATAGAAATCAGAGAAAATGTCAATATACATTTAGGTCTGGTCACCATATTTGTTATACCTACCCTGCAAACAAATTCTGTAAATATTAAGAAAAATTGCGTGAAAATATTACTCCTCAAGTGTAAAATATGAATGAAACGGAAAACGAAATATATGGTTCAAGTGATGAAGAACAAGAAAGAAGCAGAAAGTACATCCCAACTAATTTCTCAGAAATATTCAAAACAATATAAAACAATTTATAATAACGTCGTAAAGCAAATAATGAATCTGTATAATAGCTATGATTTGTTTCAACAGTATAGCTACTGCCCAGTTAAGATTAGCTGTTTCTTAACTGTCACCGGCTGAGCATCTAAAAGTCTCCTGAATTTAGATACTAGTCAGGAGTAGGCAAAATTATAGCAATCTAGACTGTCAAGACAGACTGTCTATTTTTTAATGCCACTGATTTCGTGAACAAAACTTCCATTCACATCCTTAGGAGGAATAATTTTTACTATAAAAAAAATTTAATAAAATTCCTTTTTCGATATAAGAAAATGCAGTAAACGAATGTTTTTATGGTTAATATTATACAGGGTGATTCACAAATAGTGACCAAAAATAAAACCTCGTATTGTTTGGTGAAATTTAAGACGAGTCTTTCCTATAAAGTTTTTATCTAGGACGCTTCGTTAAAAAGATACAGGTTGTTAAACTTCAAAAGTATTTTAAATTTTTTTAAATAATTTAAAAACTAGTTGGTTTCTTAAGTTTTACTCGAAAATCAGACATTTTTCGAAAAACATAAGAGAATAGTAATTTTTAAAAAATTGAAAGACGAATCCGAAAATATGTTACCGTAAAGCAGTGGCATACTATTTTATTTAGAAAAATATGCCACTGATACCCTGTATCTCCGCCGCTGGAACATGTAAATTTTAGAAAAAGACCTCAGATTTTGGACAATGTTTTCATTTTCATATTTGTAAATCATCCTGTATAATAAAGGTGTATAATTACACTAATTATAAATTGGTGGATACCTATATTATTGATATATGGCGAATATAAGGCGATGATATTGAAGGAAAAATAACAAAGACGGTATGTTTTTGTAAATATGTATTCTCCTTTAATTCCGCGAGCTCGATTTTATGTTAATAAAGAACGTGGCGACAGAGAACACTTGCTATGGCCCTCGATTTCAACAATTTGCAATATGTTCCCACTTTTTCGTCAAGCAAGATCAGTATTATTTTCTTATTTTGCGTCATCCTGTCTAGTATAACAAAAACAGCTATCCATAAAAAAATTTTCAAGTTTATAAAGGTTTATAAAAATATTCTGTTGTTTTTCTGTTTTGCTTTAAACAACTGGTCTTTTTAACAATTTGAATAGTCAGAAGAGCAGATTGTTTCAATAAAAAGTATTAAATAAAGTGCAATAAAAGGTACAATAAAGTACAATAAAAAGTAAAAAGTACAATCAACGGTTTTTTTAAACAATTGTTTTTTTAACGATTTGAATAGTCAGAAGCAGATTGGTTTAATAAAAAGTATACACAAAATACATTAAAAAGTATAATAAAGTACAATAAAAAGCCTAAATAAAGTACAAAGTATAATAAAAAGTAAAAAGTACAAACTTTGTGTAGCTTGTCAATGAAGACAGAGGCACTAGTTTCCAGTCGTAGCTTCATGGCGTTCCACTATTTAAAACCTTTAAAGATCCAATTTAAACGAGACCTGAGCGAAGTCTAATGAATGAGGCTATCAGAAGCCAAGATTAACTTCCATCCGGTACTACTCGGGCTAATATTATAATCCAATTACGGGATTATTAGAAGAAATAACAAGACTAATTCCGTGGCTTTAAATATTACAAAGGTATTCCTGAACCAAATCAGGTCCGGTCAAGAGAGTGGATTCTTGCCTGGGGATTTATCTACCTGTTGTATGAGTTCTATTCACGCGGCTACGAACTCCCCAGCCATTGACGCTCACTTCGCAGTTGGGAACAGGATAAGGGCCGATATAAAGTTTTAACTTCGGAACACTTTACGAGCCTCGATATGAATTTTGTTTCGCTGAAGTTTCCGCCTCTAAAACCGCTCTAATATATAAATTTGTCTAAGGCGCTGCGAAATGGCTTTCTAGCCTCTTGTGTGGAGTACGTACTCGTACGATCCGGTTTATGCCTTGGCATGCAATAAATCTAGCGGGCACTTAATTTTGGATATAAAATCAATCAAAAGTTGTTTCAGGCCATACTCATACCACATAATATTTAATACACAGACCGATTGTTATTAAATTTTCAAATCTTCATTCTTTAAATAGTTCCAGTTCTCTGATAACTTGCCTTTTATCGACTTTTTTATATTTAAAGCTGATGGGTTGAATATATTCCCATAGCGCATTGTTCTGACACAGTTAATTTCCATTTTGATGTCGCCAGGTTAAATCTCCATAGTTCTCATATAATTTCTTTGTCAGTCCCAGGATCTTTCCCAGTTTTTCTTTTGGTAATGGATGATTTTCATGTTAATTTCATTCATGTGTTTATTAATTTTGCCGTTTCTTCAACAATTTCCATTTTTTCGAACATTTCAGGCTAGTATCTTCTTCAATTTGTATATACGCACTGCATCTGTATCTTCTCCTTCTACCCTTCAACTGATTCACCACTCTACTGACGTCATATATTTGAATAATGACAGTTACTTTCTTAAGGACGTTCGATACACCTCTTGCGGGGCGGGCGGTGCGGAGAATATGCCTATGTTTATACACGGGAGTCTTGTTGCAGTACCAACCTTACATAAATTAATTTCAGCGAATTAAGTATGCTATTTAGAATGGATCAGCCGTCTTGAATTTTTACAATGTGAATTCATATTCGTAATCAGCGACCCAAAAAACCCCTTTATACAAAACCTGGTCAAAATCCGCTCAGAATTTGAAAATAGCGATTCCTGCTCGGTTTTTTGAGGTTAGAAAAAAAATCAATTCTAACAGTGGATTTGAATTCAGCAGAGTCTTTTACATAAAAATGTACTATTTGATGTGGAAATAAATTTTTTTCCAAATTTTCCCAGTAAATTTTCATCAATTTTCACTATTTTTCACAAGTTTTTTGAGGTTATGAAAAAATTGTGACGTGATGGGCCAATTCTGACCCCAGATTCGTGTTCAGGAGGCCAAATTACTACGAAAAATATATATCGCATAAAAAGTATACCCAACTTTTTTTTTTCTGTGTGGCTGTGTTATAGATAACAATTTAACTATCCGTTTATTTAACCAAATATTAATCGAGACTTAATATATTGTCTGTATTTAAATAACTGCTTTTAAACACAATTTTCACTAGAATAACCAGATAATCCGATACTTGTCCAACTCCAAAGCACACCATACACGCCATACTGCCGTCCACCAAGGCACGATGACAAGATAATCTAATGAGACGATGGGAACAGACAAAAACAATCCATCTGGAGATGAAAAAGGGTTGAATCACTCAGTAATGAGGACATTTACTCTAAATTAGGTACAAGTGCATCAAATACGAGTTTACGTGAAGAATTTATTTAAGGAGTACCTATATTTGAATGAAAGTACTCAGTTTTAGTTTAAATATAGTCACAAATGAGTAAATTGATGAAAATGTCCAATATTGAGTGAAAATGTACTCAATAATTTCACTCAATGGATTCACTTCGAACCTTTATTGCTTTCACTCACACCGATCACTATCCGTCTCTCCAACAATAACTATACAAGCTGTTATTAATATTATTGTTGTTTTCAGTGTAAAATACATATTATTGAAAGACGTATTGCGACTTAAGGTGGCCTGGCTGGCCGAGAAATAGTAAAATTTCTGGCATTTTTAGGTACTGAAATCTTGAAAAGTAAAACGTGTAGAACAAAAGTAAGCATAAAAATAAAATCCTTGATGTTCTGTTTATTCATTGTTACTACTTAAATTTACTCAAATAAAATAATAACTAAAAAAAGAGTTTGTAAAACATGCGTTTGCTGTTATCCTAACCCCACATTTTAAGAATTATTTTCACGTACTTATAAATAAAAGTAAACAATTTTATATGTAGGACTAAGCAAGTAAATGTTATAAGAATATTTACATGTGGAGTTGTATATAAAAAAGTTAGTATTTTCGTAGATTTCAGTACCTAAAACCTTGATGGTTTGATCGTTTTTTGCACCTGTTTATTCGTTTTACTGCGGCGTCTTTGAAAATACCCAAATGGCATGACATAACATTCCTATTATTTGATAAGCTTTAGATTATTCACTTATTAAATGTTTGAAATTATTTGTCTTTGTGGAAAACACTATTTAAAGAATATGGCGCACTTAACGCTTCTTGACTAATATTTGATATAGATAAAGACTATTACTGTTTTAACAATATCTGGAACAATTTGCTCCATTCTTCCATAGCCCAAAGCAAGAAATGTCAGACGTTGACTTGACTTTTACATAACGATTTATTGTGGCTTCTAAACTGCAACATTATCACATCCAAGAACTGTACAAATATATTTATTGGAAGAAACTAAATAGATAATATAAAACATATTATTAATGACTGTAATTCCAAACGTAAACTCTTCTAGGAAATACATTTACTTGAAATTAAGTAATAGTAACCAATAAATGCACAACCTCAAACAGTTGCCATTACTGTGCATATACAGTGTGAGCTATGAATGTGCATTATTACGGATAAAATGGGTAATTTATTATTCCAATGAGTTTTAAAAAGCCTCAGTGAAGTTAAATTCATAATTGAATTAACTATTTAATCCACTTTCAATAGGAATTGAAAATATTGACGGTAGATAAAAATGCATTGAGTCATACAGTTCTATTTAATTCATTTCATCTAATTGTAAGTTTTATTAAATCATTATTGGTTTATGTGTATATGACTCGTACATTTATACTATGATTAAAAAGCACAATTTTGTAAATTGGTGAACAATCAAAAATAAAAATTTTGTATTTGTTACGCGAAAAAAGTAAGATGGACCTGCTTGTCTGCCTTATGTTGTATTTAAACGAATTGATATAATTTAGGTAAATGATAAAAAAATTAATTTACTAATTACATACGTTTTCAAGAAATAAATATTTTAATTCATTTTAGCTGTTTAACATATTTTTTACAATTAACTATTTAGTATCTTCATTCAAATAAATCTTTATTGACTAAATAAATACAAAATACAACCGAAGATGACTTTTTTAGTTAATAAAGTTTATCACTCTCAATTATCCATTTTTCAATGTATTCGGTAGTATCATTTGTTATAGTCATCATATGACATTTAAAATTAAGCGAATAAGGTAGGACAGGAATATCCTTAAAAAGTTCAGCGCCCTTTAACAATTTAAAATACGTGCGCCCATGACTAGTACCATCTATCCGTATAATATTCCTCGTTATATAAAGAATTGTAGGGCATCTAGGGCATCTCAGTGTGGGTGTACCTAGAAAAGAAGTGAAAATAGTGGGACCTGTCTGCTTCGAAACGATATAATTCTAACCCGGCTATTTTTAAAACTCACCCCCTGTTATTAAGAATACTTAACGTCTTATGCCATTGAGGTATTTAATAGTAAAAATGACTTGTTATTTTAAGGAATTTGCCAGTCCTTCAGCGTTTTCTACTAGAAATTCTCTAAGTAAATATTATTTTAAGCGTTTCTGTATTTTGCTGTAATTTTGATGGTTTAAAATGGCCTCAGTATACTATTTTGAGAAAAGTAATAGACTAGTAGGTACTATTTTATTTTGCAAGTTATAATTCCCGTTTACCTGTCCTAGAGGCAAATGAGAAACGGTTTAGGCTTTGCCAGGTCAAACAGTCGGATATGTTGTTTAGATCTTAATCACTTATAGATTAGATTAGATTGATTAGTGTGTATCAGCGTTTTCGAAAAAACATTCGGACACGTCGATTGATATTTTTAGTTGCACATTTTCTTCAACAAACACTTTTCATACAGGGTGTGTCAAGTCACAGTGGTCAATGCCAAGTTTCTTATTTTAAATACAACACCCTATATATTATTCAATTTTTGTATTCTTCAGAAAATTCTAGACATATTTCATGTACAATGTCCTATACATATCTTCAACTGTTTCGGAAATATCAAGTGTTTCCAGATGTATTGCAAAAATTAACAATAAAAAAAAAAGAAATTTGTTTACGGAAATTCGCTACAACACACTCAATACATTTCCCATTTAGCTCTTGATAATGAGAAAGTAAGCAAAAACCATTTCAGCGTTGCTTTTTACTGATATGAATAAAAAAAGACTATAAATAGGTTAATTTTTGTTTAAAACGCCTGGCCTTAGCAACTTGTTGTCTGCCTGCATATCAGTATAGTTGTCAGTGTTATAGTCGTTTGAATTTCGTTTACTGCATGTCCGAAAAATGGTTCATTTAACAGAAATGCACAAAATAACAATTCTACAGATGATTGGTTATGGAGATAACACACGGACACAAATGGAAGTTGCTCGCTTATTTAATGAAAAATGTCCCAAGGGACATAGTAAAATAGAAAAGCAGTTTCGTGAGCTTGGACATGTAAGGCAGATAAAAAAGTAGCTGCCAATGCTATAAGTGATGATACCAAATTGAATATTATGCTTGACTTTGAGGAAAACCCACATATTTCTAGTTGAAAATGTTCGATGTTAGTCATTCATCGATTATTCGAATATTAAAAGAAAATAAAATGCATCCCTATAAAATGAAACCAACTCAGGAGCGTATGGAATACGATTTTGATAGGAGAACGTATTTTTGTGAACAAATGATGGCAATGTTAGATAATAATGTGATCCAAGTGCTTTGTTTTCTGATGAGTGCACCTTTACACTTCACGGTCATACTAATCGTCAAAATTGCTGCTATTCGTCTAGGGAAAATCCTCACTGGATTACAGAAGAACATACTCAATACCCTGAAAAGGTTAATGTTTGGGCAGGAATTGTTGGAGATCATATCATAGGTCCCTTTTTCATTGATGGCAATTTGAATGGCGATAATTATTTAGCACTGCTCCAAAATAATGTCATGCTAACTTTGACAAACTTATATCCTGATCCAGCAAACCCACAAGTTCCAGCAAATATATGGTTTCAGCAAGCACCGCCCCATTACCAAATCAATGTCCGGTAGTACCTCAACTGAATATTTCCTAATCGGTGGATAGTCAGGCGAGGATTGATGGAATGGTCAGCACGATCCCCTGATCTGACACCATTAGACTTCTTCTTATGGGGATATGTCAAAAGTATTGTATACAAAACTAAACCCCTCGACTTCGCTGACTTGAGAAAACGAATAAGGGGAGTAACGATAATCAACCTGGGAGGTTGATTAATGTTAGAAGTTTCTATTTAAGATTAGGATGTTGCCAAGACGTTCACGGCGAGCATTTTGAACGTCTCCTATATTGATATTAATGTTTTTTTTTTTGCTATTTTACATTATCAATAAATAAACAGTATTACTTATTAATTTTTGAGTGTGTTGTAGCGAATTTCTGTAATCAAGTAATTTTCTTTTTTAATGTTAATTTTTGCAATAAATCTGAAAACAGTTAATATTTCCGAAACAGTTGAAGATAGGTATAGGACATTATACATGAAATATGTCTAGAATTTTCTGAGCAATCCAAAAATTGAATAATATACAGAGTGTTGTATTTAAAATAAGAAAATTGGGATTGACCACTGTTACATGACACATCCTCTATAAAAGGTTATTGTTGAAAAAAATGTGCAGCTGAAAATACCAATCGACGTATCCGAGCGTTTTTTCGAACACACCCCCATTTATTTATTATTGAATTTATTCCATTTGACAGATACAGACTTTATATATATTCCTAGCAACACTTTCCACAATTTTGCGTTTTATTATAGCCCTGAAATATTTAACATTTAAAAAATATATACTATCTAAAAATCGAGGGTAAATTAGTCCCATATTACATGTTGTGCATAGTTTGGACCTCAAAATATTGCCTTAATTTGATTATACTAAAAAAGAATTGCATGTCATTGTCATGAACACCATATTCATGGAAATGCTAATGTATTTTAACTAGTAAAGCACAAAGTAACCTCAACGGATTTGCCGAACAAAAAGATGACAAATGGTTATAAGCCGAAAAATCAAAACATTCATTGCTCAATTCCACCGAGGTTAAGTTTGATGTCGACTCTGTTCTGTAATATGATGGATGGCATTCCATCATTTTTAGGCGACCGCAACCTTGAGCATCATTTATTTGAACTTTCTTTTAATACTTTAAGTTCGCTGATAGACTTCGGATTTGAATAAACTCTACCAAACAATGAATAGGTAAGTTTTCGCATTCGGGGAAGTATAAAAATACAAAATATATTAATTAAAGAAGAGCGCTGTCTGCATTTTGTTCAATAATAATAGATTTATTCTTCTGAAGAAATGTTTTGAAATATAGTTAGATGATCTAACAACTTATCGCAAACAGGAGCATACATATTTTTCTGAATAAGGATAAGTGTATATCATTTCCTAGTGAAAATTTGAATAGAAGTCAGTTCCTTGAGGGTGTTCATACCTACATGATTTAATCAAGCTTTTCTGCTCCCTTATGCATACATGACATGCTTTTAGGGAATATTATTACTCGTTAATAATAATAATTCACAAATGTGAAAATTTCGAATAACAAAATGAAGTTATTCTATAAAAATGTACTTATTCGTTTTTTAAAAGCACATAATGCGAGTGTATGCTTTATCGTATTATTTTGAGATCAAGAAAGGGTTTAATATACCAACTAAAAAAAAAGACTTGAAATAAAAATATTTGAACCTTTCCCACACTGCTCTTTGGACATATTAACATAAACAACTAAATGCCAAAAAGCGTAGAAACAAAGCCAACTTCAATTTATTTAAATAGAACACCTATGTATATTTTTGTATATTTGGAAAACGCGTTTTGCTTCGGGATTACAGTGAAAGTTTGAAAAGTGGCTCTAACAATAAAATCAATATGGCACACACTTTCTTTAATTGATTGATTTATTGTTGTATGTATCATGACTAATTTGATTAAAAAAATTCTAGAATATTTAAAAAATCTGCAAAATCTCAAAGTGATGTAACGTTAACCCTTACAATGGATGTACAAGGAAAAAGAAAGAAAAATTCTAGTCAATCTATAGTATCCCAAAAATTGTACCTTTAATTAGAATTGATTAGATGTAACCGAAAACATAGAACACTTGGTATAACCTATTGAATTTTTTAACTGTTTTTAATGAACTCAGACTGTGCCAAATAAGACAAATAAAATTATTAAGATCCCCAAAGACCCAGATTATTGTCATTTTTTCTTCAATCAACGAAAAAATTCAAGTTATTCAAATAATTAACTGATTTTGAAAAAAATAAATGAGTAAGTATAAGTATTTTGTATCTTTTCTTTTTGTTCCAATTCGTATAATAAATATATAATGCATAATATACTTTGTTATCAAAATGTAAACAAAATCCTTCTGTAGATTTGTGGATTTCAGTAAAACCAATGTTTCATTCATTTTGATTTCAGTTGTGTTTTTCAGTAATGTATGAAAACAGCCTTTGGCGTTTAGATTGCCATTTTTTTTTTTACTAAATTCCAGCATGCGCTCATAAAATTTCTGAGCAAATCAGTCCCAATAATGAAATGCATTGTGATGCAAATTATTCGGACATTTTAATAAATATTCGCTGAAATGGCACCACAAATATAATTTAGAGTGGAATTGCAAAATAAAAATGTGTCGTAATATATTCAATAATTTCAACAGGTTAAAATTAGTATCAAACAAAAACATTGTCACGGTGATATAATGAAAATAAATTAGTTAAAGGAAAAAAGAAGCCCCTAACCGATAAATAGATAATCTAGCATCAATGTTTCGCTATGGGCGACAACTGTCGAAGAGCTACCATTCATAGCACCAATTATAATAAAACAGATGTTAGTAATGAGAAAATAATAATTTATCAAAAACTGTTTCAAATAAAGAAATCACAAGGGGTAAAAATTATTAATCTTTAAAAGAAAAAAAATGGAAGCATGACCTCTTAAAATGATGAGCGAATAAGTTCAAGGGGGAGGATATTTTTCAAAGTTCTGATAATGCAGTTACTTTGTTTACCATGTCATAAAGTGATATTTACATGGAAGCATTAGTGTAGCAAATCATACACAAGCGTTTCAAAGTTATTTGAGAAAAACAATTCTTTTTGTCAACTATGTTGTCCTTTAGCGGCTAAACGAAGCAACTTAGAATAGAGGTTCGTTAAATCTGCCTCTATTGCCTCTCAGGAAACTGTGGTAGTATCGCGGATTGACGTAGGTCTGTTATCGTTCATCTGTCATAGCCCCACGATGGGCGCCATGACGCGGATTTTGCTCGGTTTGATCAGCTCTGTGTAGCAGTATGAGAGGATCGTAAACCCCCGTAATGGGTCCGGAAGGAGGGTACCCGTCTGGATCCGTTTTCACCTAGGAATCTCATGCGCTTCCTTTTTGACGTTAGCTCTTGGAGCCGTCAAGGAAAGACGCGGACATTTGCGCTTTTCTACCGTTGTGAAATATTGCAGCGTGAAGCTGCGAGAGCGTTGCGCTCGGTTTGGGTATTTTTTTTGATAATTATAAGTCGGTTAGCGGTTTAAAATATATGAACTTTATTAATGCTCTTGAAATAGTAATACAATAATAGAAAATTCAGCCGTTGCGATGTGTATTCTTAAAAAATGTCGAGTACACACTCTGGCCAGGCAACTATGCTCTGGTTAAATAACTGCCTAACCTAGGATTAATGTTCGGATTTTAGACAGCCTGTTGTATGATCCGTATCAGGATATTCAGAAAAAACTTCATCCATGGCTAGTACGGTTGTCTCTGTGAAGTTGTAGGTCTGAAACTAAACGGTGTTAAATTTCGCCACTCTTTTAGAAAGTGGGTTAAAATAATTTCCGTTTTTGGCTCTCGTAGACGACCTCAGGGAAAGAGTGGCACACGCTGTCATCGTCGTTCGAGGGAACGGATGACTCTTGACGGATATCCCAGTGAACGGTGACTCGTAGGTTGAAATTTAGAAACTGCAATGAAAAATTTCGAAACATCCGTGATTTTAAATAAAAATAGTGTTTATATTGAAATTTGAGGGTATAAAGAAAATCATAGCAGGCCTTGGATTGCCATCTTAAAAGCCGTGGAAAGATCAGCATAAGTAGTTTTTGATGCCAATTAAAACAAAAACACATTTAAAACTTTAAGATTGTAGAAGAAAACACTCCGTATAGTTTTGGTTCAAATTTCGCACCTAGAGGTTTTGAGGGGTCCAGGTTCATAGCTTCTTATCAGATTTTAAATAAAAAATCGCATTTATATTGAAATTCGGGGATATAAAGCAAATCATAGCAGGCCTTGGGTCGCCATCTTAAAAGCCGTGGAAGGATGAGAAGACGTTTTCGATGCCATTTAATATTTAAAAAAAATGTTGAATTATCTTGAAGAATAAAGTTTTTACGAATTTGTACATAAATAAAAGTAGACACTGTAGTATAACAACCCTAGGTTCGATAAAAAACAATATATCGTAGTTGTGGCCAAAAACATGTGATCGTCATAAGGAATACCTACGTTGTGTGTATCTATTTTTTTATTGACCGGAAGGCGCTGGCTACTTACTTTTTTAGAGGGGATGTATGTTTTTATTTTATAAAACAAAGACAGAGTAAATACACCTAGCTTTATTATTTATGTACAACAATCTTCAAATTAAACATGTGACAAATAGAAAGAACAACAAAAACATTAACAACCATTTAACATAAAATGAGAGTGCCAGGCTCACCTAGAGCTCCTGTGGGGAAAGAGCATGGCAGAGAAACCCACGATCGTTGCTCTTACCACCCAAATATAAATACAAAACAACCGCTAACCAAAGGCATACATTAAGAACCTTTGCTAATGATAATTAAAACTGGACTTATTTAATTTCTCACTAAATGTCATCTCACTCAAATTAGACATACACACTTCCAAGTAAAACTGAAGAGGTTTTAGTAACAATAATAGCAACAACAACAACAATAATAATAATAATAGCAATAATAATAGGGAAGGTACTGGAGTCCCATACGGGAGGCAATCCAGCTATAGTTGAGATTTCAGAACAACAACAACAATAATAATAATAATAGGTAAGGTACTGGAGTCCCATACGGGAGGCAATCCAGCTATAGTTGAGATTTCAGAGGAACAACAACAATAATAATAATAATAGGTAAGGTACTGGAGTCCCATACGGGAGGCAATCCAGCTATAGTTGAGATTTCAGAGGAACAACAACAATAATAATAATAATAGGTAAGGTACTGGAGTCCCATACGGGAGGCAATCCAGCTATGAGTTGAGATTTCGGAGAACAACAACAATAATAATAATCAAGGGCGAAAATGTTAGTAAATTCAACAAAGCTCTTATATGCGTATGACATAAAGTGAGAACAAGAAATCAAAGAACAACGTAATCGTGATAAAACAAGTTAAAAGTGAAACAAAGAAGTTGCTATTGCAATATCTGGGCAGTCACGACAAAATATACATATTTTAACATGTAATAAATAATGAGCAATCTTTAATAATAATTGTAACAATTTTATCTTAGAAAAATATACGCCCCTGAGCGTAAGACAATGAAAGCTAAACATACAAAGAATTATTATCATGAAACATCTATAACCATCACAATCATAAGATTATATAGAACAATTAACAACAAAGTACTTAAAGAATATTACCTGCTAACTAATACCGGTTAATCACTTAATTTTCCACTACTTTGTCACACTACCCGCCGATCGTCTTGCTACCTATCTGCATACTGTTCTCACTTCAACTGCCTATCTTCGACTATCTAGGCTTCCTTTCAGAATGACCCCCTAAGCGTTTGTTTTTTTGTGCTTCCTTTTACCAACTGTCAATATTACGTTTTCATTTTTATACAACACTCATGTAACAGGTGACGTCGAACTTGATAAGATAAGTACGATTTTGCACAACACACTGTATATTCATTAAAAATGGAGCTGAAGGAAGCCACTTGCGCTATACAGTACTGCTTGTAGTCATGTCTTAAGGTATGGTTGCTGTCAAATTTCAGGCTAAGAAAAATTTGGTTTTTAAAATTGAAATGGTAGTTTTTTGGAAGATGAAATTAAAGCAATATGTAATTTAGACGACTTAGAACGACTGCAATAGTGTTCTCAGCTACTTGTTTACTTCTCTGGGACCTTGTTTTACTTTTACATTCTTCACTGGTGCAAGTGGAGGGCAAGGTACAACAAAAGAACGGTAGAATCTAAGACTCGCACTGCATACGCCAGTATATTTATGTAAATAAAGTTCATGTCTCTAAACAGAAGTGTTTTATATCATAGGCAATAAATTTACATCTGCTGTATTTATATGTTTGGATTTTTTACAGACTACACTGTTCGAAATTTCAATAAATAGCATGGGAGATGGGCTTACAAATGCGTTTATTATGGAAATGATTACGTAAGGAGAGGCTAATAGCAAATACTTTAGGAAAATTATTGAAAAGCACAAAAAATAGTTACGGTTGTCCTATACCGTAGGCGACGACTAGACTTAAGTGCATGCTTTTTCACTTTATTGGTAGCTCTAACTACAGGTGCATTGCGGAAAAGTTATGTATTTTATAATTTATTTCCTCATTCATTCAAGAAAATATTACTCATGTAAATTTTTGAATAGCACTAACACTGGAAATATTATGATCTATTAAAATGTTATGCTTATCACATACTAAAATTCTTCCACTTTACAACTTTAGTAGCTGTTATAATAAAATATAATTTGGACTTTTAAAGTGAATATGAAAAATATAGTGAACATTAAGTTATTCCTATAAGCGAGATTATTTTTAACATGTTATACGAGATGTAAACAGGATACCTCTTTAAACTTTAACTGTGAATTATGCCACACAAATTAAAAAAAAAAGTTCCTGGGAACTTTTCGCATAGATGTATGATTTTAAAATTAAAAAAATATTTCGTATTATCCTTGTTACGTTTACTTTATTTTTGGTAGTCTAAAAGTTTTACAAAAATTCTCATCAGATAAAGTGTTATATTTGATACTAATATTTATTTGTGTGCTTAGGTATATACCAAATTTTTATTGATTCATAAAGTATACAGTATAGGGTTATGTATGGAACAGCATATCGGGTAAATGGCTTCAATGGTTTTCCTGGCAAATACGCACTCTTTTGTCGAAATTTTCCATGACCGTTCTGTATAAATGCGGTTGAATTTCGGTGATACAGTGCTCAGTTTCCTTCTTCAAGGCGTGAGTGGTCGTAGGCTTGTTGGCATAAACCTAATACCTACTTCAAAAAAACCCAAAGAAAAAAGTCCAATGGCGTTAATTCGTATAATATGGGCGGCCAATTCTGATCACCAAGACGGGAAATTACATGACCAGGAAATGACTCATGTAGTAATTGAATTGTTTCTAGGACTCTATGGGATGTAGCTTCGTCTTGTTGAAACTACATGTCGTCTATATCTAATCTTGCAATTAAAGCACAAAAACTGAATAATCATGTCGCGATAGCGAGCAGTATTAACTGATATTGTCCTACCAGCCGCATTTTCGAAGAAGAATGATCCGATGATGCCTCAAGCCCAAAATCGGCACCAAACAGTGATACGTTGTTTATGTTTATGGACACAAAGTTCGACAAATTTGTTAGCAAGAGAATGAATGCGCTATTTTCCAATTTTCCAATCTTAGGGTGTAAAGAAGATATTTTTATATAGTATTTTTATACATATTTTCAGTTACAGAACTTATTTTTACGTTGTTTTAATAATAATCAAAGCTTTCGCTTGTAAGATCAATTAAATGAAAACGGAGTTATGACAAAGCACACGATTTTCATATTCAAAGCGGGATTTGCGCTAAAAGCTGATCATAACTTGACATTACAATAGGCTCATGCTATCATTAAAATACGTATTTATTAAAAGTATGAATAATCCTACGTTTCAGCATTCAAGTTTATTCCTTTGTTTATTAAATTATACGAGTAATTTCATAAACGATCATATTTATAATAATTGTCACGATTTACTGTGATAATTTAAAGTATACACAACGACAACAGTTTTGGAAGCTTGTTAACTTTTCTTAATACTGTAAACACTGTAAAAAAACTGTAGTTAGTAAGAAGAAGAAAAGAGATAGTAAACAGTTCCAGATAAGGTACTGTTACTTTGTTACCAATAAATGAATCGTTTATCAATATCAGATATTTTGAATATTCCTACATAATCTGTTTGCACAGATATAAAGAATTGCACATAGTGCAAAACAGACACATAGTGGACGTCTCTAGTGTCTAATGAAAGAGAAGCTCATTATTTGCCCTTCGTTTCAGCTTTAGTTTTTAAGACACACCTTCAAGATACCATTTATTGAGTTCTTCAATCGACTCTGTTAATCTACGTGCTAGAAGACTTTTATGAGTTTCTGCCGTTCTTCACTATGGGTTTTATTTACAGATGAAACCAAAACTAGATTGGCGAGTGATGCCAATATAGAAACAATATGGAGAGATCCAGATCATCAACAAAGACTAAACTTTCCCCGTCAGGTTGCTACCTATGAAGGGGAGACCAATGTCTTCAAGAAAGGAATAATGTTTCCTGGAAGTACCCCATTAATTCGCATACCACAGAATATGGCAAGTCTTTATATAGAAAATATAATTAAGTGCAGCTTTTATCTTTACGGAGGACAACACTATAGAAGCAGGACACATCACACCAAAAGATTAGCCAGTCAACTTACTTGATACGGATCCTATTAAAATCAAGTGGAATTTAGCGACCAGAGCAATTCATAACTATGTTAACTAACCCCGAACTACAGAAAAGTTAGGTACAGCTAACAAGATCATTGTTATCAGCTTTTACGAATTTTTTTGGTACATAACGATGTTACTCATTTTTGTAAATCAAATTGAGATTACCGATGAACACCAAAAAAATCTTAGGTATTGCAGATCCTTCGGTTTGGAAACCTACGATATTCCGCAATTGCAGTCTATGATTTTCCGTCATAAAATCCATAAACATCTGCATATTCCGAATTTGAAAATGTTCTTGGAATTTTTTAGGAGCTATTTTGAAGTAATGTTGTACTTTAATGTTATGAACTTATGTACTTAATTGCTAGTCTTACTAAACATCGAATGTCTAAATTTTGTAATGACATACTGCATTTCGATCACCTACTAACTGGAACAGTAAAATGATGGTTTGGCTAAAAAGCTTTTGAATTTTTTACAATATCTCAAAAACGTCTAGAAAATTCAAATGACACTGAGGAAAATATTAGGAAAACAGCCACAATACCGAATATAGCCATGATTAACAGGAAGTGTCCTCAAAATATGAAGGTCAATTCCTTCCGGAGATATTTAATAAAAAATACCATTAAAAATATTCAAATTTGGTGCCTTATATCTCGAAAATGGGATATAGTTTATCAAACAAACCCACATTATTTTTCAGTTTAAAGGTTCTGAAAGCTACCACGATAAATGAAATGCCCTGTATAGAAGTACTGGGGGGCGGGTTTGTCGAAGCCTCTTGACGTGGTGTGTTTTTCTAACACTGAGTGGAAATTTTTTGTCAATAAATAAGATCTCATTCACAAAATTTATGTAATATTAAGTGAGATATTCAGTTTTTCAGTAATTTAATTTGAACTAGACACCCTCGCTCTATAAAACGTTTTCTATTTATTTTTTATCTTCTCTGTGAAACTATCAATTGGTTCAAACTTGTACAATTCTAAGTGCTTTCAAAGTTTTGTTACCTAAAAATTCGAGAAAATGCTACATTAGGCACAAATTATAGTTTAAAAGACTGTTTCATCACAGTTGATCGATTCGACAAAGGAAATATGTCATTGTTAATGGTTTCTTTTATTTTCTCGGGGTATAGATTTCGGGTATAGGTTACAAACGCACGATATACGATTTACTGCCGTACAAAGCCGGGATTTCGGAACAATATTTGGTGTCTCCCAAGATTTTACTGATAAAAGAGACATTTAAAGATTGGGGAATTCGGTGGCGGTATTTCAGGTACGAGAAATTGCTGACATTGTCAGTCAAACAGTCTCATATAACATGTTGTTGTTGCAATATAATGCCGTGTGATATATTCTTGGTAAGAAAAATAAATGTTTATGATCAAAGAAAATCTCTTAATTGCAAGAAGAGATCGGGATTTTCAACTTTCTTTGCGTAATATTAAAAATATCATACATTTTATTTACATATCTCTAAAAAAAGAAAATAATACGGGTTGCCCATTAAATTTACAGACGTTTTTAGGAATTGTTCACTCATAGTTATATCAAGTTGAGAAAATGATTGGTCTTGAAAAATTTAAAGTAATGAACAATTTAATTACAAAACATTTTTTCCTCTTCCATTTTTGTCTAAAACGAATAGTTGCTAAGTTGTCGACGAGAAATCCAAGAAAAAAATGAAATTTTTTGCTATTTTTTTATACTTTTTTGCAATAACAATTAAGCCCACGTTTTTTTTTATTTGCATAGAAATATTATTATTTCTGATGTTATTTAGAAGCCGTTAAAGCAAAAATCTCCGATCATATGCGTTTTACCCAACCCGAAACAAGTACCGCCTGGACTATTTCCAGAAGATCACTATGTTAGTCGTCCAAATAATAAATAATAATAAAAAAGGGAAACTTAAATTTTAAAAATGCAAGATAGTTATTTGACTACATACTACATATTTACAACATAATTTACCCTCTGATATTGTCTGAAGTTACTTATTTGTGGTTAGTTTTAGTTTGTTTCTTATTTATTTGGATACTTTGCTAGGTAGATACGTTGGAAAAATCTAATTTCATAAAAAACCTCGACTAATCCTCTTGAAGCACGGATTTCTATTATTAATTTTCGCATTTTTTACAAAATATTCATATAGATAGGGCAGAAAAAAAGTCAGCTACTGCTAATTAATGCATAAGGTCTTAAAAAAATTAACCATTTTCTTAACTTTTCAGGTACAACTAATGTTGTCGCAGATACTTAAAAAAATATTGTCAGAAGTTCAGACAATGTTTTAAGTTATTATTATTCAAGGAAAATCCTGTAGAAACTTGGTAGTGGAATTAAAGAACGCTCTGTATAAGTAGTCAATGAAACCTGCCAATTTTTATTTATAGTTTGGAATATTATGGAAAAAAATATACTAAAGTTTGCTCTTCCTTTATTTCACAGTTTTTTAGTTAGACAAATGAACCAATGTGGTGAAAAATTTGACTTATAAGTATTAAGTTACACTCGTATTGTTCTAAACAGAAAAAAAATTACAGAAACGACATTAGATAAAAGTTATTTTAAAATTTTAAAAAGTAGTAACTCGAAAATGACTGGTTTTTGAAATAAAGTACGTTTACATGCTGTCCTTGTTACTGTGGGGACGAACCCGCTATCAGAACTTTTAAGACCACCCTGATATTCTTTTCCGTATATGTTGGCTCTAAACCCGGTACGAACAGAACCGCTTCTTAGACAATATAGCTCTTTCAATGATTTCAAACGTTTCGCCGTTCTTCACTACCAGCATATCCGGTGGCGAAGCTTTTGCAGAGTCGTTACTGAATATGCCGACATTGAAGAACACACGGAACCTAGCCCGAGAACGACAAGAGGAGGTAAAAGAGTCCTAGGAAGTATAATTTAAGTTTATAAAACTAGGTACATAGTTAGTCATAACCCAAAAAGCCACAGTTTTATTTTTAATTAATTAAAATTCTTCTTCAGAGGTATTTGATTATGTACATACATATTTTTTTAATTTTAACAATTTGTATCTCAAAAACCAGTAGCCTTCTATTAGCGATTCGTATTTTAGTCTAAAATATCTCCAGGTGTTACCATCTGGTAATATTAACATATACTTATAAAACACTATGTATAACATTATAGACAAATGGAAAATTCTTGTTATATATACCCAAAGTGAGGCATTTCTAAATATATAAATCCCACAAAGCTCGTCCAATAAGCTCACATATCTTGACAAGCGTGCTCTTACGTATGCTGATTATCCTTTCTAACCCAAAATGATGTATTTGTTTGTTCAGATTTCGACTGATAGGAGAACACCTAACAATTTCTTTCACTATTCCATCCTTACTGTTTTGTATTTGTTTTCGGGACGTCCGCTCGAATAATAATAACAAAAAAAAAAGTGGTAAACCATGGGCTTTGGCGCATCCATCCAACCTCTTCTGCTCGTAGATGTTTGTTTAACGTAAGCATGCTTTCTTAATCACAAAGGGGCGTAGGCCAGGAGACCACTTGATAGATGAGAGGGACCATTGTGTTCGTTCATGTAATTCCTCGACGATAAAAAACCCTTCACAACTTTAATTTGATATTCCTCGAATTCATAATATACACTTGTTTATTGATATTCATCTATCTAAGATGTTGTAGGCGATGTGAATTACAATAACTGAATGTTGGTTCAAATGCGTTCTCATGTTAACAAATATTGCGTATTAAAGAAATTAGTAACTGTGTTGTTGCATTTATGATTTTTCCTGTTGCAGTTTGCAATAAATTTAAAAGTTGTTAATGAAATTATGAAAAACCTTAAATAAAAACAAGTAATAATGTGGACCATTTCATATAGAAACATCCTTGTTAAAAATATATATATTTACCGATATACTTAACTCGTTCTTTTAAAGATAGAAATTAAAAATAGTTGTTTATGATACAAGTGTTAAATGTGACATTTTATTTTGTGAGTGGGGAACGAAATAAAATCACTTTTAACAAACTGTTATAAAAAAAATAGCGTCTGTGGATTTGAACTCCCGATCTATTGCTTACGTGTCGGACGCATTGGAATTGAGTCATCCGTGCGTTTCAATGTTATGAGACAATAAAGTCAGATATTGAATAAAGTAAAGCAAAACAGTGGTAAGTTGTTTAGTGTTTATTAGTAGCTACATTTGAAACTGTCCTTAAATATTTTAAATTTTATGACCAAAAAAATGGATTTTGGAGAAAATACGGAAAGCAAAAGTAATTTTATTATTCCATCAGATGTTCAAGATGCCGCAAATAGGGCAACTTTAGACCTGTTATCCCAGAAATCGCGGAAACAATATGATATAGTATACAGGGTGTCCAGAAACTCTTCTGCCAAACGGAAACTACAGGTACTAGAGGTTATTTTAAGTCGATTTAACTCAAATTACCTTAATCCGAAAATGCTTCCTAAGTGAGCTACAGCCCTTTGAAGAAGACATCGTGATATGAGTTTCCTTTTAATTACTCAAAGATGCCTTTACTTAAAAATTTCAAACTTTGTATGATCAATAAACGGATACAAACTCGTCATTCGCTGTAATTAATTTTGTTTTACAACCACCACAGGCGTATCAGTAGGGGGAGACAAACGGGTATTTTTATTAAAAATGTTTTATTTTTTACTTTTTTTTTGTATTTTGTATTTGAGAAATTCAAGATAATTTTCATAAAAAATGTCCTCTTCTTTGACATCGATATCATGAATCGTTTTCGAGAAAAATAAATTTAAACTTTTCGTGTTTCTAACATAACATCATGTTGTATTATAAAATTGTATCTGTAATATCAAGTTGGCTTTGAAAAATCAACAAAATTTACAAATACTGATAATAAAAGTCGTAAGTATTAAGTTGTTTACATTGTTTTGGAAATTTTAAAATAATTTTATTTCGTGAGGGTATAAAACAACAATTAACATTTAAATACATAAAATAAAATTAAAATAAAAAACAAAAATAAAGATAATTAACGACATAAATAAGATAATTAATTTTACAATAGATGCTCTACATGACGACCATTTGTCTCAATACATAAATTCATTCTTTTCTCTAAAGACCGTCTAATTTTTGGAAAAATGCCTGCATTATTTCTAATTTCATTACAAGCGTTTTGAATTCTTTGCCACAGCTGATTACGGGTTTCTATTGTAATAGCATAGACTAATGATTTTAAATAACCCCAAATACAAAAATCACAGGGGTTTAAATCTGGAGATCTTGGGGGCCAATTAACTGGACCACCTCTTCCAATCCATTTGTCGTCATAGTTATTGTCGAGAAACTGACGAACGTCTCTACTAAAATGAGCTGGGCAGCCGTCGTGCATGAACCATAAATTATTTCGAATCATCAGGGGAACATCATCCATTAAATCAGGTAAAACATTTTGTAGAAAATTAAGATACTCTTGTCCTGTTAAACGGGTAGGAAGCTCTACGGGTCCCAGAAGCTGATTACCGATTAGACCTATCCACACATTTATGCCAAATATTTGCTGGTGCTTTTTCTCTACTATTACATGAGGATTATCACCAATGTAGGCATAATGATGTGTATTATGTAAATTAAAAATCCCATCTCTGATAAACATAGCTTCATCGCAGAATAAAATATTGGAAAAAAAATTAGGATCCTGATTTTTTATTCCGCAACCAGTTTGGAAAATCTACGCAGGCAGGGAAATCACCCTCTATCATGGCGTGAACTTTTCGAAAATGAAAAGGATGAAGGTTTTCTTTTTGAATAATATTCCGTATGGCAGACTTGGAAATGCCAGGATATATAGCAGCGAGTCTTCTGGTACTAACCTCAGGATTATTGTCGATTTCAATTAAAATATCGTCTTCATATTCCATCGTAACATCAGGCCGTCTGCCAGTTTCAGTATTTTTAGGTATTACTGAGCCACTTTCTCTTAATCTTTGGTATACGGCTACACATTTTTGTTTTCCGTTTTCATGACAATGAAAGGTATACTGATGTAAGATCACAAATTCAACCATTTGACATTATTAGTTCTTATTTCCATTTTTTGTAGTATTAATACAATATTTATGATTTCAACGCGTACCAATAAAAAAAATAGCGTAAAGTATTCGTGGATAACTGGTCTTTAAAACACTTGCTCTATTTCGAGCACTCCGGCTGCGCCGTCGTGCTCGAAAAATCGCGCGTGTTTTAAAGACCTTAATATCCACTTATACCTTAATATACTATCTCAATTCGGTCAATGAAATAAAAGTTCGGTACAATTTTAGGGATGAGTCATCCCCAATGAACACCTTCAATTAACAAATCACAGTCAAAGAAGGCCAGTAATAAACCTAAATCATGTACCAAATTTGGTCCTTCTGCGGCAAAGTCTGGCAGAGATACTAATTTTTTTCGAAATTTAGATCCCCACATTGGGAGCTAATAACTCCTCAGGGTGCAACTTTGTATATAGGTAAGTTTGGTTAAATTACAATATTTTGGACACCCCTACATGTATATATCTACCCTCATTAAATTCACTCAACATCTTTAAAATGGATTAAAATATTGANAGTGGTCCATATCTCCGCAACCGTTACTTTGCGGACCCATGTTTATTAAGACTTTTCTGCTTATTTTGGTTCATACTATTACCTCCTGAAATATTTTACTCTTTTTTTAACAACCTGTATAAAAGACTTATTGAATGGTGCAAAATGAAGAAAGTGTCAGATAAGTGCACTGAAAATATACTTTTGGGTTACTTCGAAGAAAAATGTAAGTTATTGAACGTAGATATAAGCAAGTATTACAAGTTATCAGCTTTTTTAAAAGGAAAAAGTGTGGGACATCGGCCAAAAAAAATCGAGAATATTTACTAACAAACACATTAATACATTTTTTAATCAAGACCAGACACCAAATATCTAAGGATAAAAATTGGAGCATGTCGTCGTAAGAGCATTGTAAATTAACATTAGATGATATTGAAGAATCAGAATATCAATACAGCTTTCTATAATCTTGAGAAGAATGCATATTACCATATATTATATGTTTTAAAACATTGATAAAATATTGTTTCTGTTAATACGGTTTTCCTTGAAAACCTTAAAGTTTTTAAAAAAACAAGAGTAAAAACAAATTTTAAAATTATATTCTGCTGTGAATTAATATTATTATTTTTCAATTCGGTCAATGAAATAAAAATTCGGTACAATTTTAGGGATGAGTCATCCCCAATGAACACCTTCAATTAACAAATCACAGTCAAAGAAGACCAGTAATAAACCTAAATCATGTACCAAATTTGATTCTTCTGCGGTAAAGTGTTGCAGAGATACCAATTTTTTTCGGAATTTAGATCCCCACATTGGGGGCTAATAACTCCTCAAGGATGCAACTGTGTATATAGGTGGACAGGTAGGGACACCCCTACATGTATACAGGGTGATTCAAAAAACCGCTGACAGACTTCTAGGGTAAGTAATACATGAAAAATTAAGACGAAAAGTCTTAGTGACAGGCGATGTTTAATTTTATTTTGATTAGCACAAGCCTACTATGTGAAACTAAAATGAATGAAAATAAAATTGGATTTACAAATTTTCTACAAAGGTGTTTCTCTTTAAAATAGTGCCCTTTGGACAAAATTAGCAGTGGCGTAGAAAATATAGTACACCAAACATTGGTCTTAAGGTGCTAACTACGCATAGCAAATTTGAAATAGATATGTTCAGGCATTTTGGAATTATTGCAGACAATGTTTAATTTTACAGAAACTTTGACGCCCTGTATCTCGTTAATGAGACATTTGCGACCCTATGTTTATTAAAACTTTTCGTCTTAATTTTTTATGTATTATCTACCCTAGAAGTCTGTCTGTGGTTTTTTGAATCACCCTGTATATCTACCCTCATTAAATTCACTCAACATCTTTAAAATGGATTAAAATATTGATTAGAATTTCAGTCATTAGGATATATTGCTTGATTCAAATTTTCGAGTACTTATATCATGAATATTATCTACAATTTCTTTGAATTTGGTTAAACACAGTATAAACAAGGTATTGTTCTGATAGAAATAATATTCTTCAGGAATTCGATGCGGTTTCATATTTCACATCCTATAATCCCTATTTTAATTCACTACTTTCAGGCTGCTATCACATAAACACAAAGTTTGTCTACCCAAACTCCTCTAATATAAGCACATCCAGTTTACAAAGAAATCCATTAGTAATATTGATTTACATTAACATGGAACGAGAAACCGTTTGATAATTCTGTTTAGTTAAAAAACACAGTATATAGACGGACGGTGGTTTGAAAGAAGTTTTAAGTAATTGAATAACTAGGGGGAAACAAATCTTTGTGGTCTGTTTAACGAAAATAAACTAAACTGTCATTCCTCAAAGCATTGTGAGTAAATTTGGTTGCTATTTGAGGCAAATGCCAAGCGGATTCATATCCTTTTAGTCGAGTTGGAGTATCTTTACGTACTGAGTACAAAGTTTTATACAAATTGTACTGTCCCAATAAATGTAAAACTATTAAAAATACGAAATAAAAGTATTTCTAAAAAGATGAAATATGAAGATATTTGATTTTTAGTTATAAAGCTTTGGAAAGTGGGTAACAAATTTTAAAAGCAGTTGTCCAAAAAAAAAAAATGGTTTATATAATTATGTTCAGAAAGCATCGCTTCTGAACATCGAGAAAAAGCTTGAGGTAAAATTTTGAAATCTGACCTTATGTTGTCTATTTGCTAATAATTGCNTTCGTCTTAATTTTTTATGTATTATCTACCCTAGAAGTCTGTCTGTGGTTTTTTGAATCACCCTGTATATCTACCCTCATTAAATTCACTCAACATCTTTAAAATGGATTAAAATATTGATTAGAATTTCAGTCATTAGGATATATTGCTTGATTCAAATTTTCGAGTACTTATATCATGAATATTATCTACAATTTCTTTGAATTTGGTTAAACACAGTATAAACAAGGTATTGTTCTGATAGAAATAATATTCTTCAGGAATTCGATGCGGTTTCATATTTCACATCCTATAATCCCTATTTTAATTCACTACTTTCAGGCTGCTATCACATAAACACAAAGTTTGTCTACCCAAACTCCTCTAATATAAGCACATCCAGTTTACAAAGAAATCCATTAGTAATATTGATTTACATTAACATGGAACGAGAAACCGTTTGATAATTCTGTTTAGTTAAAAAACACAGTATATAGACGGACGGTGGTTTGAAAGAAGTTTTAAGTAATTGAATAACTAGGGGGAAACAAATCTTTGTGGTCTGTTTAACGAAAATAAACTAAACTGTCATTCCTCAAAGCATTGTGAGTAAATTTGGTTGCTATTTGAGGCAAATGCCAAGCGGATTCATATCCTTTTAGTCGAGTTGGAGTATCTTTACGTACTGAGTACAAAGTTTTATACAAATTGTACTGTCCCAATAAATGTAAAACTATTAAAAATACGAACTAAAAGTATTTCTAAAAAGATGAAATATGAAGATATTTGATTTTTAGTTATAAAGCTTTGGAAAGAGGGCAACAAATTTTAAAAGCAGTTGTCCAAAAAAAAAAAATGGTTTATATAATTATGTCCAAAAAGCATCGCTTCTGAACAAGCATCGCTTCTGAACATCGAGAAAAAGCTTGAGGTAAAATTTTGAAACCTGACCAAATATTGTCTATTTGCTAATACGATTGCAAAAACCTGATCAAAGAATCTGAAAAAATAAATCCTTGTAACTGTGCCAGTAAGATGTAATGATTTATATGATCGAAGGCATTTTGGAAATCTGTAAATATCACGTCAACTTGCCTTGCACCATCCAAAGTTTCACAAATAAATTGAGAAAAGACAGCGAGATTTGAAATGGTTGATCTTCTCTGCATAAATCCATGTTGGTGAATGGATATCAGATGCTTAGTGAGATAATAAATTTCATTATACAGAGTAGATTCAAAAACTTGCTCTATAATTCGCAATTTCATTAGGATTTCCCTTTTTAAATATTGGACACACATATGCATTTTTCCAAAGAGACGAGAAAGTGGAATGTTTTAAAATACAGTTAAATAATGCACACAAAGGTTGAACAAATGAGTACGCACAGTCTTTTAGGATAAATCTTGGAATACCATGCACACCCATTGTGAGTCTTTAGATCTCAAACCTCGTAAGACATCTTCCTCCTTGATAGACACAATGACCATAGGTACTGAAAGTTTACCATTTGCAGGAAATGTAGATGAGTCTGTTGGATTAGACTGAATCAATACACTGTTGAAGTAATCAGCAAAGGCATTTACAATATCAGTAGAGTTAGAGCTCAATGTTATTGTGAATCATGATAACTGGAATACGCGATGAGTCCTTCTTTCCCTTAATAAATTTCCAAAACTTTTTAGAATCGATAGATAAGGGTTTTTCAGTCACTTATAAACGATTTTTAGGCTTCATTAATGAGTTACTTCTTGAACGCATTGTAATATTCAATAGTTCTATATTTTTTATACTCTTTAAGGGCAGCAGCTTTGGCATTTGCTTTTTGTACCAATAAATGGCTTTGGTGGTTTTTTATTATCTTTCAAAATAGATAAATTATTAGTATTAAAGGTACTTTGATTTTACGATTTGCTTATGTTGCAAAATTACTTAATAACAATAAAAAATGTTATTGTATACCGTTATTATAAATAGACATTATAAAAATTATAGGCACCCATTTTTTGAATGGACGTGCCAATGGTAATGGAATTGATGCTCGTCCTGTCTTAATCGTTAAGTTCCTTCTACTTATTCACTAAACTTTATCCAAAACAGTAGAAGAGTAGAAAACCTCCTATCAACTATGGAAGATCTGGATTTGTTTCCACACTCAACGTAGGGAACTAAATTTTGAGGGGGTGGGAAAAGTATCGAAAATTGCATTAAGCAGCTCATATACAAGAATTGAGTCCATAATATTGCGATATGAGATTAACATTTTGTAGATGCATTTTGAGAGAACACGTTAAATATCCCAATTTGACCGTGTTCTCTTGGGTTCTAAAATGTTTGCATATTTTATCACCCTGTATATGTTTTCGCGGCTCGTATCTTTGAAGTAAAGTTTAGAAAAATGTGAAACATATCAAATTTCGCAGTTAAAGCGCAGTGTGACCTCTTCAAAATAAAAAAAAAATCGCACAATATTTTTCTTTCTATGTTAGCAAAAACAAATAAAATTTCATTTCGTTCGTCCTTGCACAAAAAGTATCTTTATTTTGTTTTGTTGCAAAGTGCTGTCTTAGACAAAAAGAGAGGCACCGCCGTTGAATGTAAAAGAAACCAATAATTTTTCGTCCTGAAAATTGGGTTTCAGTTCCTCTTTTTGTTTATGCTGTAGACCCTTTGAGATGGCGATTATTGAGAAACAGTAGATAACGGTTTCTGAAATTACATTTATAGGTAACATTTTTATGCTTTTACACTATACAAAAACATTTTAAAAAAGATTTCTATTAAAATATTTTACGTATGTGCTACTTATGAATTAATGCAACTGAAAAGTGAAATGTACTTGCAACTGCATNTGAAGATTGGCATTAAAAATATAAGGATTATCAGCTGGTGACCTATATAATGCCAGAATCCGGACGGTGTTTTGCGAGTTATATTTAATTTTTACGTTTAGGACCTTAATATTATCGATATCATCTACTTTATACTCAAATAGCAAATTTGTTTTTATATAAAGTACTACACCATCATTCTGATTTACCAGTCCGTGATTATATAGCATGTTATATGTAATATTCAATAGTTCTATATTTTATATACTCTTTAAGGGCAGCAGCTTTGGCATTTGCTTTTTGTACCAATAAATGGCTTTGGTGGTTTTTTATTATCTTTCAAAATAGATAAATTATTAGTATTAAAGGTACTTTGATTTTACGATTTGCTTATGTTGCAAAATTACTTAATAACAATAAAAAATGTTATTGTATACCGTTATTATAAATAGACATTATAAAAATTATAGGCACCCATTTTTTGAATGGACGTGCCAATGGTAATGGAATTGATGCTCGTCCTGTCTTAATCGTTAAGTTCCTTCTACTTATTCACTAAACTTTATCCAAAACAGTAGAAGAGTAGAAAACCTCCTATCAACTATGGAAGATCTGGATTTGTTTCCACACTCAACGTAGGGAACTAAATTTTGAGGGGGTGGGAAAAGTATCGAAAATTGCATTAAGCAGCTCATATACAAGAATTGAGTCCATAATATTGCGATATGAGATTAACATTTTGTAGATGCATTTTGAGAGAACACGTTAAATATCCCAATTTGACCGTGTTCTCTTGGGTTCTAAAATGTTTGCATATTTTATCACCCTGTATATGTTTTCGCGGCTCGTATCTTTGAAGTAAAGTTTAGAAAAATGTGAAACATATCAAATTTCGCAGTTAAAGCGCAGTGTGACCTCTTCAAAATAAAAAAAAAATCGCACAATATTTTTCTTTCTATGTTAGCAAAAACAAATAAAATTTCATTTCGTTCGTCCTTGCACAAAAAGTATCTTTATTTTGTTTTGTTGCAAAGTGCTGTCTTAGACAAAAAGAGAGGCACCGCCGTTGAATGTAAAAGAAACCAATAATTTTTCGTCCTGAAAATTGGGTTTCAGTTCCTCTTTTTGTTTATGCTGTAGACCCTTTGAGATGGCGATTATTGAGAAACAGTAGATAACGGTTTCTGAAATTACATTTATAGGTAACATTTTTATGCTTTTACACTATACAAAAACATTTTAAAAAAGATTTCTATTAAAATATTTTACGTATGTGCTACTTATGAATTAATGCAACTGAAAAGTGAAATGTACTTGCAACTGCATTCTTCTTAATAACGTACTAATATTTAAGGAGGTTATTCTTGAGTCCATTTTAAGAAAAAAAATTCATATGAACATATGTCCTAAAAGTCTTAACTTTTGACCTACAGGGTGTTAATTTTTTCAAATTTGGTACACGCCTTCTATTCATCGAGATGCACTTTCTGACGTACAAACAATTTTATTATTTTTGCCAGTGGCGTCTGTACAGGTTTTGTATTGAATATTTTTGAAGAAAAATGTGTTACGCCACTGCTTTTTCTTAAAGTAAAAATCATTTTTGAAATCCTCATTCCTTTCTGAGCAAATGTGGTGTCTTGATTTTTTTTTTGTTTGACGTAGGTACGGTTTTCGCATAAAAAAATAGAATTCATTAATTTCGACGCTGTTATGAAATTAGGTACTAATAAGAATTAAAAACGATCTAGTAGGTAAAAAGCAGATTTTGTTTTGCAAACATAAACAGTTTTGACAGTTGTCTACCCAGTCTAGTTGTCACGTATTTAAGTCATTAACATTAACAATATTATTTAAAAAATATGGTTCAATATACGAATTCTGAGTTTGCAGACATGCACTACATGTATGGGCTTGCTGATGGTAACACACTGGAAGCCAGGCGGTTGTATGAAGACCGCTTTCCAAACATAAATATTCCGGATGCACTTTTCAAACATTCATAGAAGATTGTGCGAAAAGGGAAGTTTTAAACCAGACAATCATCTAAAAGGAGTACACCGTACTGTAAGAACTCCAGAAATTGAGATAGCGATTTTGAGTTCAATTGAGGAAGATCCAGAATTAAGTACAAGCAAAATTAGGAAAAATTTGATTGTCTCACATATTCTTATTTGGAAAATTCTCCATGACTTTTTATTATATCCCTACCATATCCAATGGGTTCAAGCTCTACTACCTCGCGACTATTCATTACTGATAAACTCTTGCCAATGGTTTCTTCATAAAGTGAATGAAAATCTATTATTTGACACTGAAATTTTATTCACCGATGAAGCCAACTTTTCTAGAAACGCCATCCGAAACTTTCACAACAATCACATTTGGGCTGAAGAACACCCACATGCAATCTTGGAATGCCGTCACCAGGAGCAGTTTTCCGTTAACGTGTGGGTTGGAATATGCGGCGATTATTTAATTGGACCCTATTTTCTTCATGAAACTTTTGCACCCTGTAGTTCAAAATTTAAGACTTTTAGGACATATGTTCATATGAAGTTTTTTCTTAAAATGGTCCCAAGAATAACCTCCTTAAATATTAACGCGTTATTAAGAAACACCCTGTATTGATACAAACAAAATATTTTTATTGTTGCGATATAACTCTGTATTTCTGTAGATTTGGGGAATACGAATAGATTAAGGGGGCATATTCTTTTTTATTAAACCTATAAACTTTTATCATGTTATCCAGATGTCCAAGAAAGTTTTGCTCATTTTTTACAGTATTGCACCGTTTGCAAGAATAAGAGGAATTTGTTTTATTTTATTCCGTTAAAACTAATGTCCATAATTGCATTAATCATATATTAATCAATATTAATGCCATTCGCGTCATATACAAATCTAATGAAACATAAACTAACATGGATATATTACAACACTATTGGATATATATTTCCGTCCATTTAGCTAATGATATATTATTTAACTACCGAGATATTGCGGGAAACAACTACTATACGGACTATAGCTTCGTCCAATATTAAATTACACCAACAATATCGCGGAAATGGCTAAGATCGTTTGTCATCCAAATCACCATATCTCAATTATTATCACGTGTCCCGTTGATGGGTCATATGTCATACCACAGCACGACTTATCTAAGTATCCTGATTACATGATACTGATTTTTTTTACTGATGTTTTTAATGTATTTGAATGAAGATAGATTCACTATCAATTTTCGCATAATTGTGACTATTTTAACGTAGGTATCTGATTTAAAAAATTGAAAATTCTCTGTGTTGTAGATTGGAAAGAGTAAATATTGCTTTCTAACAATGAACTCAGTATAAACTCTATCAGCAGTCAAGCTATAATGTGGATAACTTAATGTCTCACTGTATTGAAATATCAAAGGTCAAATTCTCGCAATACATGTTTCTTTCAATATAATATGAGTGGTATAAGAATAGAGCATTTATAAATGCGTACTATTTAATTTTCTTCAAAAATTTAAAATGTCATTTATATTTTTAAAGTCATTACTCATAAAACATCCTGTACAATTTTTCAGAAACATAAACGTGTTAAAATAAAATAATATTATATCTATTTAAATCCTCATAGGATTTACTACCCCTCGGTTTATAAACAACAAAACGAAATAGAAAGGTGTGAAGCCCCATTGGTATGTAAGGCATACACCATACTCTAACAGAAAACAAATTAGTTTTAAAAAATGTTGCGGCTTACTTCCGTACCCGGAAGCCGCAACTTAAGTAAAAAATGATGCAGAGACACTGGACTGCCTCTGGTCGGGATGTTTAAAATTCAATGTATGACTGCTTTGTCGGCGGTCGGCATAAAAATATATATTAATAAAGTTTAAACATTATTCTTCCAACTTTTTTTACAGTTGTCTTTGTGACGGGCTTGTTTGTAGTTTTACAGTTAATTCAAATAAGATATGTATTCATAACAGTGGATTTTGGATGTCCCATAAATCTACTACATAATTTCTACAGGGTGTTCCTTGATCAAAATTAACACAAAAAGTTCAAATGAAACAGAGATCAAGCCCGACTCACATAGATATGGCTAGTTTCTTTATTTTTGGCAACAATGTGTGAAAGATTTTACCCCTATAGAATTGGAGGGTTGTTTATTAAAAAAATATACCGTGTGGTAAAAACACAAATCAAATAAAACAGTAACTAGAAATGCCACAAATAAATAATTGCAGACAATACCTGTAGAATCGATGAAATTCTTTAACGTTCTGTCAGTCTGTTAATGTTATTCGGGATACGCTGTGATTTTTTTTTAAGAATCCACGGATACTTCTTGAATAATAATATCGACATGACTCAGCACTTAAAAACATTCAAAATAAAATATTTTTAAATAATTTTAACATACGAGTTCAAGGAAAGCAATTCTGTTCTTGTTGTGATTTATTTAGTAGGTACACTGACTGCCTGATATTAAGAATCGGAGTTTAGTTTTACCTTTCTGATATTTCTTAAAATGTTAATATATGTAAAACACTGTTTGAGGATTGCTATTAGTTACACTAAGTAGCAACCAGAACATCAGGAAGAGGTAAAGTTACTCAAATTTCACCAAATCAATTTTGAGCTGGAACCGGATTTTTTGGATATGTTGATAACCTAACCTAACCTAACCTAACTTGGACATACGGGCATCAAGTGCAACAAGAAGGTTGATGAGCTAGCAAAAGAAGGTTCATCTAGAGCCTTATAGGGGATTGCAGTCTTATTGTTGTTGCGTTATTATGAGACTCGTGATGAAACAGGTGACGAATCAGAATCAAAAATGGTTGCAAGATACCCCTGGACCCAAATCGACCAAAAAAATTCTTAACGGGACCATAGACGAGGTTGAGACGGAACCTTCTGAACAAATGTAGGACTATTAACAAGACGTTGTAGAGTCAGGAAATGAAGGTATGAGTAATAAAGATATAATAGAGGACATTCTTTTGGCGTGTAGATGTAGGACGAAGCATTGCAGTCCATATATTTGTGCGAGCTTGAAGGAGTAGCAAATGTGCGTTACTTACTCATAAGAAGATAAAAACCAAAACGGGAAAGTATGGCAAGGATCTACTGGGAAAGTTGTTGAGTCTAATTGAAAAGTTTGTCGTTACAATGACAACAATGACATTTAGGCAATTAAAGTAACTCATAGTAATGTTGATTTCCAAGTTTAAACTGATATTTGATATGCCTGGATTATACAGGAGCAGACAAAATTATCCATTTAAATTTATACATCTTTGACAGTGTTGCCAATTTTGGCTTTTTCTTTCATAGTTCGATTCCGCTCTCATTTTGCTTAAAAATAGGTAACCATATATCATCAGTCGATATTTTGTACCGTTTTTGAGAAAATCGAATTCTATTAACAACATACATGTATTGTATCAAAAATGCGATTAACATTTTTGTAAAAATTTTTATTTCTTTGGCAACTGAGATGACTGTTAACAAATATGTATAATTATCAGTTAGATATTTGTCATAAATCACTTTGACACTATTTGTTGATTCAATATCATGGAGGATTTTAGCTATGAATAATTTGCAGATATTCATCGAATGTACGGACTTGTAGAATGTAATGCTTCTGAAACTGTTCGGATTTACGCCAACCACTTTCTACGTAGAATCTGCATATTTGAAGTGACGAAAGCCCCTGTGCTATTATTCAGACAAAACACCAACAAAAAATTATCATTAATGTATGGATGGGAATAATTGGAATCTACTTAGTGGCACCGCATATCATTGATGACATTTTAAATGGGGATAAATACCTATATTTACTGCAAGAACACCTTAACCTGTTATTGGAAGACGTCTCTTTAAATATTTGAAATAACATGTGGCTTATGCCCGATGGTGCACCACTCCATTTTAGCAGGGCAGTAAGAGCTTATACGACATTTCACGATCTATGTGTCGGTCGAGGTAGTTTTTTTCCGTGGCCGCCTCGGTCTCCCGATCTTAATCCTCTCGATTTTTTTCTTTTGGGCCATCTTAAGAGTCTTGTTTATCAAACTCC
>NW_019416230.1:411869-435382 GCF_000390285.2 Anoplophora glabripennis | reverse complement strand
CCCTTTTTGAGTTATCTTGAAAAAGCCCTTTGTTTTATCTTTTTCCACCCTTGGCCGGGGGTTGAACAAAAAATTACTCTCACTTATTGTTATAATATACCTTAAACTAACTCATATCAAAAATTCAGCCAAGTTGACAAAATTTCGATTTAAAGGCTTAGTTAATTAGACTAATAGTTGTTTTAACAAACAAAAACAATCAACGCAATCACATATGCCTTCTTAATTAAATGGTACCTACTCATTACAGTTGACTAAAATTAATTAAATAAGGCAACGCTTACTGTCCGGCTGATATATTATCAGATTTCTTCTTATTTGTTGTAGGTGCTATTAGTGTTGACACTTCTAGGCTACACGATTAATTCAAACGGTAATATTCACGCTGAAAGAACGTGACGGAACCAAATTAGCATAGGGCATTGCACAATGCAGATTTATGTGATTGCTGATAAAATACTAGAGCTAATTGTTCCGCCTGCTTATTGTTCTCCATTTGCGCTGAAATGTTTAGCGTTTGCAGCGCGAAAAAAATATATTGTTTTCCGGTCTGATAACAGAATATCGTATTCGAGTAAGACAACAACTGAATGTCGGGTTTGGGTTTGAAGTTTTGGAAAATTGATTTTGCTCTTATTTCACATAGTCCTATTTGTTGCAGAAGTGAAAGTTGTTTTTCTATATCTCGATATAAATCAGAGCGATTTCTATTTATTTTATGTTCGTCTTTTATTTAAAATCGCAGATGTTTATAGACTTTCTGTTAAATTTCAATTGAATACACCATAGTAATACTGAATCCCGATTGAAATAAAAGCAATCAAATCATATTAGGTTTTTGAAAATTTTGAAAATTAGAAACTTAATTAACATATAGGTCTGAAGATATTTGCCAAAATTATTTTATTAAAACTACTAAACTAAACCAGTTATTAGAAATATCTGAAATTTTTACAATAATTTTATGAGTCATTTTTAATTTGCAAATGTATATATTATTATAAGAAATTCCAACTATGAGCCTCATTTATGTTTGTCACTTTAGTGAATCTCCAAATACTGAAGTAATTTCTCATAAAAATTTGAAAGCAGTGATGCTGATGCAATAAACTAAAATATGCTATAAATTTGCGCTGAATGTGAACATTTTGCTTAATGATTCAATTAAATAATTATTTTATTTCCAATGGTAAAATTATATGTTCGACAAATACTCAACAGACTGCAGCATTGGCCTAAAAGATATACGACTAAGAAAAGAATAATGTTTGCTTGCTGGAGGTAATACGTAAAAAAAAGAAATACCTTAAATGTTAGTCTTCGTTTTCAGTGTTAGCTATCAGATTGTAAATGTATTCGTTCTGCTTTACAAAAAACTAGGTACGCTTTTTCTTGTTTAAATAATTAGTTATTTCTACTATCATCTAAAACTTCGTTAAAATATCCCTTATATTTAATTTAAAGTCGATTACCCATTCGCATTTTTTAAATTTATTTCAATATTATAGTTAAATAATATAGAACAGATTATACTAAATAGCCATTATTTCAATTAAAAAACAATTTTCTTAATCGCTAAATAACCGGAAAAATGTTTTTGTCTTTTCCTCTTGGATAGAACAAATACTCCTTCATGTTTGATTCGTAAATTACAGCGTACACACTATAATTGCCAGTTCCGAAACTTTCTTTCTCGTTGGCCTTCCATGCCTCCATAAAAAAGACGAGATCAGTTGCAGTTACGACCATAAAACTTTTTGTTCTTCTCATTTGTACCGAAAGTTCTTTAGTTTTTGCTGAACGGACGGAGAAGGGACGTAAAAATAGGACGTCCGAGCACATATATTAATTGCAAAGTCGGTTGAGCCAAAGGTTACAGGGAGGGGCACCTAGTCGTCCGGTGAAATGATATTCAAGACCCTCTGGACCTTTCGATTTCGAGCAAGCCGTTTCTTTCATTCCGACGAGGTTAGAAGAGCGGTTTATACTCATACTAATTTTGTATCTTCAATGTTTAGTATCAAGTTTTGAAGTTTCTCTGTCAATAAAGACACTGGGTCATATGAACAAAATACAGCAAATGCTTTTAATACATATTTTCAAACCAAAAACCTGTTTAAAAGTATTTGCTCTGGTAGAAAGAGAAAATTCAGCATATAAGAATAAAACTGAGTATTTACTATCTCTCTTAGCATTTGCTTCAAGAACTCTGTAGGAATTTCAGTAGTAGATTCCAGTTGAGTTTATTACATCTATACATAAGTTCCAAGGAGTTTTAAAATCGTATTAGAGACAAAAAATTTTTAAATATAGAAAACACGTACTGGCTATTTAACCATTTCATGCATAAACAGCACGAAAGAAACGAGACAATCGTCAAAAACAAGAAAATTTTCTTAAATTACATATTTGTTCCCAGCTACTAGAATTATATTATAGTTATATCATTAAAATTAAAAAGGGACAGTATAAAAAACCATTAGTGATGTTGAATTTTAAGTCTTCAGTATCTGTCAATGGTTAAACAATTTCTGGGCCTACATTTCAGAGCTTCTAAATAAGGGTCATGTGTCTTTCGAAACTTCAAGAGTCGACAATGTAATAATCAGCCACGAAATTGTGATGAATATATTTGAAGAAAGACTTTTTGGGTTAAATTTCTTTCTTTCAGTGGAGAAACTGCGGAGGCAAAGCAACTCTGGACAAAGCGACACAGTTTTCCTAGCGCAATAAAAGCATTGCATTGTATTAGGACCAAAAAAGATTTAAGGTGTGATTAGTTTCGATTAATTGATTAATTTTCTAACAAAAATAAAAAATAATATTTTAAAATATTAATGAAAAAACACATAACAGACATATCAAAATCATTAAATAATGCAATCTTCCAAAGACATATATTGTATTCTTGTTCCGGCATCACTTTTGACAAGACCAACTCGTAAAAATAGCCACGATAAACAAGATATCTGCATTTTAGCATTGCTTTTTTAAGTGGCCTCCTTATACAGGGTATTTCAGGAAATATGGGCCAACACTCGGGGACAGATTCCTAACCTAAAAACAAGTTTATTTTTTCATATCAACATGGTTCCGATTTCTCTTCGTCCCTTAGCTACAGGGTGTAGTTTTAAAATAAAAAATATGTTTTTTCCAAAAATCTAGATTTCCACTTGAGGGTAATAAATGGACAACTAACTATATACAACCGAATACCCATTCCTAGGTATCACTATGTTGAACATGAATTACAGGACCGGACTTACAGGCAAGCAACGAACTTTCTGGAAACCGCTGGATTGGAGAGGTGGTCCAATTGCGTGACCGCCTCGTTCTCCAGATTTAACACCCACAGATTTCTACATCTGGGGACATGTGAAAGAGCTTGTTTATAAAACTTCAAGGGCAGCGTATATCACACGCATTCGCTTTAATTCGCCGAAACATAGGAATATTTCGACGAGTTGGGTCAATTTTTGGTTAAAATTGAACTAGAAATTAACCCATATTCATGTTCAACATAACAATACCTAGGAATACATGTAAATAGAAATATTTCATTTAATTCCCTCAAGTGGAAATCTAGATTTTTGGAAGAAACATATTTTCTTTTAAAACGTTGATACCCTGCAACTAAGGAATGAAACGAAATCGGACCCATGTCGATATGAAAAAATAATCTTGATTTTAGGTTAGGAATCTCTTCTACAATTAAAAGAAAAAATGTAAAATATCATATACCTACCGTGAGTATCGAGTATCCCAAAATGCGTGACAGTTGACCGTTATTGAATGGAGCGCTACACGAAATATCAACGCATTTTCATTGTAAAGCAATATTCTGAAAATAATAAAGGTGAAGAGATTAATTGAAAAATTGAGGGAGACTGGATCAATTAGTGATCTTAAACACTCTTATAGTACATCGAAGCAGTTGCTGGACGTCAGGAACGTCAATTGGACATCGTGGTTAAGCACTGGACATTTTGAAAAGCTCTCTATAGCGTATTCCCACGAAAGATTTGCATTGAAGTCTATTGACCACGAAGAGCAAAAAAAGTTCGTCGAATGGATTATGGAAAAAGTGGATGCTAATTTTTCGAACAAAATCATCTTCAATGATGAGGCTTATTTCATCTTGATGGCTTCGTTAATCGACAAAACTGTCGCATTTGGGGTTTAGAAAATTCACGAGTGATGGTTGAGAGACGAATGCATCCACATCGTCTCACTGTTTGGCGCGGATTTGGGGCTGGAGGCATCATTGGACCATTCTTCTTTGAAAATGCGGCTGGTCAATCAATCACAGTTAATGGTACCAGCTGTCGTGATATGATAATCCCTTTTTGTGACTAAATTAAAGGATATGGATGTAGACGACATGTGGTTTCAACAAGATGGTGCCACAGACCGAGAAACAAAACAATTATTGCATGAGTCATTTCCTGATCGTATAGTTTCCCGTTTTGATGATCATAATTGGCCGCTCAGATCCTGAGATTTAACGCCATTGGATTTTTTGCTTTGGGGAATTTTGAGGTCTAAGGTTTATGCCAACAAGCCCACGACCATACCCACGCTTTGAAGGAGGAAATTGAGCGTTGTAACGTATCAACGAAATTCAGTCGTGTTTATGTAAAACGGTCATGGCAAATTTAGACAAAAGAGTGCGTATATGCCTGCAAAGCTATGGAATCCATTTATCCAATATGCTATACCATACATTGCCTTATACTGTATACTTCAAGAATCAAAAAAAAATATTTACAATTTTTAATTAAAAACCTTTGTTTTCTATCAAAATTACTTCTTACGTGAATTTTGGGACACCCTTTACAATTAATTACAGCTAAAAGTGTTATGACTAATGACATTTTTGAAATAAAGTTAATAATTCTAGTGATTATCATGTGATACGTGTGTGAAAAAATGTCTTAGCTACATAGCTTTCAACTTAAAATAACCCAAACGTTTTCCTTAAACTTGAACACAATGCATGTTTGCGAAAGTTTTTGCGTATAACCGCCCGTCTATAGCAACCACACATTTTCGGATCATCTTTTCGTGTAGCCGGTGCAGATTAACCGGGGCGCCGAGGCCCCTATTATAAAGAGATTTTTGTTTTTAGAGGCGTTACCTTTTAAACAAGCACGTCAGCTAAGTAAATAAAATTATATGGGCTTTCATACGGCCATTAATATCGATATATCAGATTCGTTAATTAGCATTCGGAGTGGGTGGCACCGCTGCTTTGTATGTCTAGGTAATTGTTTCCATTTATTATCTGCATCTGAAGTGACTAAGCGCTTTATTACATTACGATTCCGTGTCTGTTTATGGTGCTTTTAATTTCAACATGTGCTTTTAAGGCGCTCGCTTGCACATCCCCTTTTGAACAAACGCGCTGGATGGATTTTTTGTTGACGTCTGCCGTGGTTCTTTTTTTTATTAAATAGGCGGAGAGGTCGTAGTCATAACATTTAAAACACTTTGTTATGAAGCAGATANCCACCCCCCTAATTAATGAGGTTTTCCAGGTTTCCCTCATTCCTGCACCGAATGGTGGTTAGGGCCTACCAACATAAGTCGTTCCTGGGCGCAAATGCGGCCTGCTTAATAATAATATGCCGCCTCCTCTCCCGCACAAGCCTCCGACTTCTGGGCTAATTCTCGTAGTTAGAATGAGGAGTAGAGATATTATTATTATTATATAATTGTGCGAGCTTGAAGGACTAGCAAATGTGCGTTACCTACTCATAGGAAGATAAAAACCAAAACGGGAAGGTATGCCAAGGATCTACTGCCAAAGTAGTTGAGTCTAATTGAAAAGTTAGTCGTTACAATGACAACAATGACATTTAGGCAATTAAAGTAACTCATAGTAATGTTGATTTCCAAGTTTAAACTGATATTCGATATGCCTGGATTATACAGGAGCAGACAAAATTATCAATTTAAATTTATACATCCTTGACAGCGTTGCTAAATTTTGCTTTTCTCTTTCATAATTCGATTCCGCTCTCATTTTGCTTAAAAATAGGTAACCGTATATCAGTCGATATCTTGTACTGTTTTTGAGAAAATCGAATTCTATTAACAACATACATGTATTGTATCAAAAATGCGACATTTTTTGTAAAAATCTTGGTTTCTTTGGAAACTGAGATGACTGTTAACAAATATGTATAATTAGCAGTTAGATATTTGTCATAAATTATTTTGACACCATTTATTGATTCAATATCATGGAGGATTTTAGCTATGAAGAATTTGCAGATATTCATCGAATGTACGGACTTGTAGAATGTAATGCTTCTGAAGCTGTTCGGATTTACGTCAACTACTTTCTACGTAGAATTTGCATATTTGAAGTGACGAAAACCCCCATGCTATTATTCAGACAAAACACCAACAAAAAAATATCATTAATGTATGGATGGGAATAATTGAAATCTACTTAGTGGGACCGCATATCATTGATGACACTTTAAATGGGGATAAATATCTATAACTGCAAGAACACTGTTATTGGAAGACGCCCCTTTAAATATTTGAAATAACATGTGGCTTATGCCCGATGGTGCACAACTCCATTTTAGCATTGCAGTAAGGCTTATTTAAATACCACATTTCCCCATCGATGTGTCGGTCGAAGTAGTCTTCTAGCCTCGGTGTTCCGATCTTAATCCTCTCGATTTTTTTTCTTTTGGGCTACCTTAAAAGTGTTTGTTAATCAGACTCCTATAGATAGTAGGGAAGAATTATTAAATCGCATAGTTTCTTGCGCCGACATCATTAGAAATGATCACCACATGTTATATTGAGTACAGCAGAGGTGATTTATGGAGTTCCTGTAACTATTTTGACTTCACCTGTATACTCCATCATTTTTCACATGACCTCTCCGGACACCCTGCATGTGTTTCGGTTTTGTGGTTTACAAGTTTATTGTTATTTTATATTTATTTTCCCGGTTAATTTCCAATTTATTAGAAATCTCTGATAATTGCTAAACGTTTTTTTATTTTTGTTTTCACAATTTGTCAAGGTGTTCTATTTTTTTATTTTTCTACTTTTTTCAAATTGAATGTTTGTTTTTATATTTTTATTTACCTATTTTCACATTTACAATTGTTACAAATTAATCTTTTTTCTACATTTTCCAATGATTAGTGACAGTAATAATATAACAACTGTTTTTACATTTATTCTTGTTGAATTACATAACCACTGAGAATTACATACTTATTTTTGACTTCTTGATGTACTTGATAGGTGCAAATCATGGTAAATAAAGTCCTCATTTATTTGAATAAAGAACTTCTACCGTTACCACCGAGATAGAGAACATTTTAATTCGAAATGGTTTACACAATTTTTTTTTGAAGGCACAAACCCTTCAAATACCTACTAAATTCGACGCCACTGATTAGTTTTCGTTCAAATTAAAGTCCGCAATGTCACTGTTGCTCCTTGTACATGGTGTATGAATTATAGTTGTTTTAACAAACAAAAACAATCAACACAATCACATATGCCTTCTTATTAAATAGTTCCTACTCATTACAGTTGACTAAAATTAATTAAATAAGGCAACGCTTACTGTCCGGCTGATATATTATCAGATTTCTTCTTATTTGTTGTAGGTGCTATTAGTGTTGACACTTCTAGGCTACACGATTAATTCAAACGGTAATATTCACGCTGAAAGAACGTGACGGAACCAAATTAGCATAGGGCATTGCACAATGCAGATTTATGTGATTGCTGATAAAATACTAGAGCTAATTGTTCCGCCTGCTTATTGTTCTCCATTTGCGCTGAAATGTTTAGCGTTTGCAGCGCGAAAAAAATATATTGTTTTCCGGTCTGATAACAGAATATCGTATTCGAGTAAGACAACAACTGAATGTCGGGTTTGGGTTTGAAGTTTTGGAAAATTGATTTTGCTCTTATTTCACAAAGTCCTATTTGTTGCAGAAGTGAAAGTTGTTTTTCTATATCTCGATATAAATCAGAGCGATTTCTATTTATTTTATGTTCGTCTTTTATTTAAAATCGCAGATGTTTATAGACTTTCTGTTAAATTTCAATTGAATACACCATAGTAATACTGAATCCCGATTGAAATAAAAGCAATCAAATCATATTAGGTTTTTGAAAATTTTGAAAATTAGAAACTTAATTAACATATAGGTCTGAAGATATTTGCCAAAATTATTTTATTAAAATTACTAAACTAAACCAGTTATTAGAAATATCTGAAATTTTTACAATAATTTTATGAGTCATTTTTAATTTGCAAATGTATATATTATTATTAGAAATTCCAACTATGAGCCTCATTTATGTTTGTCACTTTAGTGAATCTCCAAATACTGAAGTAATTTCTCATAAAAATTTGAAAGCAGTGATGCTGATGCAATAAACTAAAATATGCTATAAATTTGCGCTGAATGTGAACATTTTGCTTAATGATTCAATTAAATAATTATTTTATTTCCAATGGTAAAATTATATGTTCGACAAATACTCAACAGACTGCAGCATTGGCCTAAAAGATATACGACTAAGAAAAGAATAATGTTTGCTTGCTGGAGGTAATACGTAAAAAAAAGAAATACCTTAAATGTTAGTCTTCGTTTTCAGTGTCAGCTATCATATTGTAAATGTATTCGTTCTGCTTTACAAAAAACTAGGTACGCTTTTTCTTGTTTAAATAATTAGTTATTTCTACTATCATCTAAAACTTCGTTAAAATATCCCTTATATTTAATTTAAAGTCGATTACCCATTCGCATTTTTTAAATTTATTTCAATATTATAGTTAAATAATATAGAACAGATTATACTAAATAGCCATTATTTTAATTAAAAAACAATTTTCTTAATCGCTAAATAACCGGAAAAATGTTTTTGTCTTTTCCTCTTGGATAGAACAAATACTCCTTCATGTTTGATTCGTAAATTACAGCGTACACACTATAATTGCCAGTTCCGAAACTTTCTTTCTCGTTGGCCTTCCATGCCTCCATAAAAAAGACGGGATCAGTTGCAGTTACGACCATAAAACTTTTTGTTCTTCTCATTTGTACCGAAAGTTCTTTAGTTTTTGCTGAACGGACGGAGAAGGGACGTAAAAATAGGACGTCCGAGCACATATATTAATTGCAAAGTCGGTTGAGCCAAAGGTTATAGGGAGGCGCACCTAGTCGTCCGGTGAAATGATATTCAAGACCCTCTGGACCTTTCGATTTCGAGCATGCCGTTTCTTTTCATTCCGACGAGGTTAGAAGAGCGGTTTATACTCATACTAATTTTGTATCTTCAATGTTTAGTATCAAGTTTTGAAGTTTCTCTGTCAATAAAGACACTGGGTCATATGAACAAAATACAGCAAATGCTTTTAATACATATTTTCAAACCAAAAACCTGTTTAAAAGTATTTGCTCTGGTAGAAAGAGAAAATTCAGCATATAAGAATAAAACTGAGTATTTACTATCTCTCTTAGCATTTGCTTCAAGAACTCTGTAGGAATTTCAGTAGTAGATTCCAGTTGAGTTTATTACATCTATACATAAGTTCCAAGGAGTTTTAAAATCGTATTAGAGACAAAAAATTTTTAAATATAGAAAACACGTACTGGCTATTTAACCATTTCATGCATAAACAGCACGAAAGAAACGAGACAATCGTCAAAAACAAGAAAATTTTCTTAAATTACATATTTGTTCCCAGCTACTAGAATTATATTATAGTTATATCATTAAAATTAAAAAGGGACAGTATAAAAAACCATTAGTGATGTTGAATTTTAAGTCTTCAGTATCTGTCAATGGTTAAACAATTTCTGGGCCTACATTTCAGAGCTTCTAAATAAGGGTCATGTGTCTTTCGAAACTTCAAGAGTCGACAATGTAATAATCAGCCACGAAATTGTGATGAATATATTTGAAGAAAGACTTTTTGGGTTAAATTTCTTTCTTTCAGTGGAGAAACTGCGGAGGCAAAGCAACTCTGGACAAAGCGACACAGTTTTCCTAGCGCAATAAAAGCATTGCATTGTATTAGGACCAAAAAAGATTTAAGGTGTGATTAGTTTCGATTAATTGATTAATTTTCTAACAAAAATAAAAAATAATATTTTAAAATATTAATGAAAAAACACATAACAGACATATCAAAATCATTAAATAATGCAATCTTCCAAAGACATATATTGTATTCTTGTTCCGGCATCACTTTTGACAAGACCAACTCGTAAAAATAGCCACGATAAACAAGATATCTGCATTTTAGCATTGCTTTTTTAAGTGGCCTCCTTATACAGGGTATTTCAGGAAATATGGGCCAACACTCGGGGACAGATTCCTAACCTAAAAACAAGTTTATTTTTTCATATCAACATGGTTCCGATTTCTCTTCGTCCCTTAGCTACAGGGTGTAGTTTTAAAATAAAAAATATGTTTTTTCCAAAAATCTAGATTTCCACTTGAGGGTAATAAATGGACAACTAACTATATACAACCGAATACCCATTCCTAGGTATCACTATGTTGAACATGAATTACAGGACCGGACTTACAGGCAAGCAACGAACTTTCTGGAAACCGCTGGATTGGAGAGGTGGTCCAATTGCGTGACCGCCTCGTTCTCCAGATTTAACACCCACAGATTTCTACATCTGGGGACATGTGAAAGAGCTTGTTTATAAAACTTCAAGGGCAGCGTATATCACACGCATTCGCTTTAATTCGCCGAAACATAGGAATATTTCGACGAGTTGGGTCAATTTTTGGTTAAAATTGAACTAGAAATTAACCCATATTCATGTTCAACATAACAATACCTAGGAATACATGTAAATAGAAATATTTCATTTAATTCCCTCAAGTGGAAATCTAGATTTTTGGAAGAAACATATTTTCTTTTAAAACGTTGATACCCTGCAACTAAGGAATGAAACGAAATCGGACCCATGTCGATATGAAAAAATAATCTTGATTTTAGGTTAGGAATCTCTTCTACAATTAAAAGAAAAAATGTAAAATATCATATACCTACCGTGAGTATCGAGTATCCCAAAATGCGTGACAGTTGACCGTTATTGAATGGAGCGCTACACGAAATATCAACGCATTTTCATTGTAAAGCAATATTCTGAAAATAATAAAGGTGAAGAGATTAATTGAAAAATTGAGGGAGACTGGATCAATTAGTGATCTTAAACACTCTTATAGTACATCGAAGCAGTTGCTGGACGTCAGGAACGTCAATTGGACATCGTGGTTAAGCACTGGACATTTTGAAAAGCTCTCTATAGCGTATTCCCACGAAAGATTTGCATTGAAGTCTATTGACCACGAAGAGCAAAAAAAGTTCGTCGAATGGATTATGGAAAAAGTGGATGCTAATTTTTCGAACAAAATCATCTTCAATGATGAGGCTTATTTCATCTTGATGGCTTCGTTAATCGACAAAACTGTCGCATTTGGGGTTTAGAAAATTCACGAGTGATGGTTGAGAGACGAATGCATCCACATCGTCTCACTGTTTGGCGCGGATTTGGGGCTGGAGGCATCATTGGACCATTCTTCTTTGAAAATGCGGCTGGTCAATCAATCACAGTTAATGGTACCAGCTGTCGTGATATGATAATCCCTTTTTGTGACTAAATTAAAGGATATGGATGTAGACGACATGTGGTTTCAACAAGATGGTGCCACAGACCGAGAAACAAAACAATTATTGCATGAGTCATTTCCTGATCGTATAGTTTCCCGTTTTGATGATCATAATTGGCCGCTCAGATCCTGAGATTTAACGCCATTGGATTTTTTGCTTTGGGGAATTTTGAGGTCTAAGGTTTATGCCAACAAGCCCACGACCATACCCACGCTTTGAAGGAGGAAATTGAGCGTTGTAACGTATCAACGAAATTCAGTCGTGTTTATGTAAAACGGTCATGGCAAATTTAGACAAAAGAGTGCGTATATGCCTGCAAAGCTATGGAATCCATTTATCCAATATGCTATACCATACATTGCCTTATACTGTATACTTCAAGAATCAAAAAAAAATATTTACAATTTTTAATTAAAAACCTTTGTTTTCTATCAAAATTACTTCTTACGTGAATTTTGGGACACCCTTTACAATTAATTACAGCTAAAAGTGTTATGACTAATGACATTTTTGAAATAAAGTTAATAATTCTAGTGATTATCATGTGATANCCTTTTTGAGTTATCTTGAAAAAGCCCTTTGTTTTATCTTTTTCCACCCTTGGCCGGGGGTTGAACAAAAAATTACTCTCACTTATTGTTATAATATACCTTAAACTAACTCATATCAAAAATTCAGCCAAGTTGACAAAATTTCGATTTAAAGGCTTAGTTAATTAGACTAATAGTTGTTTTAACAAACAAAAACAATCAACGCAATCACATATGCCTTCTTAATTAAATGGTACCTACTCATTACAGTTGACTAAAATTAATTAAATAAGGCAACGCTTACTGTCCGGCTGATATATTATCAGATTTCTTCTTATTTGTTGTAGGTGCTATTAGTGTTGACACTTCTAGGCTACACGATTAATTCAAACGGTAATATTCACGCTGAAAGAACGTGACGGAACCAAATTAGCATAGGGCATTGCACAATGCAGATTTATGTGATTGCTGATAAAATACTAGAGCTAATTGTTCCGCCTGCTTATTGTTCTCCATTTGCGCTGAAATGTTTAGCGTTTGCAGCGCGAAAAAAATATATTGTTTTCCGGTCTGATAACAGAATATCGTATTCGAGTAAGACAACAACTGAATGTCGGGTTTGGGTTTGAAGTTTTGGAAAATTGATTTTGCTCTTATTTCACAAAGTCCTATTTGTTGCAGAAGTGAAAGTTGTTTTTCTATATCTCGATATAAATCAGAGCGATTTCTATTTATTTTATGTTCGTCTTTTATTTAAAATCGCAGATGTTTATAGACTTTCTGTTAAATTTCAATTGAATACACCATAGTAATACTGAATCCCGATTGAAATAAAAGCAATCAAATCATATTAGGTTTTTGAAAATTTTGAAAATTAGAAACTTAATTAACATATAGGTCTGAAGATATTTGCCAAAATTATTTTATTAAAATTACTAAACTAAACCAGTTATTAGAAATATCTGAAATTTTTACAATAATTTTATGAGTCATTTTTAATTTGCAAATGTATATATTATTATTAGAAATTCCAACTATGAGCCTCATTTATGTTTGTCACTTTAGTGAATCTCCAAATACTGAAGTAATTTCTCATAAAAATTTGAAAGCAGTGATGCTGATGCAATAAACTAAAATATGCTATAAATTTGCGCTGAATGTGAACATTTTGCTTAATGATTCAATTAAATAATTATTTTATTTCCAATGGTAAAATTATATGTTCGACAAATACTCAACAGACTGCAGCATTGGCCTAAAAGATATACGACTAAGAAAAGAATAATGTTTGCTTGCTGGAGGTAATACGTAAAAAAAAGAAATACCTTAAATATTAGTCTTCGTTTTCAGTGTCAGCTATCATATTGTAAATGTATTCGTTCTGCTTTACAAAAAACTAGGTACGCTTTTTCTTGTTTAAATAATTAGTTATTTCTACTATCATCTAAAACTTCGTTAAAATATCCCTTATATTTAATTTAAAGTCGATTACCCATTCGCATTTTTTAAATTTATTTCAATATTATAGTTAAATAATATAGAACAGATTATACTAAATAGCCATTATTTCAATTAAAAAACAATTTTCTTAATCGCTAAATAACCGGAAAAATGTTTTTGTCTTTTCCTCTTGGATAGAACAAATACTCCTTCATGTTTGATTCGTAAATTACAGCGTACACACTATAATTGCCAGTTCCGAAACTTTCTTTCTCGTTGGCCTTCCATGCCTCCATAAAAAAGACGGGATCAGTTGCAGTTACGACCATAAAACTTTTTGTTCTTCTCATTTGTACCGAAAGTTCTTTAGTTTTTGCTGAACGGACGGAGAAGGGACGTAAAAATAGGACGTCCGAGCACATATATTAATTGCAAAGTCGGTTGAGCCAAAGGTTATAGGGAGGCGCACCTAGTCGTCCGGTGAAATGATATTCAAGACCCTCTGGACCTTTCGATTTCGAGCATGCCGTTTCTTTTCATTCCGACGAGGTTAGAAGAGCGGTTTATACTCATACTAATTTTGTATCTTCAATGTTTAGTATCAAGTTTTGAAGTTTCTCTGTCAATAAAGACACTGGGTCATATGAACAAAATACAGCAAATGCTTTTAATACATATTTTCAAACCAAAAACCTGTTTAAAAGTATTTGCTCTGGTAGAAAGAGAAAATTCAGCATATAAGAATAAAACTGAGTATTTACTATCTCTCTTAGCATTTGCTTCAAGAACTCTGTAGGAATTTCAGTAGTAGATTCCAGTTGAGTTTATTACATCTATACATAAGTTCCAAGGAGTTTTAAAATCGTATTAGAGACAAAAAATTTTTAAATATAGAAAACACGTACTGGCTATTTAACCATTTCATGCATAAACAGCACGAAAGAAACGAGACAATCGTCAAAAACAAGAAAATTTTCTTAAATTACATATTTGTTCCCAGCTACTAGAATTATATTATAGTTATATCATTAAAATTAAAAAGGGACAGTATAAAAAACCATTAGTGATGTTGAATTTTAAGTCTTCAGTATCTGTCAATGGTTAAACAATTTCTGGGCCTACATTTCAGAGCTTCTAAATAAGGGTCATGTGTCTTTCGAAACTTCAAGAGTCGACAATGTAATAATCAGCCACGAAATTGTGATGAATATATTTGAAGAAAGACTTTTTGGGTTAAATTTCTTTCTTTCAGTGGAGAAACTGCGGAGGCAAAGCAACTCTGGACAAAGCGACACAGTTTTCCTAGCGCAATAAAAGCATTGCATTGTATTAGGACCAAAAAAGATTTAAGGTGTGATTAGTTTCGATTAATTGATTAATTTTCTAACAAAAATAAAAAATAATATTTTAAAATATTAATGAAAAAACACATAACAGACATATCAAAATCATTAAATAATGCAATCTTCCAAAGACATATATTGTATTCTTGTTCCGGCATCACTTTTGACAAGACCAACTCGTAAAAATAGCCACGATAAACAAGATATCTGCATTTTAGCATTGCTTTTTTAAGTGGCCTCCTTATACAGGGTATTTCAGGAAATATGGGCCAACACTCGGGGACAGATTCCTAACCTAAAAACAAGTTTATTTTTTCATATCAACATGGTTCCGATTTCTCTTCGTCCCTTAGCTACAGGGTGTAGTTTTAAAATAAAAAATATGTTTTTTCCAAAAATCTAGATTTCCACTTGAGGGTAATAAATGGACAACTAACTATATACAACCGAATACCCATTCCTAGGTATCACTATGTTGAACATGAATTACAGGACCGGACTTACAGGCAAGCAACGAACTTTCTGGAAACCGCTGGATTGGAGAGGTGGTCCAATTGCGTGACCGCCTCGTTCTCCAGATTTAACACCCACAGATTTCTACATCTGGGGACATGTGAAAGAGCTTGTTTATAAAACTTCAAGGGCAGCGTATATCACACGCATTCGCTTTAATTCGCCGAAACATAGGAATATTTCGACGAGTTGGGTCAATTTTTGGTTAAAATTGAACTAGAAATTAACCCATATTCATGTTCAACATAACAATACCTAGGAATACATGTAAATAGAAATATTTCATTTAATTCCCTCAAGTGGAAATCTAGATTTTTGGAAGAAACATATTTTCTTTTAAAACGTTGATACCCTGCAACTAAGGAATGAAACGAAATCGGACCCATGTCGATATGAAAAAATAATCTTGATTTTAGGTTAGGAATCTCTTCTACAATTAAAAGAAAAAATGTAAAATATCATATACCTACCGTGAGTATCGAGTATCCCAAAATGCGTGACAGTTGACCGTTATTGAATGGAGCGCTACACGAAATATCAACGCATTTTCATTGTAAAGCAATATTCTGAAAATAATAAAGGTGAAGAGATTAATTGAAAAATTGAGGGAGACTGGATCAATTAGTGATCTTAAACACTCTTATAGTACATCGAAGCAGTTGCTGGACGTCAGGAACGTCAATTGGACATCGTGGTTAAGCACTGGACATTTTGAAAAGCTCTCTATAGCGTATTCCCACGAAAGATTTGCATTGAAGTCTATTGACCACGAAGAGCAAAAAAAGTTCGTCGAATGGATTATGGAAAAAGTGGATGCTAATTTTTCGAACAAAATCATCTTCAATGATGAGGCTTATTTCATCTTGATGGCTTCGTTAATCGACAAAACTGTCGCATTTGGGGTTTAGAAAATTCACGAGTGATGGTTGAGAGACGAATGCATCCACATCGTCTCACTGTTTGGCGCGGATTTGGGGCTGGAGGCATCATTGGACCATTCTTCTTTGAAAATGCGGCTGGTCAATCAATCACAGTTAATGGTACCAGCTGTCGTGATATGATAATCCCTTTTTGTGACTAAATTAAAGGATATGGATGTAGACGACATGTGGTTTCAACAAGATGGTGCCACAGACCGAGAAACAAAACAATTATTGCATGAGTCATTTCCTGATCGTATAGTTTCCCGTTTTGATGATCATAATTGGCCGCTCAGATCCTGAGATTTAACGCCATTGGATTTTTTGCTTTGGGGAATTTTGAGGTCTAAGGTTTATGCCAACAAGCCCACGACCATACCCACGCTTTGAAGGAGGAAATTGAGCGTTGTAACGTATCAACGAAATTCAGTCGTGTTTATGTAAAACGGTCATGGCAAATTTAGACAAAAGAGTGCGTATATGCCTGCAAAGCTATGGAATCCATTTATCCAATATGCTATACCATACATTGCCTTATACTGTATACTTCAAGAATCAAAAAAAAATATTTACAATTTTTAATTAAAAACCTTTGTTTTCTATCAAAATTACTTCTTACGTGAATTTTGGGACACCCTTTACAATTAATTACAGCTAAAAGTGTTATGACTAATGACATTTTTGAAATAAAGTTAATAATTCTAGTGATTATCATGTGATACGTGTGTGAAAAAATGTCTTAGCTACATAGCTTTCAACTTAAAATAACCCAAACGTTTTCCTTAAACTTGAACACAATGCATGTTTGCGAAAGTTTTTGCGTATAACCGCCCGTCTATAGCAACCACACATTTTCGGATCATCTTTTCGTGTAGCCGGTGCAGATTAACCGGGGCGCCGAGGCCCCTATTATAAAGAGATTTTTGTTTTTAGAGGCGTTACCTTTTAAACAAGCACGTCAGCTAAGTAAATAAAATTATATGGGCTTTCATACGGCCATTAATATCGATATATCAGATTCGTTAATTAGCATTCGGAGTGGGTGGCACCGCTGCTTTGTATGTCCAGGTAATTGTTTCCATTTATTATCTGCATCTGAAGTGACTAAGCGCTTTATTACATTACGATTCCGTGTCTGTTTATGGTGCTTTTAATTTCAACATGTGCTTTTAAGGCGCTCGCTTGCACATCCCCTTTTGAACAAACGCGCTGGATGGATTTTTTGTTGACGTCTGCCGTGGTTCTTTTTTTTATTAAATAGGCGGAGAGGTCGTAGTCATAACATTTAAAACACTTTGTTATGAAGCAGATAATTATGCGTCTGGGAGGTTGGATTTAAAATCATATTTCTACTGCTTTTAATAGTTGTATGAACTGTTTAAACAAAGTTTTCCTGTTGAGAAAACTTCAAATTTCGCCTATGTTTTGGATATCCGCGACAATTCCACAGGAGAAATCCATATAGAGCACCGCATTAAAATTCACCGAAGTTTCAAAAAATTTCACGGATGAGAAGATTGCCGCCAATAACCCTCCATTTCCTTCGATGACGACGACAACGTCAGACGAGATTGTCGACGAGTGCAAGGAGCGTCACTTTCCGCTTCCATGGAGAAAATAAAAACCTAATCAAATTCGCACTCCTAAATGACTTTAGATTCGGTACTAACCAAAATCATTTTCAGCTCTTATACCCCTCAGACACGGTCGTAAAAATTCTGAAATTAAACTGGACCTTGCATTAGGCTGCATAGCGGAATCCACTCAACCAGTGTGTGAACACCAACTCAGGTTTCCCGCAGTTTATTAACCAGGGCACGGATGCCTGGTCAGAGTGTGTACTCGACCCGAAACTCAAGGATTCATATTGTATAGCAACTACCGCATTGCATACTATTTAAGTAAATCAATAAAGCTCATGAATTTTAAAACCGCATTTCGAGTTATAATTCTCCTAAATATTACCAACGCTCACATACACAGCTTTCACGCTGCCAATCATATACAGCTCTTACGCGGCAATACTTACAAAAAACTTAACGTACCGTCACTCTAAGGAGGCCGTACACTATCAAATTCAAATGCAGACCCGCCAGTGATATACAGGGTTCGATAGAAAACCCGTTATAACAAACAATTACAAAATACAAACTGCAAGTGCCCAAACTGAATCTTAGGTTAAACCGCAACAATTAGAGAATGGAAAATTGACACAAAGCAACTCTACAACCCAAAAGTGGAGGAAGAACGATCATCTCCGCGTCTTTCCCTGACATTCCTCGTGGCTAACGTTAAAGGGAAAACGCTCGAGATACTTGGGGTAGTGGGCAACTAACATCCCAGCACCGCAGGTGAAAACGGATCTAGACAGAAACGCTGCTTCCGGACAACAAACAAGGAATATCACCAGAAAATAAAGTCAAAAAGTAAAATAAATAAAGTCAATAGCAGATGTGCTTGGGAACCGATGGGACAACAGCTCTATGGAAAATTTCCATGAGGTTCTATGAACGATTCTCAACTGAGGTTGTCAATTAACGAGAGGGTATTGTTGAAGATACTCTAATTGGATATTTTTTTACGACAGAGATTATGCGGCACCCCAAAAAGATTTACCTGCCATTTTGGATAATTGTCATGTTCTAATGTTTCATTCAATATTCGACAGAGTATGTAATCTTCGTATGAGAGATGTGCAACTCTCTAAACGAAACGCTTTGTGGATCGGGTGCAATGTACCTGTTTTATAGTGCCCCTGATCACCAGGCCCAAATCCATGTGATTATTAATCACTTATGATTTAGTAGCAAATTGTCGCTCGTATATTGTAGACATATAACATGACATAAAAAAGTGATAATTCTCGCCCGGAAATGATTAATAAAACTACATTTTAGCACGAAATTAATTAGCAAAAATTTTGAATTTTTATTGTTTCTTTCTCTCCTGCTAGTCTAATAGAATGCAATAAAGTGTAATATTTTTACGCCAATTATTTTTTTGTGACTTTAATAAACACGGTGTGACTTATCATAACATACAGGCCACCTTTGATCTTCAAAAATACATATCATTATGTTTGTGATTCTCAAATTCCGTTGACAAAACCTAATTAATTTTTAACTTTTTTCGCAATTTTCATACCTCGCCGCAGAACAAGCTACTGTGACTACAATGATTTCAATCAACGGTGTGTGTTAGTCGCAGCGCATACACACTTGGGAATTGCAGTGTGCACGGTTGTCAATTCTCATAATTTAAGGGAAAGGTTAAGAATTTTATTAAAAATCAAATTTCCACACTACCCTCCGTGGAGTTAGCATTAACATACTTGACACTATATGGCTAATTTTCGGGTACTGGCACCAGGATTTTTTAAATTTCTAGTTCTAAATTTCTGTCTCTGAGTTTGTTCCCATCTAATATTAGCGTACTGTCGCTCAAAACTACAGATAATCTCTTAAATGTTGAATCAATCTTAGAAGCATTTTCTTAGTCAATACTGTACATCAAGCAAATATGGTGACTTTAAAATAACACTTCACTAAGTCATACAAAATCAATATGTTTTTACTAAATTCTTTTCCATTGTAGTTAGGTTTTCTAACAGTTGACTGACAACGCTGATAAGTGATCTGATGGTAGCTCCCAAGAAAATATTAATTACTGTATTAATAGAGAACTGTCAAAGGAAACTGTGTGTTCCATAATTAGATCCACAAAAATTACAATTTCTTCATTACGGACTTGAAAGTGCTACAACGTAACTAATCCTAATATTTTGCAAGTTCATCTACAGGGTGTTAGAAATTTTACTGCCTATTATATATTAAAAGGCGATAGAATAGGTACATTAAAATAAGCAAAAAAACTTTATATGAAATGGGTCTTAAACTCAACCGTTTCTGAGAAAAAAATTATCAATATATTCAACTTGATGTACAAGAGTTCTATTAATTAAGGAATATTGACATAACTGCGTGCATAGAATACCATAAAATATAATGTTTATCATTTTTTTTCAACTTCTTTATGCTTAATTCTAAAAAATATTAGCGTTGTAAAAAATTTAAAATTCCATAAAATTCATATCGAGCAATGTGACAACGGCGCGGCGGATAACACGAGATACTAAGCTGTCTAGCACTATGCAATTCAGTTGGTATCTGGAATTGGACCGTGTCTGAGTGTTTTTTGCGTACCACTATTTCCTTTTCTTGAGGTGTTTTCCAGTCGTGCGTGCATCGAAATTGATGATGGACATTTTGAATATATGTTGCAGTTTGTTTTGTACTTGTGCGTTTAAAAGTTACTGAATTTTGCTCTTTGGTAAGTACCTAATTTATTTTTAATACATATGATTATTTGGATGACGTGAATCTTTGGGTACTTTAATTACATATTTTTCAAATTCATAATTTGATTAAAAGTTAAGTTTCTGTTTTAAGAGATTCATAGTTACTAAAATTCGAGCTAAAATTTAAGCACAACACTATCTTCGTATTACAAAATGATACATTTTATTTTATTTATTTAAAAACTGGAAAACAATTGTTTTGAAATTTACTAAACGTTTTACAATAATAGTTGTTTACATTTTTTCCGTAGGACAAGTATGCCGCGTGCACTCGTGGTATGCACCAGCTGTGTAGCGTTAGGTTAAGCGCTGTTGTCACGTTGTGATGAAACTCTCCAATATTAATACTCGCTGTTAATCTTACGCCCCTATAATATACAACTTTTTTGTTCATTTATGATTACTGTATCTCATGCTGAAGTAATGGCACTCAAAGTTCTTACACCCTGTATATAGATACTTTGAAAGGTTCAAATAACTAATGTCCAGAGAAATGCAAAACATGAATCATAAATGTCATAATGACTGTTCAATTAACATATTTTATTCGTAAAAGGACAGCAGACAACAAAAGCAAGACATTCTAATTACCATCACACTCGAGCTGATCCCGGCAATGCCTAAAAATTTAAACGCAAATGCGTCCCTCATTGGCAGACAAAGCCGAATAAATCTCAATCCCACGCATTAGCGTCGAGTTTAAGGACAATGTATATTTATTGCCGACACTATTGTTCTAATATTTTTACTGGACTTTGCAAAGTTTGGCGCATCTTTGCAGTATAAATCGTCCTGTTCCGCGTGTAAGACATGTGCATACTCGGGGCGATAAATCACGGTATACTCACGCCTCTGGTGGCGAATTACCATACTAACCGCTACATCTACACCTATTTACACCGAGTGCATGGGTGTCGCGAGATTGTATTAGCGTAATTACCATACATTAGGATACTTGAGGGTTTTACTCTTTTCAATTAGCCCCGCGGACTTCCGGAAGGAGTTTGAGGTGCAGGAAATGCAATAAATCTCTAAGTAAGGAAGTGGGTAAGACTGTCATGGAGTAATTGAGAATTGATTTGCGAACGAGATAACGGGCCAGTAGCCTTAAGCCTTTGTTTTGATAAAATTTTATTTTATACATACAGTGTCCACAAATTTCACCGACAACGTTTGTCTGTATATTCAGGACGATCTACGAGAAAAAAGTTAAATAAAAAATGTTTGGTTTTTGAGTTACAAGCTTTCAAAGTTGTCAAAAATAAAACTAATTCATAACCCTTTTGCATATCGCGTTAATTTTTCAAATTTATTTCGACTATTGTGGTACATTGTTTCTTAAAGGTTTCCCTTTTAGAGGTCAACACCTTTACACTGGTCGTATTTTTTTAAAACGTACAGCTCCATTGAAAAGGTAGTTTAATTTAAAAAAATATTGTACCTTGAGAAAATCGCCTACAGAAAGCCATTCTTAAGAAAAATGGCATTATTTGCAAGTCTGTACATTTCTGTTTGCATAGCAGTGTCGCAGATTTAAAACTTCGAGATCAGTAGGCGATGAAAATAAGATGTTGATTGCTGTGACTATTAGGTAATGTCATTATGGTCGTGTTTCTTTAGGATTCTCATCACTCCACACATGAAAATTATGAAAATTCACTCCTTTCCTTGTAAAACAAAATTTATCGGTACAAAATTATTTTTGAAGCAAATTATTATCTTCTGCGAAACCATTCACCACCCAGTGGCAAAATTGTAAACGTGCATTGGGATCTAAATTTTCAAGTTCTTGAGCAGGAGTTAAATGAAATGCCCCAAGAAGTTGCTTTTTTAAAGTTTTGTGAACATTAGTTTTACCTTATACCCTTTACCCTTATATGAAATTTTTGTGTTATTTTGAGTCGATAAGTCTACCCTCAAAGTGAAATACCACTATTTCCGAACACCACTTCATAATATGCTATAGCTTTCGAATCCATTTCGGTCCATTATTCATAAACGCCCTGTATAAACGTATTCCGCGATTGTGCCCTGAAAAGGATATATGTCATTTCGTATAATCCTATCTTAATCTGTAACTAACACATCAGCTGAATCAAGAATTTTGTGTTTTTTTTTTGTAATAACCATTAACGAAATCTAATCCGCAACAGATAATCTGCTAGTACCAGTACTTGGACATATTGGGTATCCTGTAGTATACCTCAAACTGTTGATTGGGACTTCTAGGTACTTATTGAAGGATTTGCTGTGTACTTATACGAGAATTGGCTTCTACAATATTTAAAATTTGCTCCTCGAGTGTTATAATCTGATGAGAAGCCTGTGACCAACATCTCTTCATGATTCAATGATTTGCTCTCACGATGAAACACCGCGGTAAAAGTAGTGGCAATGTCTACCCGAAAAACATTCTGCATACAATCAGGAAGCTGTTAATCCTTTTGTCGTACTTTGCTATAATATACTAGGCGGTATCTGTTTTGGTTTGGGTGAATCGTATATCCAAGGAGATTATTGGCTTTTTGGCTTTCAAATATCACTAGAAATTAAAATTTTTCTATGCGCATAAAAAAAAAACATGGGCTTAACTTTTGGCGGCACAATATGTTAAAAAAATTCGAAAAATGTCATATTTTTCTTCCTATTTAATTATGTATCTTTTCAAGAGTTGATTTTAGGCGAAAATGGAAAAGGGGACAAATTTTTGCCTAAAATCAACTC
>NW_019416230.1:328171-411264 GCF_000390285.2 Anoplophora glabripennis | reverse complement strand
TATCGCTTTTCCATTTCTTTGAGGCCCTGATGGAACCTTTCGCCCTGTTCTTCGCTAAAGGCCCCAAAGTTGTCCGGAAAGTAATCGAGGTGTGAATAGAAGAAACTTCAAATTCATTAAACAGTCTGAACTTTGATCATTTTTCTTTAGTAACTATTTCTTCGAATTTTTTTCTTTTATTATTCACATTTTTTACATACTTTAAAACTTTTTTAAAACTGCATCATTTTCTTTAGTATTAATTTTTTCATTGAAACACTGAAATCTGAAGAGATATAGCGGAAATTAAAGACGAAAAAAAAATCCTCTTCGCATACCATTTGAAAACAAAAGAGTAAGATACTCTAGAAACAAAGATTAACCATAGTCTCGTTAGTCTAAGTAAAGCAAGTCTTTGGCTAAATTCAACGATTTTTACAGGGTGATTCAAAACTTATCCAAAAGAAAATTTTTGAATGTAAAGGGGACTCTTACAAATACAATTTTGTAAATATAAAATCAAAATGGATAGTTCGAAAATGATTTAAAAATACACTTCTACACAGCACTGGAAACTGGTCCACTGTAAAACCTGACCTTCAACAACGCGATGTGTAATAAAAAACGGACAAAAACTTTCGCAAGGAAAGAAATAAATAGAATTTTATAACACAATATCAGCAAATTCAACTGCTTTTGCCGTTATTGTTATTGTTAATTAATAAAATTAATTTGTGGTTTTAATTAACAAAATAATTTGACATACCTGATGTTACAATTATTGTTCAAAATTTTGTCCACCGACATGTAAACACATTTAGACCCGTCTTACTCAGTTTCTACGAACTAACACAATTGTTGTCTTGCTTCAACATAACTCAAATGCTTCACTATAACACAAATAATGTTGTCTTAAAACGACATTCACCAACTCCGAGTTGCTATACACGTAAGCCATTTTTGACACTTGAAAAATTAATGTAAACACTATCTCAAAAAAGTTAATACTAAAATAGGTATTCGGAATCGCCTGTGGCCACGTGCAGAGCGAGCGCATTGCGCACAGCCCACAACACTAGAGACCACAGTAGCCCACAGATGTAAGAATTGAAAATACTACAATTTAATAATTTTTTTGTCGGAAACTATAAGGATTTTACAATTTTTTTTTTTGTCAAAAGTTGCGAATTACCCTGTCTGTACCTACAGGTTCTTTTAGACAAATCATAGCGCAAATGTAGGAACTTGTGTTAAATTTATTCAGCTAAATAGTTTTTAGTCCATGATTTCATGATTCCGTCTTCAGTAGGCTCTAGAAAAATAACATGCCGAAATGTTGAAGAAAAACTATTTTTTCTTTACCACTTTAATTCTTCAATTCAATTGTTAACAGTTCTTAATAGTTTAACAGGTACCATTTTATGTATTTTATCCCTATTACATAACTAAAAGTTTAATTAAATTAGTAACCCTTTACGTAGGTTTTGAAACGCCATGCTGTATCACTATTTTGATGGAAAAAGTCACCTTGATATATTTTCCAACTACACGAAAACTTCAATGGCAATTACACTTGATAAGGGTTAATCTTTCGTGTTATTCTGTTTTGACCTCTTTCACTAATTCCATCCCGTCCCAAGTTTTCCCATTATCTATCTGCATCTTGTATAATTCGCAAAATTAGTTCCGTTCCCACGGAAATAAAATATACAATTATTTTTTGTTACTGGCTTCAAATTATTGCCATTAGATACATACTCATGATGTACCTATGAACAATTGTAGATATTAGTTTCTAAATAAAATATAGCAATTTGCAAAGGGCGGTAAAGGCTAAGAAGTTGCTATAATACAAACTCTGCTTATTTCTTGGCGCGCTAACTCCAACTTGTTATGTTTTTGGCGGTGTTTAAGGCAAGTAATTAACTCGTTAGTGTTACGGAGACTTATTGTATATAAACACATCCAGAGAACTGCTTGAAACTATTTGTTGGAAACGCTGCAACCAGAGTTGTGATTGCATTCTTAAACTATCAACATAAATGAAACATAATAGTTCCCCAGCATGCAGGAAAACGCTTGAACGTCCACAAGTTGCAACGACTGTATCCAGCTGCGAAAGTTTTGCTACATGTTATTACTATGTATTTCATTTTCAGGATAAGTTAGGTATTAGTTCAAAGTGAATGCATTTCAAGTGTTATTTGTTGTTATATTCGTGTACTTTCAAGACAGTAATGACAATTATGGTGTGCAATACAGTTACTTATAAACAAGACTTCGTTTATGTTATTAAAACATTATCTGCTAACACAATTCGTCGAGTTTCGTCAATATTTGTCAAACAACTTAAGAGATACCTATATGGAGAAAAAAAAATCGATTTTTAAATTTAACATCCTATGTCTCAAAAAATATACCCTTGCTTCATCAGGACTTTTTTGTCTAAAATGACCAAACATGATCGATTTAGCTGGAGAAATTAGTTTTTCTGGGAAACGGCTGAGAAAAATAAATTATTTTAGAAACTATTGCATTTTTGATTACTTTTACTTGAAGGTAGGGTCAAAATACAGAAATTATCTTTACGACGCTAGGCGCAGCGGCGCTTCAAAAAATTTTTTTCCAGCAACATACATTTTTTAATATGCCACGATAAAGATTTCTTAATTTTGGATATTTTTCCTATATAACATTTTTTTATGTTCCCATTATTTAAAAAGGTGTGTCGATTTTCTATTTAAACAAATAAGTGAGGAAAACAGTTTTTTCACTCTGCAGAAAAAACCAACAATTTTAGCGAAAAGTGACTCTCAGACAGCTTATAGGGAGTAAAATTATCTACAAAATGAGACTTGTTAAATTAAAATCGGTTAATAAACAAAAAAGTTATTGCAAAAAACAAGAAAAGTGCCCATTTTTTAATTTGTTTATAACTATCGCATTTATTATTAAAATTTTATAAAACCTATGACAAGTTTAGGGTTTTGTCATACTTCAAAAGTGTGCCAAAAGTGGGCGCTGTAGGTGCAATAGTTTTCGCACAATTCTATTTGTTTATAGCGGAGGCTCCAAAAGTTATGAACTTTAAGCCTCTGTACAGGCGTTAATTTTCAACCAAACATGATTCTGAAAGCGTCATTGTAATCTTAAAGACGTAATTAAGCGACCTATTAAAAAATATCACCGTTTTTTTGACATTAACATTCTCAAATTGTGCATTAAAAAACCGTGCGTTTTTCGCTTATAAACAATTTGAATAACATTGTTGCTATTTATGCTATCTCACCGAAAATAGATGCAATGGATAGCTGGCAAAAAAATACAGTTTTAAAATAAAAAAAGTACCCTCTACGACCAACAGGAGCCAAGATAAGAATTTTTTTTTAAAAATTCGTAGCGCAATTGTTTATAAACATTAAGACTTGAATTTTTCGCAAAATAAAGTTTACGACGTAAACTACGATTTCCCGTGAATTGCATTGAAAAATGTGGAAAATTAACGACTCACGAGCCCTTTAAAGAGAAGGTACTCGCTAAGTAAACTGTCCGGCGGCCGGCGGCGTGGTGGTGGGGGAAGCTCGTCCAAGCGGTAGCGCTGGCGAGAAAAGTTAAATCCAAAGTTTAAATAGGTGCGCGCTCTAAATTTTGCTATATCTCGGCTTCTATTCATCGTAGAAACTTATTTTTTTTTTAAACTGGGGTAGCTCGACGAAAAAATAACAATGGGCATATTTACGAATTCGTAGAATAGCCCTGAACCCCAGAAAAAATGCATCTTTTATACTTAATTTTTTTTAATTTACAAAAATGTCACAAAAATTATTGTTAAACAAAATATTATATATAAGGCAAAGTAAACTTGTTTTTCAATATTTTGTTAGCTATTTAATTACGATTTAAATGTAAAATTAAAGTGAAAATTCATAAATTATTTTCAATCTCTTTTATTTTCTCTTTTATTTTTGCTAATTTTCCTGGTGTACTATTAAATGACATTATAATTCAAAAGCTTTGCTGTAATTTACCAATGCAACTAAACAGTGAAAAACATTTGCCAAATTTTTATCTGTTGTGATAGTTTTTGCCACACATTTCTAATAATTGTAGTAAATTCTATTCGTTGAACTGTATTATTTTTTGAATAAATGCAAGCCTGCTAGGCAAAAAACAGTATTTATTTTCATACGCCATATTCTCAATAAGAGGTGTCAGAATTTTGAAGGTTTTAATAATCATTATAGAGTTTATAAAATTAATTTTTGAAGTATAACGATCGTTCATTAGTAGTAGTTACTGAAAAGTAGCAGTAATAAAATGTTTTCCCATGACGAAAAAGTGGGTATGCTGTTAATTTTCGGAGGAGCCCAGAAAAATGCATTACGGACAAGAAGATTAAACGCACTGAAATATAACGAAAGAAATCTTCCAAATCATCAATTATTATTTAGCAAATTATAAAATGTTCTCTGTCAGAATAAGAAATCAGTTTTAGTTGACAAGGTGAGACAAAAAACAGTAACCGCTGATGAAAATGTGGCAATTATAGTAAACTATTTTGAAAATCATCCTGAAGCATCGATTAGAAAGGCTTCGAGAGAGTTAAATTTGATATATAATGCAATTCAAAAAGTTTTAAAAATTAACAAATTTCACGATTATAAAATACATATGGTGCAAGAGTTAAATCCTGAAGATTTTGAACGGCGAAAAAATTGTATTTTTCAGTTCTTAGTTGCATTAGATGATGATCTTAATTTGTATAACCACATTTTGTGGACAAACGAAAGTTATATTATTAGTCATGGCATTACAAACCGGAAAAATACTCATCATTGGTCGGACGAAAACCCACATAGTATTAGAGAAGTTCAAAGGCAGGGTTACTTTAGTGTCAATGTATGGTGTGGAATTGTAGGGCGACATTTAATAGGTCCATATTTTTATGATGGTGTCTTAAGGGGACAAAGATATTGCAATTTTCTTGAAAATGAAATTCATATTCTTATAGAAAATGTGCCACTTCAAATTAGGAGACACCTGTGGTTTCAACTGGATGGGGCGCCTTACCATAATGCTGCAGTTGTTCAAAATATTTAAATTTGCACTTTGAAAATAAGTGGTTAGGTACTACACTGAAAGAAATGCGTTTTATTCTTTATTAGAATTCTATATACCATTATAAGACCATTGTATACTATATGTGACAGTTAAACAGGTGAATATTGGATATAAAACGCGTATTGCTAGCACAGTTGTATAGTGACTATAAACCTTATTCTTTATTAAATTATTGTATAACTAGTATACAACGTTTTTTATACCCTTTACGAAATAATAGCAATAACTGTTATTAAAGTGTTCCATATCGTTATTAGAACATCTAGTACTGGTTATAAGTTTTATAATAATAAATGTATTAAACTGTTGTATACTCTGTATGAGTTAAAAACATATGTCATTAAGTTTTCAGAAATTTTATTGGATAACTGTAATTACAAGCTAAGGTTCTAATGTAAACATACATAAAACATACTTTTAAGCATTAAAAATGATGACAAATCGCTCCCAAAACTGTCCAGTTTATTTTCTTAGCAACGATGCACCCGTATTTTCTTGTATTACATGAGAATTTGCACTATAACTCTTCCACCTTAAGAATGAAGCATCCCCAGAAAGGTTGAGCTTCTTTCCATATAATTTTATTTCCTCTGGTTGATTGACTTTATACCCATGCTTTTCTTTGTCACCGTTAACCTTCTGTTCCTCCATCTTATGTAAAACTTAACATCAGCGATTTCTAATAGGACCTACAAAATAATAATTTTTAAGATTTAGACAAGATTTACATTTGAAAAAACAAAACAATTACAAGCCATAAAACAGTTAGATACTTACATAATAATTTTCCATTTCACACAACGCGATATGATCATGTATCCCACAAAACATGTGCATATACTGTCCATTTTCATCAAACTAGACGTGTGTAAGTCGATGCACAGCGGACTGTCGGAAATTTTACGATTGTTGTATTTTCTCTTCTTGAGTAAAGATAATAAAGACGTTGTGGTTTTGTGTGTTTATTTTGACAATGATTGAACATGTATGGACAATAAAAGTGGACTGTATAAGATAGTTGAGTACCGTTCTGCTTCATGCATAGCATGCTACTGAAATCTTAGAAGGGATGAGCTCGTGCGGCGAACCCTAAATCAGCGGCTGGAATAGCCAGGTTTCTTATTGAGTCGGCGCACTTCGCTCTCGGGTCTGACATATGATTATTATTACAAGACTATGAATATAACTTAACAACGATCATAACCGATTATGCACCGAGAGGTGACGATCACTTAACCATTATAAGATGCGTTTTACACGTTAAAAACGGAAACATATTCAGTATAAGAACGAATAATTCTGTTAATACAATTGTTATATACAAATTCGGATACTGGTCTTTATACAACAAATCTTCCCTACTATACAACTGGAATATAAAGTCTATAACACCTAATAATGTATAAGTAATTCATTATAACCTTTATTTCATAGATGCATAAGGTGTATTAAGCACCTTCCAGTTAAACTGATTGAATAATGAGTATGGAGATTATTGCTTTTTTTAATAAAAGTTGTATATTGGTAATAAAAGCTTTAATATGCGCTATACACATTATTCTAGATAAACAGTTTAATAAGCCCATTTCTTTCAGTAGAATGACCCTAATTTACTCCGAGAGCCTCAGATCTAACCCCTCTTGTGAGGGGTCCTTCATGTGAGGAGCCCTAAAAAATATTGTGTATAAGACTAAAACAAACAGTATTGATCATTTGAAGTAGAAAATCACTGCTGCTTGTGCTTTCTACGTGGCAATATTTTAAATAAAGTAACGTCCAGTAAACTAAGAAAACGTTATGAATTGTGTTTAATGATGTGGTGCTCACATTGAACACCTATTAAAACATTAAGTATTGTGTTTATTTATTTTTATGTTTATTTATTTCAATTGATATTTCTTTTCTATTTACGTATTTCAGTTGATATTCTTTATATTGCTGTGGTCTCCCTTATATGATAGGTGGGTTTGTAATTCTTAAAAATTAATGTAATTGTTGTAGACACAGTTGTGTTATTAAATTGTTTATTATAGTGAATACGTTTTATTGCAAATAGAACCATAGATATTGATATATTGAACCAGCAAGAGCATTGAAAGAGATCTATATCGCTCACTACGTCGTTGCAATAATAATTATGAGATAGAGAAATTCACTAGAGAATTGCTCGTAACTTTTTAAATAATGGGAACATAAAAAAATTTTATATAGGAAAAATATTCAAAATTAAGGGATCTTCATCGTGAAATTCATTAAAAAATGTATCTTGCTGGAAAAAATTTTGAAGCGCCGCGACACCTAACGTCGCCGTCATAAAGATAATTTCTGTATTTCTGCCCTAACTTCTAATAAAAGTAAGCAAAAATGAAATAGTTTCTAAAATAATTTATTTTTCTCAGCCGTTTCCCAGAAAAACTCATTTCTTCGGTTAAATCGATCACCCTGTACTTGGGAAACACCCTGTATAATAGCTCACGATATATCTCCCATTTTCAATTGTTTCTGGATACGGACAGGTTTATGTTCCAAACAATTTTAATTTACACAAATTTAAACTAGAACTAACTGCAAATATTATCCATAGGGGCGATGCTCCATTATTAAATAATTCCATGGGAATTTGGCATGTGTTGGAAACATATTCGTTTTATTATAATTATTATTGTATGCAGGTCTTCATGTATACCGCAGTACTGCCGTAAACTATACACTATATCCTAATAGAACTTTGTCTGCATAAAATTATCATAAGCCATTTTTATCAGTATCCGTTTTGGAGGATGTGGCCTTATTTAAACTAGTAGTGTCTTAGTTATGCTCCATTGGGAGAGTTTAAACTTTGTTTATAGCGTAGTTTTAGTCATACTTGTCCAAGAGATAGATAGACTAAAGTTAACTTTGCTTAAGGGAAACCTAAGAAGTCTCATTTTTAACGTAAATACTGCAAAATTTGCGAAAATTTAGTAATTCCTTGTATAAACACAGAATATTGTTGATCTCAATGAAAACAGATTAATTAAAATATTATTTTATTTGACTGTCAGTTCATAAAATTAGAAACCTTCTTCTGTTCTCCTCTTTCATAATGTGCTTCATTCTGTTTCTGTCTGCATCAAGAAGCTGCAATAGCACTTTTGACATGGAATATATTTCAGTAATGGCACTTTTTACATGGAATATATTTCCGTATAAGTAACAACTGATTTAATGTACAAGCTTCTTCAACAGTGGTTAGACTACATATTTATTTATTTATTTATTTAATGAAAGTATAAGCTTTTAACAATGATTTATGATAAAGATTTTCCAATTTCTTATTTTTGTTCATTTTCTCTTTTATTCGACATGTTTTTAAGAACTGGATTTTAATATGTTCTTGTAAATTCGATCTTATGTCTATTGTAAATAATTAGTATGAGTTAACCAATAAATCTGGATGAAGTGAATGTTAAATTGCATTTCAATATTGAGCATTTTCACAATTTTCCTCATTAGTAACTAATTATAAATATTTTCTAATTTTAGATTATAGCAATTTTTGGCCTTGCTAATGCATGTATAATTGAAGATATCGGTAATATAGTGAATATTCCTAAGTAAAAATAAATAAACTTCCAATTTTTATCATTGACAATGAACGAGACGAACAATATTGTTGAAATTTTTACACTACACTATTCTTAAGACACCAACGACAAGACATGCGCGACTGCTTGTTAAACATGTATTAATACGAGGCATATCCACAAAGTCAGAGTACTGAGACTCTGATGCTCTTTTGTTTTTATTTTCGACAAAGTTGGCAACACTGCATTCAAGGTCAAGGCGTTGGGAGCAGATCACGCTCCGATTTGACTCAATCAGTTGAAAACTGTTGTTGTAGTGGTGTGTTGAAATTAGTTCCGCTATTCCGAATCCCTCCAGCTGCGAGGTGGGGAGCATAATTCTGTTTCTTCTTGCAAAGTAAAAGGCTTTGTTCCAGATTTCTCACGAAATCAAAACTGTTTATGACGGATGGTGTAAGTGGCATCGTTATTATAAAGAACGGAAGAACGAATGTTCATGATGAACAAAGGAGTATGCTTGTAGCATGACAACTCTTGAAATCATTCGGTTGGAACATCAACAACCACCCCTCTAACAGCCCTGACCTGGCACCATCTGATTTTCATCTTTTCTCTTCTTTGAGGATGTTTATGGGTGGAAAAAGGTTTTCTACCGACGATGAGATCCACAGCTCCGTGAAACAATGGGCCCGAGAAGTGGCGGGTGATTTTCTTGACGAAGGAAGGAAATTTTTCATAAATATAATGCCGTTTCGAATTCTAAAAAATTTAGTACTCTTTGTTTGTGGATATGTCTCGTACTTTAAGAAAAATACCAATTGAAGTTGCTTGATATTTTGCGCAATCCGCAAGAGTATACGTGATGGTGATCTCCAACTATCTTTGTAGATGCTAAATGAAATGCTATGAAGTCAAAAAGGCACGGTGGTTAGAAATCGACGACGATGGCATAATCTTACGTAGAAAAATAATTTCAAAACAGAACTGCGATATCAAATCAAGTTCTGCGCAGAGAGTCAGCTAAGGAAGCAAACGCAGTTATGAGCTGATTAGAATTCGTATTGAAAATGGTGTAAAGTACACATTGATAAAAATGAATAATGAATACTCATGATTAGACCTTTTAATAGAAATCATTGAACATGCCTTCATGAGCCAACAGAAAATTATGTAAAAAATTGCCGCTTTCGACACGGTGCGTTAACAAAATTGCAACGAACAGAAACTGACTTATTGTTTACGATTTGAGTGAAATTTCAATTAGTTTTTGTTTACAGCGATGTTGTTCTGTATACGTACAAATAGACATAAGAAACGCAAGAAGCACCTGAGGCGTTATCAATTTCTATATCATTAAAACTAGATATCCATTTTCCTTATTCACGAACCAATCGAACAGAAGCAAATAAACCTCGCTTTTAACGTTCTATATTTGACTCGAGCGAAGAATAAAGTAAAAGGGTGTTTTACATAAGAAAAAACCCAGGTTACACAATTTCCAACTCGAAGAATATAAATATGGAAATAAACGACTCTGTGTTTCCCATAAAAGAAATTTAAAATTATTTTCATGTGCACTTATAATAACAATATGGTTCCTTTAAGGCCGTTTACTGTCGCGTCGCCTCGCTTGTCCCATACGTCTTCGGCCTCGGGTGGAGGCTATTTTGTTTTTAATAACCGTGACGCCTTTTTTTGACGTGCGCTTTTAAAAACGTGAGATTTAGAAACACATTCTCATTGTACGCCTCAGTTTGACTTCCAATAAGTTAAACTGATATATGGTCCGCCCGGATATTTAAATGTTAATAACCGAGTTGTGGTAGTCGAGTGGTAGAGATAAATAAGATTGTAACATGGGGTCCCGCGGAGATCCCAGTGCCGGGTGGAAGGAATGTTTCACACTCTCATAAGCGATAAATTAACATCGTTCCTTCCATCGCTCTTTCATTCGTATATTTATATTATACGAATTAATATGATAATTAAAATGTTTGTCGCTGCTGATCGTTAACTTGGAATTTTCGCTCCACCTTATCACCGGTGAATAGAAGAGGGCGACCATTTAAATATAAATTTACAATGCCCTAGTGTAATATAACAACCCCGGGTTCGATCGAAAAAAATATAAAAGTAGTTGTGGCCAAAAACATGTGATCGTCATGAGGCATACCTACGTCGTATGTATCTATTTTTTTATTGACCGGATGGCGCTGGCTACTAACTTTAAAGAGGGGAAGTATGGTCTAATTTTATAAAACAAAAGCAGAGTAAATACACCTAACTTTATTATTTACGTACAACAGTCTTCAAATTAAACATGTGACAAATAGAAAGAACAACAAAAACATTAGCAACCATTTAACATAAAATGAGAGTGCCAGGCTCACCTAGAACTCCTGTGGAGAAAGAGCATGGCAGAGAAACCTACGATCGTTGCTCTAACCACCCAAACATAAACACAAAACAACCGCTAACAAAAGGCATAAATTAAGATCCTTTGCTAATGATAATTAAGACCTGACTTATTTAATTTCTCACTAAATGTCACCTCAATCGAATTAGACATACACACTTCCAAGTAAACCTGAAGAGGTTTGGTGTTAGTTAGCCGGCAGGGCCGGAAGGTACTGGAGTCCGATACGGGAGGCAATCCAGCTATAAATTGAGATTTCGGAAGATCTGTTTTAGCAATTCTTTTTTTTGTATTTAATTATTCTTTCTTTTCAGATTCATCCCTCAAGGGCGAAAATGTTAGTAAATTCAACAAGGCTCTTATATGCGTATGACATAAAGTGAGAACAAGAAATGCGTTATTATTTGTTTTTCAAACAACGTAATCATGATAAAACAAGTTAAATGTGAAACATATGAGTTGTTATTGCAATATCCGGGCAGTCACGACAATATATACATATATTAACATCTAATAAATAATGGGCAATCGTTAATAATAATTGTAACAATTTTACCTTAGAAAAATATACGCCCCTGAGGATAAGACAATGAAGGCTAAACATATACAGAATTATTATCATGAGACGTCTATAATCATCACAATCATAAGGTTACATAGAACAATTAATAACAAAATACTTAGAGAATAATTACTTGCTAACTAATACGGGTTAGTAACTTTGATTTTTCACTATTTTGACACATTGCCCACTGATCGTCTTACTCCCATCTCCACTCTGTTCTCACTTCAACTATTTAGGCTTCCTTCCAGAATTCCCCACCTAAGCGTTTGTTTTTGCGCTTCCTTCTACCAACTATCAATATTACGTTTTCATTGTTGTGCAACACCCATGTAACAGGTGACGTCGAAGTTGATACGATAACTATGGTTTTGCACACTAGATTTAATTGTAGCAAAACGCCGAAGCAAATATCTTACTTTAATGATGAATTGTAAACTAGAATTACTTACGTCTGTCATACAACCGATTGTGGACAAGGTGTGGCTATAAAATAACAGATGAACTACGCATGCGCCAAAGTCGTGCGACCGACTTCTTTGTAGTGTGAAACATCCTCTTTCGATTGCCGCCTTTAGCGTTTAGTTTGGCCGTGATATTTTTTGTATAAAAACTATTTTTTTCTTCTGCCGGAAAAATGATGATGGTGTTATAATAAAGCAACGAACTGTTGTGAAATTTCATATGAAACTTGGAAAAACCGCTACTGAAGCTTATCTTTTATTAAGAGAACTATACGGCAATGAATGTTTATCACATGCGCAAGTTTTTGAGTGGTTCAAGGGTTTGCAAGATGTCCGAGGAGACGTTGAAGATGACGCAGGCCCGGGACGCTCTTCCACCCAAAAACGGATGAAAAAATCACTAATCTGATCTGATCTGACTGTCGGTTAACTATTTGTGTTGCTGAAACTGTAGCAATTGACAAAGCAATTGACAAAGAATGTGTAAGGCAAATTTTACATGAGAATTTGGACATGAAAAAAATTTTGTGAAAGTGGTGCCGAAAATTCTCACAATCGAACAAAAAGCACCTCGGGAAAATGTTTGTAGTGACGCTTTCACCGCCGTTGAAAACGACCCGAACTTCTTGGAAAGAGCGATAACATGCGATGAATCTTGTTTTTTTCGCATATGATCCAGAAACTAAGTGTCAATCTATGCAATGAAGGAGCTCAAATTCACCGAGAACTAAAAGAGCTCGAATGAGGAAATCAAAATTGAAAGCAATGATTGTTTTTTCTATATCTATGGGATTGTGTACCTTCATCACTGAGTCCCTGAAGATCAATCTGTTAACCAGCATTATTGCCTAGAGATTCTTGCTAAAATTCGTGAAGAAATCAGAAGAAAAAGACCCAATTTGAGGAAAAAGGTCATGGATTTTTTATCATTATAACGCACCGGCTCACACTGCATTGTCTGTGAAGACGTTTCTAGCCAAGTACAACATCCCAGTGCCATTCGCCGTAGTCGCCTGACTTGGCACCTTGTGACTTTTATCTGTTTCCCAAGGTCAAATCTGCAAGAAAAGGAACAGATACGCTAAATTCGAGCCTGAAGTCTATTAGGTATATCACCCACAGATTTTGCAAGAAAACGCAAAAAAATAGCTGGAAGAGACAAACAATCATATTAATGAAAATTTAGAAAGAAGTTTTCTAGATTGGATCAAGTGTTTTTCTCATAAATGTTGTTGAGTCGAATTTGAATATAAAGTCTGTTGAGCCTCATTCCCAAAAATTTTGCAAAAATCGCAAAATAACGCAACAAAAATGTAAATCGTGAATTTCAAAAAATTTTGAATCTTAAAAATGTAAAAAATCTTAAAAATAAATTCGACTAACTCGAACCAGGCTTTCTTTGATGTTGCTGTTATACTTTTCTTCTCTTGTAGCGAACTCTTTCCCCTTCGAATGACCCATGCAGCGAGTTTCTCATTCTCTTCTATCTATTCTGATTCGTTTCTCGCTTTAGTGCTCAGCAGAAATCTGCCATCATGTGATATTCCATCTTCCGTGGTATCGATTTTCCATTTCACTATATCTTGATGGAATCTCTCTTCTTGTTCTTCACTGTAGTCTCCCAGGTTTTGAGGAAAGTAATCAACGTGTGAGTGTAGTAAGTGCAATTTAAGGAGGTCCGATAGATCACTTGCGGGGCAAGCGGTACGGGAGGGAAGCATATGCTTATACACAGGAGTTTCCTTGCAGTACCAACCTTACATAAACTAATTTGAACGAAATAAATATAACATATGCGAGTGAAATTTATACACATATTGCCTCGCATAAATTTTTCGTGTTTAATGGGCGGCAATTAACTTTTTATGTGAATAAATGTGTCTATTTATTCATTAAGAACTTGTAAAACCATGAGTGAAATCTGACAACATTGCACATCAGTATGGCGTGGACTACCACTCTTACTAAAGTTGGGTCAACTGTCAATTGCGCTTAGCGCGTATACCGTAAACGTGAATGACTGAAAAGCAATAGAAAAGGCGTATGAAACAGATAGAATCTGGATTGATGAGAAAAAAGCAAAATGTGCAAACCGACAGTCCATGTGATAATTATCAAGAAGCTCGGTGTATGGTCACCTTGTCGAATTAAAGGTTAAAACAGAACATCAATATGTTATCTATTCATTCCATTATCTCAATAATTACATTGTAAGTGCATATTTTTATTGTTTTAAAATGTTTAGTAATTTTTAATTCTTTAATTACAATTTTATTTTCCCGTTTGATGAAAGTTTTTTCCTATAAGAGCCGGTGTATAAGAGCATAATTTTTAATATTATTTTTTACACGGAGTAGTGCATATTTATTAACAGATTTCAATTGCTTTGAAAACTTTCTTACCATTTTTTTCGGTATTGAACCAAATTTTCGTAATCCCCACCCTTCTCATTTCCTAAAAAGTTTCGAGAGACATTCTTGAAACTTTGCCAGACGGCTTTTTCAGTGTCATTCATTCTTGTAATGAAATTTTCGTTCCGAAAAAGAGTACGGATTTGAGGACCATCAAAAGTACGTTCTTTCAATTTCGCATCACTTATCGCTGGAAACTTTTCTTCTAAATATTGAAAACAGTTGCCGTCTTTATCCAGATCTTTGACAGTCTTTAGATTCAAATTCGACGCGACAAAATTTGTGAGAAGAAAACATGATTCAATCTAGAAAACCGGAATATGGAAAACTGGGATAATCCAGCACGTGTAAAATTCTTGGGAGTTCATCTTGACCCTAAACTGACATGGAATCAACATGTTAATTATGTTTGCTCCAAGATATCAAAACATACTTATTTACTCCGGAGTCTCAAACGAAGAGTGTCAATACTGCTTGTTGATAGTTTATCATGGCTATATCCATTCCATCATAACATATGCTATTTTAGTATAAGGTCATGCGCCCTCTATGAAAAAAGTTTTTACTCTTCAGAGAAAAATTATTAGAATCATATCTTCTGACCTTGGATTTAGAGATGACTGTAGAGAGCAGTTTTCTAAATTGAACATTCTAACTGTACCCTGTGCATATATACTTCATTGTCTTATTTATGTTAAAAAACACATAAATAACTTTGAAATCAGCAGTGAGACTCACTCTTATAATACCCGAAAGAACACATACTTATGTAATAAATTTCTAAGACTTACTAAAACGCGGGTGGGTACTAATTATTGGGCTATCAATTTTTTTAACATAATACCTCAACAAATTTAAAATTTTAATGAAAATAATTTTAAATCAAGGATAAAAAAATACTTGATAAAACATGCCTTTTATAGTTTTGAAGATTTTATTGACAGTAATGTAGCTCGAATATGAATGTTATCATTAATCTTAGTATGTCGTTTATCCTATTTATTTTAATTATATGTTGTTTATGTATATTTGTATAACAGTTAGTTGATTGCGATCATTATGTGTATTGTTATTTACCACTTTCTTTTTTTTGGACGCGTGTAATCACTTTTATGTGTATGTAACACTAGCCTTTATAAATAAATAAATAAATAAATAAATAAATAAATAAATAGAATAAATTTTCTTATTCTCATTAATATGATTTTCAGCTATTTTTTTTGCGTTTTTTGCAAAATCTGTGGGGGGATAAGCTATATATAAAAGTGACAGTTTTTCTCTCTTAAGATGAAGACGAAAATGTACATTTTTAAATATTCCTAAGACAAACAATAAACTAACTACATGCAGCATAAACTTTCTTATCAATTGATTATATTTGTGACAGTTTTTCACAATATGGAAGACTACAACAATTCAGTAACTTTCTATAAGGTATTTTTTTCTGTGTCAAGATAAATAGGTAATATTGTGTGATGGAAACTCTCGGAACTCTCAGTATCGGGTGAAACGTTTCACAGTTTTATAAACGATAAATTAACATGGCTTCCCCTGTTACTCTTTCATCCATATTTACATTAAACGAATTAATATGATAATTAAAATGTTTGTCCCCGCTGAACGTTAACCCACTTGGACGTTTCACTCCACCCTGTCAAGGTTGTCACTCATAGCCCCATGTTATGACATTATCGGCCTGATTTAATTTTTTATGCTACGGCCATGGTCAGCTATTAGTGGAATTCTTTATGTTTCCACCGAAAATTTGTAAACGCTCGGAATAAAATGTTAATTGTTTCCAAATGTATGGGTCTGTTTGTCTCCGAAAATATTTTATATTTGCGACATTTCCAAATTGTTTGGCAAGAAGAATGAATGGTATTCTTTAAGACTTTTAGTTATTTTATAGCTTTCCTTAAGTTGACATCGCCAGGATCGACGATATCATGGAATTTACTTGGGAGAATCTTATAAAAAAACAATAAATTCTCTAAATGCATCACTTTATTCGCTTTTGAATTTCGTTTCAATGGTATGTAAAATTATTTTGTTAATTAAAAATAAATTATTTTTATTAATTAAGAATAACACTAACGGCAAAAGCAGTTGTATTTGCTGATATAAAATAGGTGTTACAAAATTTTATTTATGTATTTCTTTCCTTAGGAAAGAAATTCTTACAATTTTTTGTCCGTTAATTTTTTATTGCACTTTACACAACAAGAAATTTCTAAATGGTATTTTTTTAAGGAGGAAGAGTAAGTAAATCAGAATGACAAATCTCGATTTTTGGAATTATACTTACCACACTGATACGATAACTGACTCCACCGATAGATAGCACTGCCTGATTTACCGGTGTTGGTACATGCTTATTTGCAAATCGTTATACATAAAGATGTTGCAGTTCTTATCAGCATTTTCATGAGTTATTACATAATCCATTAATTCATTGTTACTTAAAAGAAAAAATTTAGAAACATTAATGACTACATAAAACATTTGTTCACTAATAATTTCCTAACAAAAATCAGGCGTTTTTATAATGAAAACTAAACTAGTTAAAATTGAAGTATTAACTTTTTTGTTTATTAAAAAAAACTGGTCCAAAAAGAGAACGAGACGCCGTTTACAGCGATCACTATTCACTTCTTTTTAAGTACATATGTAAGTCAGAAACGACTCCAGAAGTTCTCAATAAGTTTTAGCAAAGATTGCTATTAACTTTATGCACCAATTTGCAGTTCTGTAAATTCTCCCTAATTTTGTTAACACCCCGTATATAACCAAAATAATGAAAAAGTTAGACAGCATGTAGGAAGGCAATTAATTATATCTACTTTGGCACTTCAAGAATAAAAATTAAATAATATTTTTATTATGAAACAACTGATTTTCTTTATTAATTAGATATAGTTATTTTATCGTCACAACATACCTTTGTGTTGAAGTTGGATATAGCCTCTACGGCCTGTTTAATCAAATAGATATCGTTGTTTGGCGAAAAGGCAGGAAATACTGTTTCCTTTATTCGCTAATAGCAACGATAGTTGGCGATAACTATTTGGGTTTCTCGGTATATGCTATTCTCCATAATTATATTTTTCTAAACAATCGTTATCATTATTCTTCTTACGATGAAAATGTACAAACACGGAACATAAAGCAACTGATTTATTTGCTTTATCAGAACACCATGTAAAAAGTTTTATAGCGAATAATATTGTAATTGAATCAGCTGTTTTTATATGTCATGGTAAAAATAAAATAGATGTATGGTCCCATGGAGAAATATTCATGAGTGCAAAATGAAATGTAATAAAATAAAAAATACATACGTGAGAGATGGATGCGCCATCTGTAACAATTTCCTTAACATCATATGAAATACAACATGAATATGAATCAAGGATATATTTATTTATATTTATATTAGCATATTATAGTATTGAATTATATTGTTCTACCGATAAGATCTATTTAAATGAAGAAATTTTACTTAATTAATTGATGTACGGAATAAAATAATTATTTCTGAAACAAAGAAGTTTCATGAAATTTCTTCGGCCACATTAACTTAACCTTTTCAGCGGCAAATCGCTATTCAGACATTTTGATAAATTATATTTTTGTAATGTTGAATAAATGAAGTATTATATGTTGCTTAATTCAGAAAATTATGTTTTACACAAGAAAATTACTTTTTAAAATACAATAAAGACGTAGGTACTTGAGTAAATTTCATTAAACGCGTTATTTTGAAAATAAAAAAAAAACACCACAGAAATGAGACAACCCCCAAATCCAAAGCCAAAGGCTATGCGGAAGGGGGCCACACTTGAAAAAAAAAATGCAGACAAACACCCATTATCCATCAGCATTGCCAGTGCCAATGCCAGGGATCGAACCCGGACCAGAATAGGAAGTCTGGCCGAGAAATGCTTGTCACCGCACTCTCGACCGACTATGCTATCGCTATATAAACATAATGTTATGATATATGGGCCAATAACGAGAACCAAGTACTCAATACATAAAATTTTCAAAATTATAACGTCGAAAGATAGAACAGGGATGTGTCACACTAAATATTTGTGAAATGAAAAATATAATTTAGCACATAGTATAAGTTTTATACACAAAAATGCAAAAATCGCTACAGGATAAAATCCATATGTCAAAATAAATTTAACAATATAAAATTTTCAATTAAAAATCTTAACAAATGCAAGAATATGTACTAGAAAATTAAAATGTATCACAGTATGATTTTGTAAAGATTTTCACCAGAAAGAAGCACTGGTTTAGGGAAATTTAAACAAACAATATTTTGACAGATAGATTTATCGGAGACCAATTTGCCATTACACTTATAAATAAAAACGTTGTATTTAACTAAGACTATAAGTAAAGTTCAGCATACCTTTAATTGATATTTATGAGTGGAATCAAAATTAAAGTTCTGTATATGACTCTGATAGCGATTTTCGAAATGTCAAACCCATGACGTGACATTATGTAAAAATTTATTGTATAAATGATACTCTTCATGTGAAAATGACTTGTATTGTGTTCAAAAGACTTTCTTTGCATCCAAGACTGTATTTGCATCCTGATGTACATTCCACATAGTGTAAAAACAGTACTAAATATTAAGGAACGATGTACCTGAAATAATTTCATTATTAGTCGATTTGTATATCGTAAACCTGTGTAAAATAGTGAAAGTAATGTAAAATAAGTGTTGAGAAACAAGACTAGTGGCATGGAATCAAGTTTAATAACGTAATTTGCACAAATTTCGATAAAATAGCTAAAATCTATAATAACCTCAAATGTAATCGTAATGGAAAGCATTAGGTATCAAAATTTTCAGAAAAATGTGTAGAAGTCAAATATATCAGTGTCGTGTTACATAGGACAGGCATAAAGGCACAATTTCAAAGTAAAATTTGCATAGAATCTCAAATTTATGCCTCCATGAAAACATACTCTTTTGTTATCCATTTATAAAAACTATTGTACGGCTTCTAGGTAGCCAGTCTTCCATAATTCATCGAACAGTCAGCATCGTTTATTTTTCCTGAAAAAAAAAAAAAAACAAAAGATAGTTCAAAGTTTAAATAATTATTTAAGTTGTTACCTGATTTCAAGCCAGTCACTGAAAGTTTTGACAACTGTCAAATCTTTAAAAATTTCCACATAATTTTCCCAACTGTACAAACGTTCACTGGAGTTTATGTAATGGGAATTAGATAGTATTGTAAACAAAAGTGTAGGAAATAAATTTCCAACGAGTAATTAGTGAAGTGCTACGAGAAAGTGTTTTGACAAACTACCATAAGAATTATAAGTACGTGGTATGAAATTTTGCGTATCCATACCAACTATAATCCACAACAACCCAGAACGGGGTCATCACATCTAGAAGACGGATATGGACCAACGTTGCATCCTTGTGTTAATGTGAGTTACAGCTGTACTAAATTGGCCAATTTAACAATTTCAAAAAAGTTAACAAACTCAAGTAGTAATCGTACGAATTCGTAATTTCAATTAAAAAACAACAAAAGTCGACTATAAAATTTCCACCTCTAAATTGAAGTAGTTTAAAGTAGATATAAGATACTAAAATTTGTCAATTGCCAAGAAACTTCATATATGTAATATATCTGTTAATTTGTGTTAAAAACCAGTAATTTTTCATTTCATATAAAGATTAAAACAATTAACAAAGTGAAGCACAACTTGAGAGAGAGAGCGAGCTAGATCTCAACATTATAAGACCAAATCTTATTGGCGCCTGGGCAAAAGTTAAAAACATTCAAATTAAAATCAAAATTAAATTACAACATATTCAAAACATAACAATATTTTTCCATTCGTTTCTTGTGCACTTAAACGATTAACTTGCGTACACACTGAGAATTTCATAACCTTGTACTAAAATTTTCTGATGAAAGAATTTACTTAGTTCGCTATGATGTAATTGGTATCTTAATAGATATATTGAATTTGTTCTTGATTCTTCTTCGTCAGTTGCAGCATGCGTTGTATTGCGGTACTTTAACGAACTAATAATAGGTTCTGTACCACGAAGTCGTTGAACAATTTATAAATCCACCCCTCAGTTTGGTTCAAATCTACCGGAAAATATATTTCTTTAAACTTTATTATTAATTTTGTACATTATTGATCCTTGTATCCTTCAAAATAATCCCTCCCCTATTCAGACACTTCTTCCAGTGCGAATCAGTCCCTGGATAGCTTTATTTGAAATAGTCTAAAGTCTGTAACGAATTTGCTTTGATGTCATCAACAGTCTGAAAACGATGTCATTTTAGCATTGATTTTAATTTCGGAAATAAGAAAAAATTGCAAGCAGCTAGGTCTGGCGATTAAGGAAGGTGGGGGAGGAGAGTAATCTGATTTATGGTTCAAAAACGACGATTTAATAAAGGTGAGTGTGCGGGCACATTGTCATGGTGCAACAACCATAAATTGTCTTGCCACAACCCTCGTCTCTCTTTGCGGATTTTTTCACACAACCGTTGTAAAACGCCTTGATAGTATACACGGTGCACTGTTTCACTTCGATGCAAGAATTTAAAATGCACAATTCTCACAACGACCTAGGTGTCATTATAAACTCTAACTTGTCGTGGTCCGACAATGTCAACTCTGGGTGCAAACGTGCCACCAGCAAACTTTATCTACTACGGAAATCGTTTACCAACTTATCCTTCGATGCTTCGTGCAAATTATACTGCAGTTATGTGCGGCCAATTCTAGAATATGCCGGTTCCGTTTGGTGCCATGACCTCATCCGAGACCAACAATCCCGAAAACGTTCAACGATCGGCGACCAGACTTTCCTTTGGACGAGTTAGATCACCATACATGGAGCGACTTTCCATGGCTAAACTCACAGACTTTCAGCTGCGTCGCCTACGAGGTGACCTTATTTTAACATTTAAAATTCTTAAATATAATTTTATTATAATCAATATATTCGTTGAACACTGATGGCCGCCTCCGTGGTCATGAACTAAACTTAAAAACAAGAAAATTTCAAATCTAGAGTAAGACAATTTTTTCTTTCTAAGAGAATTTTTGCAGTTTGGAATAATCTTCCGGCAACTATAATTGGTGCCCCATCTGTGAACTCTTTCAAAAATAGACTCGATGCTCATCTATTCAATAATTAATTTATATCAAAATGTATCACTTGTCGCATACTCTTACTATTATTTCATTGTCTCTAAATTCTTTTTTTTGTTTTCTTTTTTCTTTGTCTACTTAATTTCTGTATATATAAAAAGCTGTACAATACTTGTTTATATTTTGGGCATAACAGGACACTGTCCTCTGCCCTATCTTATTTTGTAATAATAATAATAATAATAACAATTGCATTAAAGCACGAAAAAACAAGTGAGGGTCACTTTGACATTGGATCGATATTGACGTGCTTTTTTAGGGAGTGGATATCCATTCCAATTCATTGTAATGATTGAAATTTTGTCTCCATGTCGTAGCCGTAAACCCATCAACTTTCGTCTCCCGTTATGATCTTTTAAATGAATGTTTCATCGTCACTGAATTGTTCAAGGAATTGCCGACAAACATCCACTCGATTTTCTTTCTGTTGTTCGGTCATCAAACGAACAACTAAATGCATGTTCAATTTTTCAGTCAAAATTTCATGGCATGACCAAATTGAGGTGTTAACCTCTTCTACAATTTGTCTGACAGTCAATCGGCGATTTGGAGGCAGCAGATCTATGGCTTTCTGAACGTGAGAATCATCAGTTGAAGTGGAAGGAATTCCTGGTCGATGATCATTTTCAATAGACTGACGACCACGTTTAAATCGTGAAAACCATTCGTGACATTGTGACCGATCAAGAGCATCGACTCCGTAAGCTTGTTTCCAAACTTGAAATCTTTCCGTGAAAGTTTTCCCCAGTTTCACGCAGGTTCGTGAAAGTTTAGTTAATTGAAAATTTTAAGAAAAACCGATTTTTATTTTTTTAAATTGTAATAATATTTTTGCAACAAAAGAAATTGTAGCGACGCTATCTTGCAGAAAATTTCATTTAAACAAAACTATTGTCTTGCATTTTCTTCGCAGAGTGCGATCCAGAAGAAATATTGAAGAAAAACATTTCTTGCGACGTAAATTATTATTAATAGCATTTTTTCCTTAATATGAGACGCTTGTGCATTTTAATGTGTTGTTCTACATACATATAATATATTTATAACCGATTTTTGAAAAAAATTGGGATATAGAGAAATATGAACGTCATTTTTACAAGATGTACCCAGATGCCAGAGATTGCCCATTATTTCCAAGAAACGCAATTGTCAAATTAAATATATTCCCCTTGCCGCAAGAGGATTCTTTTTTCTGTGCGCGCAACATTAACCGTTTCGATTAAATGTTCAAACCAGAACCGGCTCCGTGGCCCGAATTCCCGAGAAAATAATTATTTCACAGAGTGTTAATTTAATGCGACTTCTTTCTTTAAACCGCGGCCGCTTCTAATTACCACAATTCGGATTTATAAATATCATTAAGGAATAAGGAGAAAATTAAAAAAATAATTTCTGAACTCCGGTCGGACGCGAACACTATTCAATATAATTAATGCCAACAGAAAAATTCAACACTCTCCTAATGAGTCGCCCGATCCGGTTTTTAGACTTATTTAAATGAGCCATCGAAATAAACGAGCCACTTTAAATAATTGTGTATCTAACACAGAACGGACTCTTTGCATGGTATGTTCTGTGGTAAAGCGACCGCGTGTTTTGTATTTTCAAATTCTTCGGGATTTGTTTGGGTGTACGACGGATATTATAATGGTGAGAACAGGCAATAGATTTTTCCCAAGTATATTAATCTTAATTAAATTGGTTTTGTTTAAATTAAAAATCACATCCATCTTTGTTCAAGTCAAATCAACTTGCTCCCAAAAACAAATACAAAAATATCAATGTTTAGGGAACGCACAATAGGCCTAATTAGGCCGCAGTGCTATGGGACTTATTAGGACCAACCACTAGATCAATGATTAGGGAAGGAGCAATAAAATAAATTTTAATAGAAAGAAAGTATCTAGAGTTTATTGGTCTGAAGCGCTTCTCTGTTACATCTCCCAGTGTGGTCAGAGAGCTCTTGGCAAGTGGATTGAGTCACAGAATGGGAAATGCCAGGGCAAATCCATGCGAAGGAACTTATGGAGTTTACTTTGCAGAAAATAACGAATTGAGTTGCTGAACTTGAATAAAATTCGACTACGAAAAGTGACGGGACTTATAACGGAGCCTTGTCACCTTAGGAAACATCTATACAAGCTAAGGCTCTGCATATCCTGGGCGAGTGCCTAGGATTTGCACGTAGTAGAATGATGCTTCTGAGAAAACCCTTCCTGGAACCCAAGCAGTTGAGAGAAGTATCGAGAAGTTTTTGGACTTTGTAAAAAAGACAAAACTACTTGCTGAGTTGGATTGAATAGTGGGACTTACAATAGGCCTAATAAGGTCGCGGTGCTATGGGACTTAAGGGAAATAATTGCATTTACAAAAATAGCGAAAATACTTTCACTATCAAGCAAATATACTCACTGGTGTTTCGCTGCGCTGTATACCTAATAGTTTGGTACCCCTGTATTATTTCCAATTAGAGATCTTCAATATCATTGATCGGTGTGGCCCCAGAAGAAGAAATCCATATAATTTAAATCCAGTGATCCAGGTGCCCGCATTAAGGGTCCGTTTGGAAATATCCATCAACGAGGAAAAACTGCATTCAGATGTTCGTAAAACATCTCCACTGAAGTGTGGCGGTGCACTGTCATAATACATACACCTTTGATAATATGTCCAAAGGAACATTTCTAGATAAATAGGAAGTTGATTTTGGAGAAACTGTAGGTATAAATCGCCATTTCATGGGCTATCAAAAAAATTAGAGCCCGTAGGGTATCTCCTGTTATGCCGACACACATTAACAGAAAACTTACACTGACCCTTTGTTTTAATAATAATTGTGTATGGATTTTCGCTATGCTAATTCTTAATTCTGTTACAAAACAATATGAATTTATCATATCTGTTATGATGAGCCTTTTCCAAGATGCGATGACACATTTTTGATCGCATTGGACGATCATCTGCCTAAAGAGCCTGCACTTTTTGGATATAAAATGGAAATAATTGTTCCTCGCGCTTCAACTATGTTAAGAATTCTTTCTTCCTGTACCACAGTAATTAAATATTCCAATTAAGGAACCCTTTACAGTTTCCTAAAATAAAAGCTAGTCTCTTATAGACAACAGCAACTAATTCGGGTACCTACATGATCTGCGAAAAAGACACCAAAATCTTTCAGTTTGTCACACTTCTGTATACTTTTGTTATTTAGTAAGTAATTAGATATTAGAAGAATATGTTTTCTACTAAAATCATGTGGTTGTATTTGCTTACATTAAGTGGAAACTGAATATATTTATTCCACACCAGGACATTAAAGATATTAAACTATTTTGAGGTTTAGTTATGTCGTTATTACTGCAAACTGAAGTGAATAATTTAAATCATCTGCATATAATGCTGTTTAACAACATAATTTAAATGTAATATTATTAACACAAATACCAAGTAGCAATGGTTCTAACACAGACCCTTGAGGCATCGCAGAGGAGGCCAAGGGGATCAAACGCCTCAGACAAAACTGTGTATGTAACATCAATCTGTCCTCCAGAATCAAGTACGTCAGTCACAGATTTGTCAAAAATAATTACCTATACTTGATTTATTATTAAACATTAGTGACTGAAAGAAATCACGTAATTCAAAACAAAAACACTTTCTTCTGGAAAATGAAATTATTACCTAAAATTTATTTACTAAATTATTACTTAATGCGTAATCGCCAACAGTCAACAGAACATGTAATGTAGAACAGCATCAGCCATTACTGGGAATGTATATTATGGTATATGATATGAATATTTGTACATTATTACGGTTAGTTTATTATCCGAATGAGGTTTGGAAAGTCTGAAATTATACTGAACAGTTTAATTGCTGATTAATTAAAATTTATTTATTGAAACTTCTGAGAGTTCTGTTTTATTTATAATTGTTGATTGTTAATTAATTTAAAATCATAATTTTGTAAACTGGTGATAAAAGTCAAAAATTGAAAATTTGTGTCTACTAGATATATGGAAAACTCCCAACTTAATCAGTAATGAGTGCATATGATAAATCGGTTAAGTGTGCATGCATTAAATATGTATTTAAATTAACTGTGTAGGAAAATCAATAAAAATGCATTGATAATTGCCGATTTACCAACATTTAATAAAATACAATAAACATAACAGGACTAACACAAATCAATATTTAAATTTATTATTAATACGTCCTACCTAAAGAGTAAAAAATTTTTATTTTTCAAACTCTTAACACTGAAACATTGAAGAGATATTCCAAGATAATTGTTTTTTTTTTAATAATTGCAAAGTCTGAGGGGAAATATTATTGCGGTTGATTTTAAGAGAATCGATTAAAAAAACGCTTGATATTGCTATAAATTTCTTAAAAGTGTAAAGTTACGTTTGGCAGTTAAATTCGACACATTATTGGTAGGATAAAAAACGAAACCAGCAGGTTTTTTTTAAGAAATTATCCATTAGCGGGTTTTCGATATCCTTAATAGCGTCCATTTAATTAACTAAATGTTGCCATTATGTCAAAAATGTAATTATAGGAATGCATATATTTTCATTCAACTGAAATTATGAATAAATTAAAGGCAAAAAAATCAAGCTGCGAAATTAATGCAAAACTGAGTAGTCAAAATGTCATTCGCATCTAGGTATATGAATTATATGTACATAAGTATATAAGTACTTAAAAAAAAACTTTATTTATTTTGAAACAATTATATAACACTGCAAATAATATGTTGTGCCTTGTATGAACATCAGTTAATACAGAGCTTTCATAAGTGTTTACAAGCTGCGTGGCCACCGAACTTAGGCAACCAATATAGCAGAACTGGTACTGACAACGAAATTTCTGTAAATCTTAATTATTATTAATTTATTAATCATTATCCTATTAATGATTCGTTTACAATGAACAATGAAAAACTGTTACGTTTACGCTTGAGATAATTTGATCGCTAATTAGTTGAATAAAATTTCGTGAGAAATTACACCAATCACAACCGGTAAAAGAGAATATTGTGTTTTAAAGTAATGTTGATTTTATTGCTTTAATAATTTTTAATTTTTTCCAAATTGCCAACATGAAGGAAATAAAATTTCTGTTTCAAACATAATAACTGGTCACGTGTAGTAGGTATATTTTCAATTTCTTTTTTTACTATACATATATTAAATATATCTTGAAGGTAACCAAGTCAAGCAGCTTGACACAGATGCTATGGTAAATTATACATAGACGAATAGCGCATTTGTCCTGTAACTCATGGGATAACAGATANCAGCAGTTTTTTTTTAAGAAATTATCCATTAGCGGGTTTTCGATATCCTTAATAGCGTCCATTTAATTAACTAAATGTTGCCATTATGTCAAAAATGTAATTATAGGAATGCATATATTTTCATTCAACTGAAATTATGAATAAATTAAAGGCAAAAAAATCAAGCTGCGAAATTAATGCAAAACTGAGTAGTCAAAATGTCATTCGCATCTAGGTATATGAATTATATGTACATAAGTATATAAGTATAAAAAAAAACTTTATTTATTTTGAAACAATTATATAACACTGAACATCAGTTAATACAGAGCTTTCATAAGTGTTTACAAGCTGCGTGGTCACCGAACTTAGGCAACCAATATAGCAGAACTGGTACTGACAACGAAATTTCTGTAAATCTTAATTATTATTAATTTATTAATCATTATCCTATTAATGATTCGTTTACAATGAACAATGAAAAACTGTTACGTTTACGCTTGAGATAATTTGATCGCTAATTAGTTGAATAAAATTTCGTGAGAAATTACACCAATCACAACCGGTAAAAGAGAATATTGTGTTTTAAAGTAATGTTGATTTTATTGCTTTAATAATTTTTAATTTTTTCCAAATTGCCAACATGAAGGAAATAAAATTTCTGTTTCAAACATAATAACTGGTCACGTGTAGTAGGTATATTTTCAATTTCTTTTTTTACTATACATATATTAAATATATCTTGAAGGTAACCAAGTCAAGCAGCTTGACACAGATGCTATGGTAAATTATACATAGACGAATAGCGCATTTGTCCTGTAACTCATGGGATAACAGATACGCAGGGTGTAAAAAACAAAAATGTTGGGTATTTTGTATCCTACAACATATTAAAAAATAACACAGGCCAACAAAACTTTACAAAAGTCCAGAACCAGAGACCGGATCTAGTGTACCCAAAGGCATTTAGGTTTACCTGTTGTGGATATAGCCCTCGCTGGTTATTGCGCATTTAGGTTAACCTGTCGTGAGTTTAATCCTTGCTGGTTATTACGTATTTAGGTTAACGTGTCTAGGTTATAACGCATTATGATGAACCTATCATGAACATAACATCCGAATGTAACAGTGTGTATACATAAGTATCTGCTTCATTTAGTAGTGTTTTCGCAATTTTAGGTTAGAAAATCTTGAAATATTGAGGTTATGGAGCAGGTCCNTTATCATTAGCAAAGGTTCTTAATGTATGCCTTTGGTTGGCGGTTGTTTTGTATTTATATTTGGGTGGTAAGAGCAACGATCGTGGGTTTCTCTGCCATGCTCTTTCCCCACAGGAGCTCTAGGTGAGCCTGGCACTCTCCTTTTATGTTTAATGGTTGTTAATGTTTTTGTTGTTCTTTATATTTGTCACATGTTTAATTTGAAGATTGTTGTATGTCAATAAAAGTTAGGTGTACTTACTCTGCTTTTGTTTTATAAAATTAAACCATACATCCCCTCTACAAATTTAGTAGCCAGCGCCTTCCGGTCAATAAAAAATAAATACACACAACGTAGGTAATCCTTATGGATATCACATAGTTTTGGCCACAACTACGTTTATTTTTTTTCGATCGAACCTGGGGTTGTTATACTACAGTACATTTTCAATTTATTTTTTTACTATACATATATAAAATATATCTTGAAGGTATCCAAGTCAAGCAGCTTGACACAGCTGCTATGGTAAATTATACATAGACGAATAGCACATTTGTCCTGTAACTCATGGGATGACAAATACACAGGGTGTATAAAACAAAAAAGTTGGGTATTTTGTATCCTACGTCATATTAAAAAATAACACAGGCCAACAAAATTTTACAAAAGTCCAGAACCAGAGACCGGATCTAGTGCACCCAACGGCATTTAGGTTTACCTGTTGTGGGTATAGCCCTCGCTGGTTATTGCGCATTTAGGTTAACCTGTCGTGGGTTTAATCCTTGCTAGTTATTACGTATTTAGGTTAACGTGTCTAGGTTATAGCGCATTATGATGAACCTATCATGAACATAACATCCGAATGTAACAGTGTGTATACATAAGTATCTGCTTCATTTAGTAGTGTTTTCGCAATTTTAGGTTAGAAAATCTTGAAATATTGAGGTTATGGAGCAGGTCCGTCGGTGTTTTCAAATTCATCGACTCAAGAAACTACTCAAGTACTTTATATCTCGTTTTTGGTTAAATTTTGTTTATTTCCATGTTGTAACGAAATCGCTGAAGTACTAAACTTCAATCTGTCATGTCTCTATGGGAAAAAAGATTTTCAAAATAATCGAAGTGCCCTTAGAAGGGTAAGAGTGGTACCTAGAGATGGTTTTGCACTCTAGGGTGATGGGCCAATTCTGAGCTCCGATTCATAACAATCAGCGCACCAAAATCCTTCGGGGACACTAGATCCGGTTTCTGGTTCTGAAAATTGTCGGCCGGTGTAATTTTTATAAGTTGTCTGTTTCAACGTATGTATCTATTTTTTCTATTTAATATTTTTTTTGTAAAATTAATATTAGATAATAGAGATAACGTAGATCTCCAGCGACAATCAAGTATTGGACAATTTATTTTTTAAACTTTATCTTTTATCATTTATAGGTAATGTGTTGAACATAGGTAATACCTATATGTATAAATACTGACAGTTAAAAATTCGCTCAGTTTAACAAAAAATATATTTAAATTTTATTTGAATACATGACTGAAAATAAAATATAATAGAAACGGCTAGCAATATACAGGGTGATCCATTAACGGTACTGAGCTTCTGTACATAGGAAACTAGACCTGCTACGATTATGGGGTAAAAAAGCTATTAACAGATACAGCCAAAAGAAATAGATTTAAAATATTTTCAAGCTTGTAACTTCACCGTTAGGGGGCGCAACTGATATAATGTTACAGAAAATTGTCTTTTTTTTCGAAATTTCGCTTATAACCTAAGTTGAAAATACACTTTTTAGGTACACTGTTAAACCCTTCACAAGTTTTGTTTGTTTATTTGTTATTACCATAGCAACGCCAGTATGAAGGACGGGATCTCCAAATTTTTAAATTATCATAAGAACGGTGTTCCATTCAACTGAGATTTTCTGTAAAACGATACACTATACCGATTTTCAACAAGTATACATTTTTTATGTAGAATTGTCCACGGAATCTAAAAATGAATCCCAAATGATTATTAGGTCATTGGCGTAGAAGTTGGGGTAAAACATCCCGCTTTCCTACTCATTCCTACGCCACTGACCTATAAAAATTTGTAAATTTTACAGTAAATTATACACATGTGAAAATGTTAACACCACACCAAATTTTAATCAATTTGTTATAAGCATACCAATGATTTCGGAAATGATATGATTTTAACAACCGACCAATATAGCCCTGTACAGTGAAAACGGTGAGACTTAGACCCTTGTTTTATAAGGCAATTCTGAATTATTTATTGAGTTCTATTTGTGGTTAAAGTTTGATTCACTCGAACTGAAACACCTTGTATATTTTTCACTATTGTAAACATTTAACTAATAGTGAACTAATTGTGTATTAGAGGAGTGTTAATTGGTTTAAATTAGCTAAACTTAAATTACCTTAATTTAAATTAAGCAAGCATTCAATTTTTTAACGCATTACAATTTCCTGCTAGAGGAAGTCAATTAAATAAAAGTCAGACCCATAATAAAGTAAAGGATTTATATTTTCCTCGCAAAATAGGATCACCGGCAATTGGCTTGACAGACTTGAAACGTTGTTTTTTTTCTGGTTTATTGATTGGCTACTACTATTATAGCAACGCGATGCCACTTATTATGATTTTTAAAGCTTAAAGCTATTTACTAGGGCTTGTCCTGATAATGACGTTCAAGCAAATATGTTGCATTGTGCACTATAAAAACCTATGACAAAAATGGATTTTAAGGAAACTCTGAAGATTTAAAAATAATTCAAAACGTTGGTCCGTCGTGTAATATAATATCAAAGAAGATTTGTCTGTCCAACGTTTAAATTATTTGCATTTCCGTACGCCTTACGCTTAACAATGCCATATTTTGTTGTAGTCGCTGTCGTCTGCCAATCGCGTCACTTAAAATGACAAATGTGTACCCCAAGGCATCTTGAAGGCTGCTTAGAAGCCGAAGGAGTGTGCCACACCTCGTCCAAGGTAACGCATGAATAATAAGTTCTTAGGAAGCGTCACATATAAACAAACTATTGAAATTCATCAACTCCTCTCATGGCATTATTAATATGCACCGCCCCAATGGAATTATATAAACATAAAGTAACCGAGATTAAACTCGACGCAAAGGATACAATATCCATTATACGAAAAATATGTAAATAATAAGACACCCCTGAAAGGGCGCCGCCGTCTAAAAATTTAAATTCTCCCCTCAAGCTTCTATAAAACCGGGTTGTGTCTGCGTTTCCAAATAAACTTGACGGCGGTCTTCCACAAACGTCGGGAAGAAATAATTCTCGAATTTATATTTTATAATTACCACTTTGGCAACCAGCTTGGCTCCATTTGTCAAGGCGGCCCTGGGATTTGAGAAATGCGACAGGTAGGGCCCTTTTAGCTTGTATATACCTGTGTTGACTCAGTGTTTTTAGCGGACTGCTTCTAAAAGCACTTATTTTTTAAATTTTTTACCCGCTAAAAGGGGAGCAGCCATATTAACAATAAATAAAATAACAACATACTTATACAAATGGTTATTAAGATCGTGTTAAATATTTTATATTGATAGTAAAATACTAGGAAATAGTTACCTGTCAGCACATTAATGTGAAATATTGAAACAAAAATTCAAATAAACATCTACAGGGTGTTTTTAAATAAACTAGCAACTATGAATCCGCCGAGTCTAGAGTTAATACTAAAACGATTGTAAATATAACTAAATCTACTTCTTTTCAAACTTTGTTGGTTTAGTTCATAAAGTTTTCTAAAAATATTTTGTTTTTTTTTCCAAATAACACTAAAATGCTTTGTGTGATTCATCTGAAATTTGCTATTCCAATACTCGCGTAAAATGTCATTTTCTGACATTAAACTGAGTGTATTCATAGAAAAGGGAAAAATACTTCTGACAAATATGATCATATTTTCTCCTTGGGATGATTCAACAATTCTTCTGATATTATCACGAGGACAAAACATTTCTTCATTTTTTCTGCTATGTAAATTTTCTCGTCATCACTTTCGATACAAATGAGATTCAATTGGCATCTATAAATTAATTTATTTAACAATAAAAGCAGTCATGATTTTTAGTATGTTCTGAAATTGATGGAAACCATTTTTAATATTACCTTGATTCCGAGTAACATAAAAATCGACCTTAATTCAGATTTTCTTCATATAATTTATTGCTTTTCAAATAAAAATAACCACACAGATTCAAATTTGATAACCACGACTTACACAATGGAAAAAATTCGAGACAAGTGCAATAACTCTTGTTTGTTTTCTTCTTGGTTGAAGTACAAACATTTTAGTTTTGTGTTTTGTTTTTTTTTTGCTTGAATCATATGTTATTAAGACTACTATTTCCAATAATATTCTTGAAAGAGCATACAATCAAAAGTTTCTGATGCCACAAGATATTACATGCAGAAAAGTAAAAATAATGGCTCTTGAAGATTGTTGTTTGAAAATGTCTACTATTAGTATTAGTATATATTTCAGCTATTCCTCGCTATAAAATATATGAGTAAAGTTTCATCAACATGCATTGGTTCCAAAATTGGTACCCACTGAAAAAAAACTACTTTTCCTCTAAGATAATATCAGATGATGAGACCATAAACAAGATTAGATCAGTTTATTGTTGTAACCTTTTAGTATCGGGTAATAACTATTTTTGAATATACAGGGTGTCCCCAGTTCGAGTTGCCTATACCTGAAATGGATACAAAATTTCAATTGTCAAAAAAAATCATTCTTCATAAGAATTTTTGCTTGTCTAGAAGCCCTTGGCATTTGTTCAATATAATTTACAGGGTGTTCAAAAATTTGGAAAAGGTAAAAACAGCGAAGAGTAAAGTAGGTACCTTAAATATTAACGCTACGTGAAAAAGTAATAGGGAAAAGTTGCTTGGAATTAAATTCTATGTTTAAATATGAAAGCCTGGCCTTCTAGTTAATACTCGACATTTTGGGATATTCTAGGACTTTTTTAATACCTTCGGAGAAGCCATCTATTTAAAAAATATTGCTTTACTATAACAGATACACATGTTTGTATATTAATAATTTATTTTTTATACAAGGGGATCAAAAACCTCAAAAACATTCATCCAACTTTTATTTTGAGAACACAGCAGAATCAGTATGTACGCGTCATTTCAAAACTATTCTAGATGAAGTCCGCCAAGTTCACACCTCTCCAATCTGTTTCTAAATGCAGCGTAGGTCGAATGTATCATTTCTTCATTTACTTGGGCAACAGCTTCAATTATCCTGCTTTTCAAGAAATCAACATTGTGTTGCACTGGTTCCCTTTCTTTCAAGAAGCCCCAAAGGAAATAATCAAACAGCGACAAGTCGGGGGACCTTGCTGGCCAACAAATAGGACCATATCTTCCTATCCACTTCTCTCGAAATTTTCTGTTAAGCCAATTACGGCCTATAATTGTTAAGTGAGCGGGACATCCTTCTTGTTGGAAATACGCTTTTTGTCTATATTCCAAATGTTCTTCTTCTAATTTTGACCAGAAAAACGTGACATCCAGGTACGTATATTGATTTAAATTTTCTTCGAAAAAGTATGGCTAAATTATTCGGTTGAAAGTAATCGCGCACCAAACTTTTACTTTTTTGAACCTTTGACTTCTTGAAGTAACTGTAAAAGAAGGATTTTCTTGCGACAATTTTGCGACGATACCACTCCATTGGTCACAACTAATGTCAAACAATTATTGATAACAATTGCCTTCTACAAATTATTGGTATTTTGATTATTTCCTTTGAGGCTTCTTGAAAGAAAAAGTGTACAGAGAACCAGTGCAACACAACGTTGATTTCTTGAAAAGCAGGATAATTGAAGCTATTGCTCAAGTAAATGAAGAAATGATACATTCGACCTACGCTGCATTTAGAAAAAGATTGAAGGTGTGTTGAACTTGGCGGACTTCATGTAGAATAGTTTAGTAACGGCGCGTACATACTGATACTGCTGTGTTCTCAAAATAAATGTTGGATTAATGTTTTTGAGGTTTTTGATTCACTATATAAAAAATAAATTATTAATATGCAAACGTGTGTATCTGTTTTTTAATAAAGCAATATTTTTTAAATAGAATGGCTTCTCCGAAAGTATTAAAAAATAAGTAGAGTCCTAGAATATCACAGAATGTCGAGTATTAACTAGAAGGCCATGCTTTCATATTTAAACATAAAATTTAATTCCAAGCAACTCTACCTTACTCTTACTTTTTCACGTAGCGTTAAGATTTAAGGTACTTTACTCTTCACTGTTTTTACCTTTTTCAAATTTTTGAACACCCTGTACATTAAATTGAACAAATGACTATCTTGCCAAGGGATTCTGGACAAGCAAAAATTTGTATGAGGAATGATTTTTTTTGACAATTGAAATTTTGTATCAATTTCCGGTATAGGCAACCCGAACTGTACAACCCTGTATGTCCAAGTAGAATTACAAAAAATTTCCAAGAGACAAGAAATTAGAAAATATTCTTATTTCTGTGGTAAAAAATTGAAGTTGTGAATTTGCTAAAAAATATAACCACATTTATTTTGAGGTGGACATTTTTCCAATTTTTGTTTCTATATACTGTGTCACCGTCGCCAAAATTATGAAAACTGAATTTTCCACTCGAGGGAAATTCATTTAGACCAAGGGCGGAACTTTTAATCTGAAGTATTTCAAAATATTTGCTCATGTTCGGTCTCTCCAAAACCAAAACTACACTTCTTCATCGCCAATTAAATAAAATAGTTGGAAGGTTTAACTGACCATTGAAAATTGCTGTCAGCGAATAACAGATCAAGTGAAATTTTTTTACCTATAAAGCAACAATTCATGAATCTGTTGCTAAAGCATCAACCAGTGTCATTTTTGGCGCAGAATTACATTACATTTGCCAACAGATTTTAGTGTAGATCAACTAGAACATCAGGAAAGTGCAGATGACTATCTAGTTTCGTCTGAAAGACCGAATAATGTTGGTACGTGAAGAGGTATGAGAAAAGTTGCAACTAGAAAGCGAAAGAAGATGACCCGGTATAACTTATGTGCCAGCAACAATGGGTTCCAGGATAATGGAGATACCGATTGTATAACCCGAAGAAGAACCAAGAGCAGCTTACCAAAATTCCAGCGATTTTGAAAATGCCTTTATAAGATTTAGGCAAGACTAAACAATATAGCGTGCAGGATTCAAAAGAATTCCCAGTAGCAGATGAAGATAGTTCACATAGATTGGACAGAAAGCTGGAGAATGGAATAACCTGTTCGGGACTTCTGGCTTTAAAAAGAGGAAACTCCCTACCTTTCTAATATTCACTGAACCTCATTTAAATCTTTGAATGATGTCAATTTACCAATTTTTTGTAACACCTTTATTTTGACGTTTCCTAGACCTTTCCAGAATATATTCGATTTGATTGGAGATATATTTGGAATATTCAGAAATTTTCGGGAACAGTCAATTCTGACAAACGTGCAAGATAGAAGATAGTCAAAGTAAAGTCGGTCGTAGTTAAAATTTATTGACAAATGTATTAAACCCACTTAAACAAAATAGAGCATTTTATAGTTATTTGAAAAAATATTTGATGCCCTCTAGCGACTAACGAGGCAACTTTGGATTAAGGTTAAGTCTTGACAAATCGTCTATTTTGATCCTAAGATCTGTGGTAATTCAATATACACGAAATATTGGGACACTGCGTACCTTCCTTGAGTGTGTTTCTAGCACCATTACTAAAAGCATCGGTTTTTGTTACTTACGCGCTTAAAACAAAAAGGTTTTTGGTTTGTTTGCGGAAACACATTCGAGGCCCTAATCAAGATCGAGATAGGATCGCGCCCGTAAAAACTTCACATCAAGAGGGCTTATTTGAATAACGCTGTGGGTTCATGACATAAAAGTATACTATTTAAAATACGTGGTGTAATTGCTTCTTAGAAGTAAGTATTTATCTTGATTTGTTCTTATGAATTTTAAGAATATTCATATGAGGCTGCGTGGAACATATAGCGACATTTAAGTTGCCTTTATGGTCAGTTACGTAGGTGCATATTGTTGTAGGTCTCACATTGGACTTATATGACGTTATCTTCCGCTCTTAAACAAAAAATTAAGTTAATTTTAGAAAGCATACCAAATTAGTTTTATTTAGTTGGAGATCTTGACATTTCAACCAAAATACAGTCCCACTGTCCGCGGCGATATGTAACATTCACCTTTCAGTTGCGTAATATACCATCTACATTTATCTAACATCAACTTTATAGTCGGTGTTTTATTTGTACCATTTCTGAAACAACGTAATGAATAGTACATTATATTACAAGTTAATGAAATAAGCTATTATAAGTTAGTGATATGAAAGTAATGTTCTCATAATGGCATTTCCTTCTAACGACGTTTTGTCTAACAGTTGCAGTTTATGACTGAAAGATAAACAAAAAGGGAGTCTAACATTGGTTATCAAAGTCGGTCGTCATGGATAGTTGTTCACAAATATCAAATATTCTGATTTTCATTTTAATGCGTGTGTAAATAATGGATTCTTAGCTTGAAGATATTCGATTAGAAGCCAAAGTTACATAGCTCAGTCGGGTTGTCATTTAACCGGGAAAAAATTAGGGACCACAATTTTATTGTTCTAACCTTTAGGGTGGTCAATAGTAGTGTAAATTCAGAATCGCGACTGAATTCCACCCCTGCGTGGGCCGCCATCTTGAATTTAAGGAAAAATCGTTTTTGCTCATAATTATACTTTGTCACTATTTTCCCCCTTAACTTGAAAAATATCGATTGCACGATAAAATTTGTAATAAAAGAAGTTGTAGGAAATCGTATTTCCAACAACTGAGGTCCTTACCATTTTTGTTGTAAAGTTGAAAATGGCCGAGATATTGAGCAAAAACAATTCCTTTGAAACCAACTCCCGCAAGGTCCTACGCTCGCGTTTTTACCACAAGCGTAGGACCTTAAATATTGGTTATAGCGAAAAAATCAAATATATCAGAATTGTAGAAAATATAATTCTTTCCAACTTTGTTTATGTACATTTATGTCGTATGGTCAATAACAAACGAGATAATTCAATAACTATACTGTCACTATTTTCCAACTTAACTTGAAAAATATCGATCGCACGATAAAATTTGTAATAAAAGAAGTTGTAGAAAATCGCATTCGCAACAACTTAAGTCCTTACCATTTTTGTTGTAAAGTTGAAAATGGCCGAGATATTGAGCAAAAACGATTTTTCCTTAAATTCAAGATGGCGGCTGACGCAGGGGTGGAATTCAGTCGCGAATATGAATTTACATTGCTATTGACCCCCCCCCCCCAAAGGTTAGAACAATAAAATTGTGGTCCCTAATTTTTTCCCGGTTAAGCCCTTTTTTTGTCTAACCCGACTGGAGTAACATATTCAATATTCGTTATTCATGGCTTGGAAGACAAAAAACGCAATAAAAACAAACTGGGAAGAAATTTTCTTGGTTGGTTATCAAATTATTTCTAATACGTCAATAAATGCAGAATTCAATCTCAAATCTACGTTGGCTACGAAAAAAACACACATGACCAAATATCACAAGTCGACTACTTTATAAAACAGAAGCCGTTGCTTTTTCATAAAAACTCATGGCAGTCTTTCACGATTTTGAGTGTAGATTTTAGTATTAGCCCAATAGAGTATCGAAAATAATAGCTGTTTCTCAAGTACTGACAAGAAAACTGTACTGTATTAAAGATAGGCAATAAAGATTTTTGGAAAAATACCTACAAATATTGCCAGATTCTTGACTCTGGAAAATCCGGAAGTATATACCAGTCAATTTCGCATATAAGCAGTTACTTTCTTGGATTGTTTTACTATTTTCAAGAGTTTTGGATGTTGAAAAAGCGACAAAGCAGCTGAAGGATATGTGAGAAAAAATTCTTGAACAAATGATGTGTCGTGGAATTGAAAGATTAGGCGCTGGCTCATTTAATGACAGGGCTCCATGTAGGACGGATGTTGGCGGATAGCTTGAGAAGCTTAGTAAGCTTTGTTCTCGTGTGTATTTTTTATAGAGAAAATATTACTTAAATATGGAATTGTATAATGTTATGCTTTATTGTTGACTATTGAGCATATAATCAGTTATAAAAATTTGGATCGTTGTGCAGGCACTGGTCAGGTCTCCGACTCTAGTTATTAAACTGCCGATGGATCGGGTCGACGTTCGGTCACAGGCAACGACATCTCCGCTGGCGGCTCTCTTGCGTGGTCCGGTTTAGTGCAATACTATTTCCATTTTCCGGCTCTACCATCTTGTCCATTTCCGAGATTCTAGACCCACGTATCTTCCTAGATTAGCATTTACATGTTTACCTTTATTGTTGAATTTCCACTCGGTTCAGATTTTGTTGAATACGGACAATTTTTGATCTCCGAAATCCGAACCTGGAACGGCTTCTTCTCCTTTATTTCGCGTCGTTGGCAATGTAGACTGTTATTTTGGAACGATCGTTGAAATTTTCCAATCTCGTATAGCGTCGGCGTGCGGATCTCCATTGGAGGCATCACCTCTGGCGTCTTTAGTTACTATGGTCTAGAGCGGTTTGGGCTGCTTGGAGCTGTTTGGAATGTGATGACGGGATTTTGGAAAGGTCAGCGAAGTTTTCCAATCTCGCACCGCGTTCGGCCTTTCATGACATCGTCCTCGATTCTTGCTAGTTCCTATTGGAACGTGAATTTTCAAAATCCGCTCAGGACAGTGGCGGCTCGCCAGGTAACGCAAGTGACGCACCGCTTCACCTAAAATTTGGTAGGGCAATTTAAAATTATTTTTAATTTTATATAAATTTTATCATTTAGGCATAATTCTATATTGAAAATGTATTGTGATTGTGTGTTTAATACGCAGAAATAAACAAAATAGTTGCGCAATGAACGCCTTTTAAAAAAACATTACCTTCGTTGAGCACGAACATCAACCTCGTACAGCAACAACAACGTATACAACGTGTAGCATAAGTAAGTAACGCGGATCGAAATCAGTTTGTATTCCGCTTCACTTCATAGCGTTGTTTACGGTGGTTGTCATGGCAGCGAGGCGGCCAACACGTGAGTAAACTACGGCGTGGGGGAACGAGTCACGCGAAATTGAAGCAGCATCGCCATCGCCCATCGCTTGTTTTTAAACAAGTACGATACTTCGCCGTCGCTCAGTGCACAATTATAAAGGTTCTTTGTTAATATTTGTTTTGTATCAAAAATTGTAGAAATGTTTCCTATGTATGATCCAGTACGTATTTTATTGGAAACGTCATTTTCCAGATGGAAAATTGAGGAAAAAGAGGATTTTTTAAATTGCTAGAGACCTGTGCCTTCTCTAGATGTGGAAAAAGGGGGAAGAATCCTTCTCGCGAACCTCAGTTTTTCGGTAATATTGTAAATACAACTAAAAATTTCCAGATTCATTTAAAGCCGTTTGACCTTGAAAATTTGAAAAAGTCAATCAATGAATATGCTTCACATATTCTTAATGTCACGAGCCGCCAATGGCTCAGGATCTGTATTACGATAAATGTCTCGCAAGTCTCACAAAGAAAATAAGCTCCCTTGTGTTAGTCTCAGTAACTGAATTCAATTTCACGATGCAACTTTTTCATTTTAATATAAGTAGTAATAAATAGTTAATTGTTTAATGTCTATTTCTTTATTTAAACTGTCATAGCAGATTGTAAATAAACTATTTTATGAACATAATTATTTCGTTAAAGGTTCATTATTGAATTTTCGAATCAGTTTTTTAACAATGGAGTGCTACTAAACACAAATCAAGTATAAACACATGATTTAACAATTTTTAATTTGTACCGCTTTTCGACTGAAGTTGCATTAATAAATAGTTTACGCTTCAGCTGCATGTAAGCAGAATAAATATAATCTATGCATCACACAAAACAAAACGCAAGAATGGCATTAATAAATAATTATAGTACTGCGCATTTGACATGCCGCTAGTCAATATTTATTTATTTTCCTGTTAACCACACAGAACTAACACATTTAACAGTCAATATAAAATATATAATAACACGAGATAATGGACACGTATTTTATACCGAAGCGAGTGTTTATCTAATTGAGCATTCCACCATTACGCTCAAATGTATTCCACGATACGCGCGCTTTCTGTAGATATAAATAAAGATAAAATCAAATGCAACATCACATCGTGGGCATATTGATTCAGAGAAAAATATACTGATTTATTCATATGACTAAGCGTTTGTATTCTGTACGTAATTGGTGTTGTCTATTGTCAAATACCGCGAGGCAGATACAACTCTATCCTAATTATACGGATTTGTATTGTTAATCGGTGATTACCAAGGACTGATGGTGTTTTCCTTATATGTACCTACTGATCGGAGCTTTCACCAGGAGTTATTGTTCTGAACACTATTATAGTGCAAGGTGTTATAGTAGAGTTGCGATCATATTTAGGGAATAATTGTCATCAAAACAAATCAAAAAGGAAATAGTTTTTGCTGCAACGGTTTCTGGGAGATCTATGATTTATCAAAGATTGAAAGTGGAACACAGACTTGAATTAGGTACTTAAGAAAGAAGATATATTGCTTCATAGTAGACACCTTCGATATATGAAGAAAAGGTAACCAGTAGGTAATGTCGGAATTGGGAGTAGTCTGAGGGATTTCCACTGTTAAAAAAATGTTTTTTTTTATAATAAATAGTTGTTTGTAATGGTAGAAGGCTTGACAATCACAATGTGAAGATAAATAAAAAGGATACCTAAGGTAAAATTCGATGAAAAACAAAATTTTAAGAGAAGATCAACGTAGAATGCCACTGTGGTATCAGGTGAATTAGAAAGAATGTGTCAACACTAAGCCGGAGATACTAGACACCAAAATATTATGTTTGAGCTTATCATGCCTTATAAGGTTCAAATTTTAAATTTTATTCTGAAATTTCTCAATAACTGAGAAAGTTTTGATAGCATGACTCTGAAATTTGGTAGTGTTGGATTTTTTGGTATGAGAATTACGAATTTGAAGCTTATTTTGAGTTGTTCCTAGAGGGCGCTTATTAGGTAAATCAAAACATATTTTTTTATCTGAGCTATGCTGAGAAAAAGTTAAAAATCTAAAAGAACATTCAATTCTACACAAAAAATGTACTCTTGTTTAGGTCACTTAACTTTATCGATTTCTGAGTTATTAGCATTTAAAAGTTTCAATGTATTTTGTGGCGATTTTCTTTCAGGCTATTTCTTTTCTAAGTAGGCTTGTGTCAAATTTTTCAAACAGTGATATGATTTGTGTTTTTGCCCAGGCTAATTTTAATGGACATGCGGCGGCCCGAAGATATGAACACATGTACCCAAATAGATTGCAACCTAATTATAAAATATTCGGAAATCTTTACAACCGCTTAGGCGAATCTGGATCTTTTCGACCAAAAAGTAACCATGGTACTCCAAAATCTATCACAGTCGATGAAGAAGAGGAAATTTTAATTCGTGTTTCGGAAAATTCCGGTATGAGTACTCGTCGGTTAAGTGCGGCAACGGGGGTAAGCCAATCTTCCATTTGTGGCATTTTGAAAAAGAAATGCTCCATCCATATCATTATATTCCGGTTCAGCAGTTATTGCCTCAAGATTTACCAGCTCGCCTACAATTTGCTCAGTTTGTACAAAATACCTATGCAAACGAAAAACCCAGATTTCCTCAATAGGATTCTATTCACCGATGAGGCGACATTTACTAGACGGGGAGTTTTCAGTTCGAAGAACAATCATTTGTGGAATTCCGAAAATCCGCATGCTGTAAAAGAAAGACATTTTCAAAATGAATATTTGGTGTGGTTTAATTTCTGGTTTTTTCATAGGACCTTTTGGATTATCACCCAATGTAACTTGACCTAATTATTTTCTTCGACATAATTTAAACGAGCTTCTAGATGATGTACCACTCGCTTTAAGAGAGTGTGTGTGGTTTATGCACGACGGTGCGCCACTACATTTTGCCTTGCCAGTACGCCAGTATTTAAATGAACATTTTCCTCGTCGGTGGATTGGCCGTGGGAGTGAATTTAGTTGGCCACCGAGAAGTCCAAACTTAAACCCTCTGGACTCCTCAGTATGGTTAAACTTGAAGGATGTGGTGTATCGTGAATAAATTAATTCTGTTGAGGAGTTGCGGCAGAAAATACAAGTAGCCACGAATGCATTTAAAAATAATAAGGATATTTTGTTTAATATTCAGAGACATTTAAAAGAGTGTATAGGAAAATGTTTTGAGGTAGGTGGTGAACACTTCCAGCATTTGATTTAAGGTTTGTTATTATTACTATTATCAATTTTTGAGAACAAAAAATCACCTCAAAATACATACATTGAAACTTTTAAATGTAAATAACTTAGAAAGTGATAAAGTTACGCGACCTAAACCAGAGTACATTTTTTATGTAGAATTGGATGTTTAGAAAAATATGTTTTGATTTACCTAAACAATACGGCGAAACTCGCGCCCTCTAGGAGCAACGTCAAAGTAAGCTTCAAATTCGTAATTCTCACACCAAAAAACCCAATACTACCAATTTTCAGAGTCATGTTATTAAAACTTTCTCAATTATTGAAAAATTTCAAAATACAATTTAAACCTTGAACACCCTGTATTTTTTAAACCAGCGATATTCGTATAAGGCATGATGAACTCAAACATAATATTTTGGTGTCTAGTATCTCCAGCTTATTGTTGACCCATTATTTCTGACTCACCTTATATAACTCTGTCGATAAAAAAAAACTACACTGAGCATCATTGTTGATCTCTCCAACGTATTCGATCCAGTTGGTTTGCCATAAGGGGTTACTAGAAATTATAAGTAATGCGGATTGGGACGAAATGTATACAGGGTGATTCACAACTTATCCAAAAAAATTTGGGAATAGATGCAGCATGAAAAATGGAATCAATATCGTAAAAAAATTTTTGTAAAATCCTTATAGTTTCAGAAAAAAAAAATATTGAAGTTATAGTACATTCAACCACTACATAGCTGGACAACTGTAGTCTATAGCGTCATTCGCCACGTGGCCTTAGCGACTCCGAATACTGAATTCGGATTTTGCAATCGTCGTTGCGATATTTTTCTGTTATCTGTGGTGTTTATAATAAGTTTTTAGTAGTTAGTGTCAAAAATGGGTAGTTAGTGTCAAAAATGGTTTACGTGTACTCGGAGTTGATGGATATCGTTTTAATTTATGGTGAAACATTTGTGTTATGATGAAACAAGACAACATTTGTGTTAGTTCGTAGAAACTGAGTACAACGGACCCAAATGTGTTTACACCTTGGTGGATAAAATTTTGAACAATTGTTGTAATATCGGGTATGTCAAATGATTTTATTATTTAAAAACACAAATTAATTTTATTAATTAATAAAGGCAAAAGCAGCTGAATTTGCCGATATAAAATAGGTGCGATAAAATTCTATTTTCATATTTTTTTCCATGCGAAAGTTTTTGTCTGTTTTTATCACACCGTCATGCCGGTCGCATTGTGCCAGGTCAGGTTTTACAGTGGACCAGTTTAAAGTGCCGTGCAGAAGTGTATTTTTAAATCATTTTCCAACTGCCCTTTTTGATTTTTTCTTTACAAAATTGTATTTGTAAGGGTCGCCTGTACATCCAGATTTTTTTTTGGATAAGTTCTGAATCACCCTGTATAATTTAATAAAAAAGCTACTTAAGCAGTTGTAAGCAACGTGCAAAGTTTCACAGGGAACAGTCTCGACTCCTGTTTTATTCCAAGCATATATAAATGAATAATTTTGAGCTTTTGTGAAGACACTGAAGTGTGGTATGAAGAAAAATCCTGGTTGGGCTTAAAAAGCAAAAAAGTTTAAAAAATGTAAAGAAGGACAGAAAAATAAAAACCTATTTTAAATGTAGAGAAAACTAAATTTCTTCCGTTTACGTTTTATGCAGTAGGTTTACTATTTATGAGCCTACTAATTATTATCAACCAAACCAGAACAGTATTTCAGGATTTAAATACTTTTTTATTATTTACTACCTAACAATAGTTTATTATCTCTTAGTACAATCTCAACTGAATTATAATCGAGTCACCTACCAAATTTAGGTACAATTAAATTTCAATCAACAAACACAAATTTTTTGCAAAAATTAGTAAATTAGTCTGTATCGCATCTACGTTCCTGTGCTAACCATGCCCTAACTTTGATTCCCTGTCTACCATTCTTAAGCAACTTTCTTCTCAACTTCATTCCCAGCATATGCCTAGGTATGTATACTTTTAGAACAATCAAATAATGTTTTCTAGAATTACTAAAAACAGATCTAATTATTCCCAATAGTAACTACATTCTTATCCTACTGTTTTATATTTAAAATGCTCTTCAAAGTTCGTCAATATCTGCTTTACATGTATGGTCAATATTATTACAAAATCCGGTCGAGCAACCATTGACATTCAAGGTCTATTAATATACTCCGGACTTTCGCTAATAGGAATCGTGGGCGTAGTTTGTTTGCCAGAGACATATGCCATTGTACGTTTTAAATTATATCAACTTGATTTTGAATAATACAGCAAATTGAAAATATTTAATTCTTAAGTAAGGAATTCTTCGGATGCAAAAACCAAAACATTTTTGTTCTAATTAGATTCAATTCTCAAGATTATTAAAAAACATTTTTATCTATTTTAGAGCGTATTAAAATAATCTTCAGCTTCATCGAAATCGAGACATTAAAAATAATATCATTAACATAATTAAATGCGATTGTCCTTGGCCTTTTGTTGTTACAGCAATTTGAAATAATTCTACCTGACAAACAGCAAATTAAACAGCAATGAAACAGTTCCACCATGTTCATTAGTATCCTTAAATGACAGAACTATACATAAAATACCAGAAACATCATGTTTTTCAACAATTATACCATCCTCATACATTTCTTGTTTCACTAAGCTTTTTTGTATTTCATGTATTATTTATTTTGATTGCTGTGACAAAATATGATAACTGCTATAATAAGTATATAACAGCATATACTGATGAAAATTTTTGTGCGGATATGTTACTAACACACAAGCTCTGCTAAGTTTAACTGGTAGTCACAATATATGTATTGGTATTTGGTTGGTTCATCTAAAGCCATTGTTAGGTCTAACTTAATTTTTCACTGTTATAACTGTACAACCATGTAAATACAATAACTTGAATCGAATAAATATTTGAAAATTTGTTATAGAAAAATATTTTTTGTGCTGTACATTCATATCAAATAATTGTTTAAAATTATCTGTTTTGTCACCTGATCAAAACCTAAATTATTTTGTATATTGTAGTTTATAAACAGCAAATTTTTTGCATCCTATGTATATTAAAATGTACTTCTTGCATTCAAATTTGTTGTGGGATTCGTATGCCGTCACTATTTGACTTGTGTTTAATTTTAATTTAAAAGTACAAGCCGTTTAATTCACCTTGTTAGCATATGCTGATTTTCCTCCCAGCATTTACAATCAGTAAATTAGAGAACAGGATATTTAAGTCGTTGTACTGTTAACGTTCGAGCTGATTGTTGAAACAATATGTTTTGGGTTAACACCGAGATTAATGATTTACATACAAGCAAGTGTCGTATAATTTGTTAAAGAACTCAACAGTACATATCCAGTATATAACGACTCGTCCATTTTTATCTTACTACAAGGACTGCGATGTTTTAGGGACACGTTATGGAATCTGTTTTATTAGAAGAATCATGCGGTTTGTAATTTAATGTGTATTATCTAAAATGTAAGCAATATAAAGAGTTTTTTGTATTAGAAAAAATATACATATATTGAAACAATGAATTTGTTACATTATTAACTGAAATGGCAGTCACTGTCAGTGAAATTGCGTGATTATTTTTTTAATAAGTATTTATAACAATAAAAGTAAACTATATCATTTACTACTGAAAGTTTAGGAAATTACATGTGATCAAATTGGATCTTAAGAGGATGTGGAATTAATTATAGGTAATGGATGTAGTCTTCTAAAAAAACATAATAACCATTAGTATTAACAAAACGAATTTAATTTTTCGGCACTATTTCCATAACACTACTATTATAGAAAATAAAGACGATCAATTACATCTTCCGACGCAACGGTTAATTGTGCTACAGAAATTATAGGTATCTTAAACATAGGCGTTAAAAATAAATATGTGACAAGATGTGTCTTTTCATGGGTATTACGCTTGGCTGGAAATTTTTAGACAGCAGGATTTTACCACGTAATACAGAACATATGTTAATTACATTTTTAGATACTCGTAAGTTTCCAAATAAATGTGACAAATTAATGCAACATGTTCCACGCTACAAAGGGGGAAAACAACCGAATTTAGTCATAACAAGTACAAAATATCAAATTTCTAAACCTTGTAGTATTGAAATCTATCGACAGTTGTCGAAAATAAAAAAGAGTAAGAATAACAAATGTTTGCTTCGTTTATTAATACTACTTTTCTTCTTTGTTTAGATATATTAATACTGAACACAATATAATAGAAAAACTTAAGGTCTGATGGTCACCCATTGTCCAACATATTGTCCAAGTTGCATGGCCAGAGTATAAGAACGTACACCTTTATACTTTTCTGTGCCTATGCACTAATAATATATAAGTTGACCAAATTCATCTTGTTCCCTATTTTCAGTTGCGCATTGGTCACGTTATCAAACCGGAGTTGATTCTCTATCTGAATGTCGAATAGTAGTCCGAGAAAAAAATATTTGAATTATTGAATTCAAATCACTTCTGTGCAGTATTTGTACACTTTACGGTAATGGTACACAATATATTTAAATTTATTATAGAAGAAGCATAAAATGGCGATGTATTAATTTATTTAGGGGAAGTGCAAGAAAGAGTTACGATGGTAGCTGGTATTAGTGTAAGTGGATTTGGATGACTTCGATCGTATAGTGCTACGAAGAACAGTTCAAAATTGGTATGTTCAAGAAGAAACGGCACATACATTTAGACATCCATAAAAAGGTACTAGGCCTTTTCTATGACACCTGTAAGTAGTTCTGTGTGCCTGATCTATCGTCAAGTGCATATTTCTGAACCCAAATTGGTTATCGAAAATCAATAATAATAATAAAATAAATACTTATAACACATTATCTTTAATAAATTAAAGATCCCTGCTTTTACAAAATTTAGAAAAATACATAAATTTTACCTAAATATTTAATATTTTATTTTGGTTACTTATCTGCTATATCAGCTTAGGTATAAACTTTCATTTTTGGTTTGAATGGCTGAAAACCTAGGCCATATGCTCAATGACATATAGATGTTAGTAAAATTATTTCAAAAGTGCCTATTCTCATTTATGAAAAATTTGAAACAATTCTTAAAGATATCATTAAAACTCAAACCATATTATTCTTTTAATTGTCCTTTTTCTTAATCCGTTTATATACCAGCTAACACAATATCATTTTCCGTATTAGATACTGACCATAGCACATCTTTGAAATAATGCTCATTGTCATGGGAGACTCCGATAAGATATCCCTGGAGTAAGCAACTCTAAAACCAAAGTGTTGGTTTAGATATCGCGACGAGACATTTATTATCTGGCACTGCAAATATAATACCATGAAAGGACTTCTGGATATCCACTTTACAATAGAGATGGGAGATGGGAGCATATGGTGATGTTGTTCCTGGATGTCTTTGTCAAGAGAAAACCTAGGCCAAAGCGTTTCGATAAAGTCAAGCCACAAGGATATATCACACACTCAGTCTCGTCAACATTCAACCCAGATACAAGGTAGTCAATACGTTAATTCATCGAGTTGGCTCTATCTGTAAACCAAAATAGTTAGTTGCGGAACTGCAGCACTTACGATCTTCTCTTACATGAACAATAATATAGAACGAACTATCAGGTAAGTTAAAAGACAAGAATAAGATGAATATTGGCAGCTAACCATGTGTCGTGTGTACAAGATTGTATTGATATGATCGGCCTCATCTCAAGGCAGACAACTTTTCCCAAGACGAGCTACAGAAACGATAGAAAAGACAGGTTAGTACAAAATTAAAGGAGCATAATTAGTGGTTGAGGATCAGGACTATGCGTCAACGCATACAGCAATCAGAGGACTTAATCTTCAATTTCAGATTTTCTTCTGAAGAAGACAGTGATATGTCTCTTGAAACGTCAACAAGTCCAAACCGATGACAACCAGCTGGGAAAAACTAGGGTCATTGTTTTATTTCCATCCGAATAATCCCATACCAGTTTTGATCTGGTATGAGTTGATTGCTTGATTGTCGGAGTAAATAACAATTCGTTGTTTTTTTATGTATCTTAATAAGTCCGTTGCATAATATTCACTAATAATAATTTAAGTACTTAGAATAAGACATGCATCAGCTCCTTCTAAGTATATCTCAGCGGAGATCGCTATATCTGTAAGTGAGTCGTTCTTATAAGAGAAAGCGTATCTAGTACTACCCTTCGCAAATGGTTAACACTAAATTTAATTGTTTTTACTTTTCCCACCAACCATAAAGCACTGAAACTCCAATTACACGACATTAAAGGATCGCCGTGGTGTTTATTCCAGCAATATTTTATTTTTCAGTACGTCGCGTCGCTAGCTGCTATCTAAAAACAATTCATCACCCGCTGTGAATTACGACCGAAATAATTGAATTAAAATAATTGCACCCCGACCAGGTCACGATAGACCCTTTCCACATAAACAACGGGGTGGGACGGGTATATCACGGGGAGACAATAAAATAAATTGCAGTTAATTATTTCCATTGCGCCATGCACGCTCGCATGACCGCGCTACTTAGACTCCAAACTTAACCGCCGCCGCACTTTGAATTGGAAAGCAAGACACCGGAATTGTCTATGCACATTACTTAAATGAAAACTCTTAATTTAACGGAACCGGGAATGCAAATACTGGTCACTCGGAATCCGCTCACAGCCAGCTGCTGTTTTGAATTGTAAATGATAGACACGACACCTACGGTATACGCAGGCATAGCAAAAGCCGGTTGTATTGTTGTCGTTTAATTGTTACTCACTATTGTATGCCCATATTGGTGTTATCGGAGAGAACATCTAGCGGAAGAATGTTGCGTTTCCTTGTGCTATGGGAATGTTGTAATCTAAGTGCCTTAATTTGTACATTCCACTACAATTATTGCCAGCACTTAATGTTAAGCTGTTAATTAATAAAATTTTGAACCAACCAAAGTGCATATTCTTCCACGTTATACAAATTGATGTTTGAAGCAAGAACAAATTTGTGCTATTGTCTAATGTAACAACAGTATAAACTTAAAAATATTAAACCAAAGGAGAAAAATGAGGCATAAGATATAATATGTTGAAGAAAGCGAGCCCCATATGCCAATATCAAAGTACAACGTTAACATGGAGATGATTTGGAAAAGAAGAATGAAATCAAATTAATGAAAATCCATTTTTTGAATACTAGTTCTGACGCTATCTAGGAATCTATTGCAGTTACTTGCTCCAAACGTAGGCGAAGTTCTAATATTCCGTCAGTGTTCATGTTGTCAATGTCATGAGAGATTTTATCCAATTCCTCTATATTATCTGTTATAGGTCATTTCACGTCAAGTGGCCAAATTTAGAAAATTGCCCACTCGACCATCTTCAGTTCTGCTGAAAGTTGGTGTGGATGATGATGATATCTAGAAGGAAGTTCTGTAAAGTTTTAGGTCCCTAAATATTTGAAGCGGCATATACTTTTGACTGGAGCTTCTACTGATTGCGCTGAGTCAACCACGACGATTCTGGAAGTTTCAGACGCTCTCATAGTTCATCCAGATTAGGTATGGTGCTGCAATTCGGCATATTATATCAACTTATTTAGGTAAGCAAGAAAAAATTTGTATGAATGTTCAAAAAACAACAATTGATTCATAATTTAATCTCAAAGTGGCACAAAATCTCGTTGCACTGTCTTTGTGCCATATTTTAGCAACACAGAGCTATAGAACAAATGCATTAGTAATAGTCTAATGCACCAGCAGACCAAGTTACATGAGACTGCTCCGCAGTGATATGACAGTAATGGCTACCGTATTTGAAAAAATATTTGACAACAAACTTGTATAATATCAAAAAGTCAAATATGGCCCATTATTGAAGTCAAATATCTCAAAAGGATAAAACAAGATAGCTTAATGAAACACTATGGCGTCGATTTGGGAAAAAATGGAGATACCCAGCTTCAAGCTTAGGAACCTTGGCAATACACCCATTCAATATTAGGATTGGGATCCTTGGGAGAATACCGACACCCGTGGCTAACCATGCACAGCTGTCGGGCGTGATTCCTAGGCTACGGGGCTACCAATTCTTGTAATAATTGACAAGTTTGTGATCCTTAATAAGATTTTAATTTCAATTCTTAAGGGAACTGGTATTGGACACCATAGAGAAAAAATTGCTCTTTCTACTAATATAAAATTGAACAAAATTGAAGAAAACCCTTTTGAGGTATTTGACTTCAAAAATGGGCTATATTTGGCTTTTTGATATTTTACAAGTTTGTCAAATATCAAATGTCAAATGTTTTTTTCTTGCTGAAAACGCTAATCTAGTATGTCAAATTTTAGCACCATACATACAAACATGTGAAACTTTCCAGAATTGTCATGGCTGACGCAGCGTAATCATTCTGGGGCTTCAAATATTCAAATACTGAATATATGGGACTAAAACTTTACAGAACTTCCTTCCAATTATGTATACACATCCACACCAATTTTCAGTAAAAGTGAAAATGGTAGAGTAGGTAGCCCTAGGCCACTTGACATGGAATGGCCCATATATGTCTAATTCGTTCTGGTTAATCAATACCTTACTAGATTCTACACCGCATTTTTATGGACTTTAATTACGAACAAAATATTAAGGAAAAAGATATAAAAAAACATCCAGGAGGCAATGTGTCACTCTTAAAAGTAACATATCTGTAATTGATAGTGGCGTGTCACAAGGTTCCGTTTTAGGGCCCCTGCATTTCATAATTTATTCGAATGGTCTACTTTACACTACTTTAATTTGCAGATTTGTAGCTCATTTGCAATGTACAGTGTGGAAATTGAAAATCAATACTAACTAGCCCTTATCCTAATCCAGATAAAATACAGCGCATAATCTTTTCTACTAATTATAATATTCAAATGGGCTCTGTTGTTGATCTGTTGGGTTTCACAATTGATGGCCGATTATGCTGGTCTCCCCATGTTGCTTCAGTGAAGGAAAAAGTTGCGTGTCATTTATACGTTATCCGTTAACGTCTACCCTTCAGGGAAATTCAGCGTTCGTCAAATAAATATTTAGAATGCAAAAAAAAGTTATCAGAATTATTGCAAATGTGAATTTTCTAGATCACTGCCAACCATACTTCAAAAGTTGGCCTCCTGAGCTACTCCATATGTGACAGTCATTTACGAATGCCACGTGTTCGTTTGACATTACCTATTAAAAACTGTCTGCATTTAAATCTTTATTATATATCCCCTGGATGTAAAATTTAAGTTTTCATTTTAAAAAAGTATTAAGTACTTGTAGAGTGCTTATATTCGGTGGAGACGGAACATTTAACTTTATTTTATTACGAGTACTTTGTATTGATATATTTTATATTTTCTTATGTATTTCGACTTGCCACAATTGTACATTGTACAAAAGTAGTTAAATAAATTTATCTCTCTATCCATTCGTGAAAAATGAGAATTTGCACGACTGAACAAAAAACGTTACACGACATATATAAAAAGCACACGCGGGGTTTTGGAAACATTTGCCAAACCGTTTGTGCAATTAAATATGATTTAATATAAACTCAAATAACTATTAATATTGTGTGAAATAAACACATAAATGGGAAATATGTGAAATTATTTTCCTTCTCAATATTGGACAAATAATACAGAAACTACCACGACTTTTAGCACAAAATTTAGTTTAACCAAACAATGTGACGTGGGTGCTGTTATTAAATTTGTGACCCAAATACCGACTAGTGAATCTCTGAACATGGGCATGCCGACATTTTTAACTGACGTTTATGTGTTTTTATTTAAAACTAATAGGACAGCGCATCTCATGTGCTACTAAGCGAAAAGCAGAATAAACTGAAATTAAAATTGTTATTTTTGACACTACCGGACAATGATGGACTTAATACTGAATAAATATATTATATTGAGAGAACCTTTGAATATGAGAATTGGTACCTTTTCAGAATAATTAAACAAAATTTCTTTAAATTTATATTGCAAAATTCTGTATATCCTAAAATGATATTCAAATATATCACTTGAGTGGAACGTAGAAGTTTTCGTTATCGATATCGCATCATGTATGCAGTAATACGTGTTGGTCTGTACGTGTGTTCCATACGATGAGCCATCGTTGGAGTTCCAAGTACTGCTATACTTTACATGTGAGAAAAAAGTCGTATGAATGGCAATTTTTATACAAGATTGAAGGTTGACAACCTTTAAGTATTATTACGTCATTTGCACACATTTACTAATAACATCTAACAAACCAATAACTTTTAAACTTGTAAAAAAATTGAGAACAGATATGCTATATAAAACCGTAATTTATCAAACATTGTCAAATAAATAATAAATCAAATAAGTAATATTTTATTCTTTGATACAACTTAATATTATCATATTTCTTCTTTTTACGCTGTTTATCTATTTTTTTATTCGAGTTTCAAAGATATATGTAATGCCTATCCCTATATATCTATCTACTGCTTTTGGTGCAATGCACAATCAAAATATTTACTAATGTTTCGAATTTATCTATCTGTCAGTAAACATACTATAATGGCGTGTAAAAAAGTAGGTCAGTTTTTATCTCGTAACGAAAATGGCCCTTATTCTACGTCGGTTGTCCATTCATCTGGGTCTCATATATCTAATTAATCTAAAAATATAATACGAGCACTTTTTCATTTTTCGTGAACATAGGAATATGCTATTTTTGTTGCAGCTAATAGGAACATGTTTGAAGTTGTGAAGTAAAGTGGAGCCTAATTACCCTCCATACATCGTGTTCCTAACAAGTTCGTCTTCCGAGGGTCACAAAAAACACGTGCATGGAGATGTTTCCCTGAAGTGTGTTGCTGTATGCAGAAATTGTTGGAGAAATAAAATTATTATTGCATTAAATTTATCCGAAACTCAAGTCAAAATTTTTTGTTGTCAAAAAGTGATATTAATTAAATAAAGGAACTTTTCATTTGCAATTTAGAATTCTTTGTTCACAAATAAAAGTTCAAAATCTAAATTAATGTTGGGAGAATCGCCACTAAAAATTATATTAACATTCATTTGTTTCTATCTTTCATTTAATTGAAGTATGTACAACAACTATAAATCCACCCATTTTTTATATATGTACCTGTTTACGTCTGTATACAGGTTGATTCAGAACTTATCCAAAAAAAAATTTGGATGTACATGGGACTCTTACAAATACAATTTTATAAAGAAAAAATCAAAAAAGACATTTCGAAAATGATTTAAAAATACACGGCACTGAAAACTGGTCCACTGTAAAATCTGACCTCGCACAATGCGACCGGTATGGCGGCAATGAGTGATGAAAACGAACAAAATTTTTCGCAAAGAAAGAAATAAATAGAATTTTATAGCACCTATTTTATATCAGCAAATTTAACTGCTTTTGCCGCTATTGTTGTTATTAATTAATAATAATAAAATTAATTTGTGGTTTTAAATAATACATTAATTTTGACATACATGATATTACAACAACTCTTCAAAATTTGTACACCGTCCTGTAAACATATTTGGGTCCATCTTTCTCAGATTCTACGAACTAATACAATTGTTTCGCCATAATACAAAAATGTTGTCTTGCTTCATCATAAATTAAAACGATATCCATCAACTCCGAGTTGCTATAGACGCAAGGTATTTTTGACACTAACTACTAAAAAACTGTTGTAAACACTATCGCAACAACGACTGTAAAATCGGATTTCAGTATTCGGAGTCGCTGAGGCCACGTGGCTCTCCACGCGTATTACGAATGACGCTAGAGACTACAGTTGTCCAGCTATGTAATGGTTGAAAGTACCACAGCTTCAATAATTTTTTTCTCGGAAACTATTAGGATCTTCCCAAATTTTTTGGATAAGTTGTGAATCACGAACTGTACTTGATTGATTCAAAATCAAGTCTTCGAAAATAAATATATTTCTCTCGATTGTTTTCACTCTTTTTAATATCTGTCCGTACATCTCCGTTATAATAACCTTATGATGCATAAAAAAAATGTTTGCCATCCGTAGCTTGGAAAATGAGTCAGATTGAATAAACTGATGAAAGATCAATGATTTAAAGATTTAATAATTGGGAGATATTTTCCAAAAGGACAAAATTTGTAAAAAATGTATTTAAATTCTGTGAATAAAGTCGTAGTTGGAAAGGTATATGTTTTCCAAAGGAAAATAATTTATTTTTATTTTTCGAATAACAGTCAAACTTTATTGAAAAAGCAATATTTAATTTAATTTTTTATGTTACAACTGAATTTTAGCTATTTGTACATGTATTTTTAATCTTGATTAAAATTTCAATAGTTAATGAAAAAGTTGCAATTTTCGTATATTACAGAGCTGTTTTATTTTCTGTTACAACGTTAGATGTTTGGATCGAGGATTTCGAATGTAAATTCATAATTTCTGGATAGATTCATTTTTTTTTTCACCTTCAACCTATGTACTTGAAAGTTGAAAAAATCGATTTTTGGATGAATGGTTAAAACAATGCTTTAATGTGTGAAGAAAATAGGAAAAAAATTAAGGTGGGGGGAAAATCGGGAAAACGAGTTTCTTCGAGGTGGAGCGCAATCACTCGCAGTGCACTGCAGGAGTGTTTAGTATAACTCGTCAGAACTCGCTCATTAGTTAGTTACTATAGACGCCAGCTTGAGCTTCAGATCAAGCTGAAAAGGAGAAGATGAAGAAAATGTCAATAGAGCAGGACAATTATATGTCATAGGCATCGTTGGTTGAAGGTTTACATAATATAATGAATTTCTTATGATAGATGACAACTTTTTCGAGACACCACAAAAACTTGTTCAACGAATCCACATCGTAGGGTTTTTTCGATTCATTAACTATTTTCGTTGTTACTAAAAATTTAAAGCAACATTTTTTGTCTGTTTTTGATACTTTTTTTTAATGTTCACTAAATTAACAATTATATTATTCACAGGTCAACATTTGATCTAGGGACAATCGTCAGAAGTGACTATGGTATATAGGGGTTTTTTGGGTCGCTAATCACGAATCCGAGGTTTGTCTACCCCCTACGATACACCCTAGAGGCCATTCAAGGTCATTTCAAGGTCATTCATGAAGTATTTTGGATAGAAAAGTTAAAAAGTTCAGTTAAGTCTGAAAAATCTGAAAAAAATCGTCAGGTTCAAGGTGATTTTCAATACTAGATATAGTGTTAGCAACAAAAAGGATTTATTGTACATGTTAATAAAACCTTTTCGTTACTGACACTATTATCTACTATCGATTTTTCCTTGAAAATTCTAAAAAATCACGATTTTTCAAATATTTTAGTATACCTTTCAAGTGAAATAAGGATGTAATTATCAACTCTTATTGCATTGAATTCTTCTTGAACCAACTGAGCCCGTATATCTCATACTACCAACATTAGAATAAACTGTAACTGAATACAAATATTGTCGAGTGCAGAATGGAAGTATTTTTACATGAGCGTCACATCAAACATGTAGTAAATAATTTTAGTAGTACGTGCAAATCCCATTATGAAACAATACACATGTTCGTCTCGAGCACTTGCACATTTTGTATGTGAGAGCGGCATTCTAAACACGCAGGAATGTTCCGTCATCGAGATTGATAATACCGACTTTATAGCTCGCGAAAGCTTTTGACTGTCTGCCGTTATTGCAGAGAATGTTCGAATTATTCTTTAGTTAAAACAGTATTTTGATTGCTATATTCTTATTGGGGGGGTTAATAGTCATTTTGGATTTAATAATTTCCTAATTAAAATATTATATTCCTGACTAGCAACTTTGAAAACCACCGAGAAACAAGTTTCAGCCATAATCTCCATATTTTAAATGCTTTTCGCATTTTTACATCCGCCATATTGGATCCGCCAACTTTTATTCAGGATTTTTTGGATTCGGACTTTAGATTCGTAATCAGCGACCCCAAACATCCACGGTAACAAAATTCATGCAAAAATATTGAATAGAAAAATGTGTGACTTAAATATTTTTTTGGTATATTGTCTGTCAACCTGCATTTATTCATTTGGGAGTATAAAATACGACGTTATAGTTTTCCATATTGTTTTGCACTAACATTCGATTATTTGATCTTAGATGTGGAATTAATCCCCACGCCCATATAATTTTAAAATGGTTTATCAAAATATTTACAGATTGCTTTTCGTTACAAAGCTTTACCTTGTCATCATTATTTCACCCTATTTTAGGAGATATTTTAGCGTAATAAAAAAAAATGAACCGGTAAATTGATTTTTGAGCTGCGGATACGAATTCAGCATCAAAAATACATGTTTCTGGTACAGAACTTTTTTTTGTGGGGCTGTTTATGATTTTCAGAATAAAAGGCACCCGTTTTCGCAGTAAAAACCAAAGTGAAACTGATGATTAGTTAAAATTAAATTAGCAATTTTTCAGTTTATTGCAAAACACTGGACAATGTTTAGGACGACACTCTATTTACAGTCACAAATACTCTTTTTATGTAGCATGCAACTTGCGGACGATTACAGATGTTCTCAATAAGTTTTAAAAATTATTATTAATATCAATTTTAAAAGATTTTTTTATAGTTGCATTATTTTCATTACTGAAAATTATTAGTGGATTCCCCTTACAAAAAAAAATCCTTTCCAAGTTTGTAAAACATTCTGTACAAGTGAGAAAGGTTTTAGAAACTTCTTTCAGATTTAGCATTTATTTTGAAGAGAGTTCTGTTAGTATTACAGTTGACGTGAGCAATAAAAGTTAAATTAGAACAAAGATTACACCCAAAACTTTAAGTCTGCTATGCTACCCCGAACATGACACAACGTCTGTATGTATCTTACATGCATAAACAATAGTTTTAGTTTTCTCTGTGCAAGCTATAATGCAATACCTTGGCGGTTTCAGTGGTAGTGAAACCGCCATGGCACCATTGATCCACTCTTGTTAAATTTATTTGGAGTACAATACCCAGAAACTGAAACAGAGTTAAACAGTTTTATACATACAGGGTGTCAAAAATGTAAAGGGGTGAAAAGGAGCAAAAACTGAGTTAACTGATGTCACAAACTTGTATCGGAGGTCTTAGACAAAAAAGCTACTCAAAAATGTGTTTGGAACTGCTGAAATACATGTATTTTATGGCGGCGAGTACCTACAAAGAATTCTGTAACACTTTTTACGAATTTGTAGGTTTCTTATGAAGCCGCACTGTATTCGAGTCAGTTTGTAGTACATTGTTGTAGTGATTGCTGTGCTGTTTTTCGAATGTACATTTAATAGCCGTATTTCCAAGTTTTCTTTTGAAAATGGCGCATTTATTTAGCAATCGCGAATATTATGATATGCTCATAATTTATGGCGAAGCAAACGAAAACGCCCGCATAGCTTGTCGAGTGTACCGTGCAAGATATCCTGAACGACGTGCCTCCGCACCAGAAATATCGCACAGCAAGTAAATATTTCGCATCCTGTTTTGTGGCAGACATTGCGAGAAGCTCAGTTGTACCTATTTCATATTCAACGTGTTCAAGCGTTTACTTCTGAGAATTTTCTACCACGTCGAGGTTTTTGCGAATGGTTGCTTCAGGAACATGCGAGAAATCCTCAATTTACAGCACAAATACTTGTTACAGATGAAGCATGTTTCAGTCGAAATGGTGTACGCAACGTCAACAATACTCAGCACTGGATTATAGAAAATCCACACGAAATACGTCGTGGTACCTGCCTTTCAGCAACAGTTTTCAGTGAACCTGTGGGCCGGTATCGTTAATGAGACTTTAATAGGATCTTTTGAATTGCCTAGACGCATAGACGGTGCTTCATATCTAGATTTTTTGCAAAATCGCTTGCCGGAGTTATTGGAAATCGAGCCATTAAATGTTCGGCAAAATATGTGGTTACTGCATGACGGAGCCCCAACTCACTTTTTTCGGAGAGTGCGCGACTTTCTAAACATTACATTTCCCGATCGCTGGATAGGCCAAGGCAGCTTAGATGGCCCCCCCTGGTCCCAGGATCTCACCCCTTTAGACTTCTTTTTGTGGGGATATGTGAAAAGTGTTGTGTATTCCACGGAAGTTCGTGACATCGACCAACTGCGACATCGTATTGCCAAACCTTGTAATACGATTCGAGAGGACATGACAATATTGCAACGCGTGCGAACAAATTGGATACGTCGCGCTGAAGCTTGTATGCAAGCAAATGGTGGGTACCTACATCGAACATCTATGAAAATCAGCAGTTCTCAAAAGGTGGCTCCTTGCAATGTTGAGGAAAGTCAGATTTTAAAATTACATTTTACTCAACACCAATTCGTGCGTTTAGCTCATTTTGATATAACGGACATGTGGCAAAAATATTTGACATAAATTCATTAATATTAAGGAACAATGGTTAGCAGATTTTCACAAATATTGCTATTAAATATATTTAATAATAGTGCCACAAGAACTTAACAAAGAAGTGACAATAATTACATTCTATGCATAACCACGATTCTGAACATTCAGCAGCCTGTTAGAAAGATAAAATATAAAAAGTTAAAAGTATTTAGACGTTCCTGAATTAGATAGCTAACCAAACAGAATTAGGCAATCTTGCCCATACATCATTATGAACTCACATAAAATATTACGCAAAATAATTTGAAATAACTTGCCAAAATTACATATAATGGGGTGTAGTCTTTAAGAAAATTTGTCACGTTTCTTGAAAAATTTTAGTTTTAATCAAAATATGATGTAAAATTAATATTTGAAATGTCAAATTGAACATATTTTTTCAAGGAAGATACTTGTGGTGACTGCTGATTGTTGCAAAACTTTACCCTTCGTCTTTCTCGATGAATCACATTTTTTTGGCGTTCCCGCTGAGATCACAGCCGTAAATACCCTGCAACCAAAACGTATCGTCCTCCGCTACACGGGCACAAAACAACAGCCCCACACGCGACTTGATTAATCCCGCAGTGCTATGGTGTAAAGAGCTCTCAAATAGCTGCGCCTTGATTTATTCATCGGTTACTGATGTAATTGCTCCTGCCCCGATACTTATTATTGAAAGAGTTACGGCGACGTTTTATAGGTTTTGAATGGATCGTTATATCGGGCATTGCAATTTTAATTTTTTTCGTTCGCTTCGGGACAATTTTTTTTTCTTAAAACGATCCTATTTCTCTCGTGATTTATTGCCGCGAAGTACCATTTAAAATTTCAGTGGTAATTGCTGGAACATTGGACATGAACATAGAGGCTGACATGAAGACGATTAACATAGATTTAAAGTGTCAAGACAGTTTTAAACTAAGGATATTTAGGGTCCTTCACAACTGAAAGTAGATGAGCATATGGACTTGGAGTTACTATTTATATTTCATTTGATTATACAGTGCGTTCCAGAAGTAACGCAAAAAATTCATATTTTATTTTGTGTTGAGTTTTCACAAAAACGCTAAAACACGGCAATTAGTAAATTGGAATTGTCGTTTTGTCACGTTGCTTAAACCTTTTTTGCGCTATGAAATATATATAAACCTACGACGTCATCGACATTTTTTTTAAATAGTACTACCTAATTTTCTAAGCATAAATGGATAGCCCTTTTGAAGGGAAATGCGTCAATATAGGGCTTGGCCAACTTTAGTTTGACAGGAGCGAAAAAAAAGCCAACGATTGGAATGAACATGGTTTGAATTAATAACAAAAATAGGTATCACAAACTTATGCGCGAACAGTGCTATAGCAAAAAATCTGTTTTGGTTGATTGTTGGCACATGTTTTATGTACACTGGGTAGGTACACCCGATCACAGTGGCTATGTAGGCATTGTTCTGAAGACGACAGTTAACGAATGCAATAGTGCCTCATATCATTGTCACAGTTACAAATACCATAACTTTACATTACGATGGTGTTGTGTTTAAATGAGAAACAAAGAACTGAAATCCTAATTATGGTTGAATACGGAGATATAGGATCCGTAGTTATGATGAAATATGTCAATTATTCAATGCCAAGTATCCAGAACAACTAATACCTCCGTGTACAGTATGCAGATTAGTACCCAAATTTGAAGACGCTGGCCATGTTAGAAATGTGTCTAGATCTAGAAGGCCAACGACAGTGACAGAAAATGATAGGCAAAATGTTATGTTTAGCTGTCACTGAAAATCCACACATTGCCATTCGTCGTATCGCCGCAAACGCCAACATATCAGTACATAAAAACGTACCTACAATCAACCAAAACACAAAACATCCCCAAATTTCCATTTTATACTGTGGCACTATTCTCGCATCAGTTTATGATACCTACTTTTGTTGTTATTTTAAACCATGTCCATTCCAGTCATTGGCTTTTTTTTCCGCTACTGTAAAAGTAAAGTAGGCCAAACCCTATATCGACGTATTTCCCTTCAAAAGGACTATCCATTTATGCTTAAAAAAATAGGTGGTGCTATTTAAAAAAAATGTCAATGTCATAGGTTTATGAAATATAGCGCAAAAAACGTTTAAGCAACGTGACAAAACGACAATTTACTAATTGACGTGTTTTAGCGTTTTTGTGAAAACTCAACACAAAATAAAATATGAATTTTTGCGTTAAATCACAATGGATCGTCAAAACTCAAATACTCAGTGGTAGAGAATTTCCAACCTCAGTTTCAATTTAATTTATTTACATACAAATTACACTATCGTATCAAAATCCGTGAATAAGAAACTTCTAACGCTTACTTAAGTGCTTAAAACAAAGATGTTTTGATCACATACGCACTAAAAATACTCCCTGGGTATTCAGTTGAAATAGGAAGTGTTTTGTTTGATTTATATTTTTTTTTATATTTTTTATCCACAATCACCTTATAATCGGACTTTTATCCACACACATATGAACCGTCTAAAGTGGTACTTTATCAACTAGTGAAATAAAGTAACTTTATTTCGCTAGTAGAATAATGAAAAAATAGTAAACCTATAAAAAATCAAATTTAATTTATTTACTTATTAACATTAATATTTACATTTATAATAATAGACATTTAGTTTTTTTTATCACATTTAACTTCCTTTCCGTTAATAACAACTCCTGTATTGTTCATGTGGATGTTGATGTCATTGTTGACATCATTTTCGGAACCCATAACATCTGCTGAAAGTTGTGAAGAATTTGCACAAGTTACGGATGTCTCTTCTGGTAAGGAACAGCTATATTTTCCTTGGATTCAACATCCAATCAATGAATCTCCGGCGCATTAAATGGTCGTCTGGTTTCAATTCCTGGGCTAACTGAATCTTGAATGGTTGCAGATGCAGATATATTGTTACAATCCGTTGCATTGTGCACTTTGAAATGTTTCGACAGCGCACTGAGGTTACAGGAATTTCCGTCACACAATCACTCACCGTAGCAATATTTTCGGCTGAACGGTTGAACCGATTCTGTTTGTTCAAATTTTGCAACCAACGTTTTCACAGTTGTCTCATGCGGGGTGTTCGTTCCTTCTACCGAAAATTCCACGTATTTATACACAGTCTCAGCTACACACTCTCCGCACTTGTAATGGAATTTCACAATCTTTTGAGGAATAAGCTGCCAAACTTCACTTTCTGCGACTTACTCAAATTTTTACTTCCTTTTTCAACAATTTTAGCAATATTTCATTGCAATTTGACACACAGTTGTGAAGACGCCATCCAATTGTTTTTTAGTCTCGGGCTTTTTCAAAAAATTGTCCATCCTTAAAATTAAAAACGATATTTCACAACACAGAATCAAAAATAATTATTTTCAGAAACCACATAAAAATTTTGCTATCCAGAACACTACGGGAATGCTGTCTGAAGATATGGAGACTTCTTTTACGTTAAATTAAAAATATATGTCCCTAAACGGAATTAATGCGACTGAACTTGTCAAGTGAATTTATTTGCTCTTCCGAACTACATCCCTACCTAAATGTTTCCAGCCCTGGAAATGAATTCCTAAGGTGACTGAAACTGATGTCTTCTTTTAAGCCGTTGTAGCCATTCCCTCTTCTCCTACTTTATTACGTTCAGGTACTCGGTAATTAAAAACACCACGTCGAGTAACGCGTACGTGATGTCATGCGTGACTTGGTACGTGATTAAAAATGTTTTATTTAGCCCTTAAATAGAATCGAATTTATCTTCATTCTCTTACCGCCCAACGGATCACTGAGAACTGTTTTTATTGAGGCAGTTTGTCACATTTAGATTTATGTCTGAAAAACGCATATACCTACTGGGTGATTTTTCTGAATGTGATGCAAACAAAATGGTTATTATATGTCCCTTTCCGAAAAATGTTAATAGGTGGAAAATAGATCAAAAAGTATCTACCTGTATGCTAGAAACCACCACAAACGAATGAGAAATTTGCCCGACTAACATCATACACATAATATCTTAATCTGAAGCAGAAATGTGTTTTATTTGATTATTTGCTCGGAAAAAGGTGTACTTGTTTCATGTCGCTAAAATGTACCGTTTCAAAAACTAGATTTTTAACTGAATTAACTATTTTTTACAATATAAATAAATTTATCACCATACAAACGTCAACAACTACTGAGATGAACTATGGACTTCAACTGACCATTTTATAATTATACTTGTAAAATATACTTAAATTAACTGCAAGTCTAGCAAAAAAGTGAAGACTGCTTGTACAACAACACTTCCAGATGCTTGACTGTTAGTAACTGACAGCTGCAATAAAAACTGAAATCAAATATTCATTGAAAAGGTTCATTTTTGTTACATAAGTATACCGGTTTGCAGAAAGCATAGTGAGGTTTTATAAAACATTTCCTTTTTTGTCAAAAAGCATTGCAAAACGCTTTTTCAGATATGTTTAACAGTCTACGTTTCTAGCAAAAATTAAGCTCATATCAAGTGTCATATTCCGCTCTCCGAAAAACTACCACGTTTCAAATTTCTTTGAAATAACTTTAAAAACGATGAAGAAGCAAAATTGTAATAAGGTAACTTGATGTACATCAGTTTATTTTAACCCAAGGAAGCTACTTCTTAAGTATGATCTTTTCGAGGACACTCCGTATATATACTAGATAATATGCTTAAAAAATGAGAGTTTAAAGGAAACACACGATGTGTGGTTTCATGGGTTGCACAGACATCGACTAACATATTTATAGGTCAAGCACTTAACAACTGCAATCGAAAATTAGGATTTTCAAACAATAACAGATTCGCGCCAAATTTGGTATACGGGCGTTTTCTGGGTCGCTGATTACGGATCTGAGGTCAGTTTTGCAAAATTCCATATGGCGGATTCAAGATGGCCGACCAAATTTTCAAAAAATAACAGAATCGCAGCAAATTTGGTATACGGGGGTTTTCGGGGTCGCTGACTACGGATCCGAGGACAATTTTGCAAAATTCAAGATGGCGGATCCAAAATGGCCGACCAAATTTTCAAATAATAACAGAATCGCAGGTATTTAGTATACAGGGGTTTTCGGGGACGGTGATTACGTATTTGAGGCCAGAATTGCGAAACTCATTTTGTAATATATTACTTTACAACCTGAGTACCCAATCATGTGTTAATCTACTTTTTTCGGCTATATCTTGTTCTTTTTTCTGTAAAAGATCTGTTCACGGGTTGAATTTTGTATCTCTGATTTCGTATTCGTGATCAGTGACCTCGAAAACCCCCGTATACCAAATTTGGTGCGAATGTGTTATTTTTAGAAAATTTGGCCGGCCGCCATTTTGAATTTTGCAAAATTAACCTCGGATCCGTGATCAGCAACCCCGAAAACCCCCGTATAATAAATTTGGCGCAAATTTGTTATTTTTTGAAAATTCGTGATATCTGACCTTAATTGACCCGTTTTTTTTTTAGTTTAGAAAAAGAACCATTAATTCTGACCGCTAATTCACGTTCGGCGGGGCCTTAACTATATAAATGAACATTTGAATATAGAAAAAACATTTTTTTCTGGTTTTCCTTGCACTTTTTCGTGAATATTTTCTATTTTTGACCTGTTTTTTGAGGTTAGAAAATTCCTGTGATGTGATAGCTCAATTCTGACACCGGATTCGTGATCAGGAGGCTAAAATACTACCGATAACATATGTCGCATGAAAAGTACAAACTACTTTTTTTTGTGTGTGGCTGTGTAATGAATTGAGAAACACGATGCTAACGAAAAAACATTTAATTACCAAATCATATTAAAAACTTCCCCCACCCCTTCTGTCGAGAGATAGAATAAAATGTCAACAACAAAAGTTATGTGCAATAAATCCTGCTATCCATATTTGTACTATTTAATATACAAATATATAAAGAGGAAACATTTCTGAGAAAAATTTAACTCTATGTTTTGGTATGTAGATTGCGCCCTCTAGCGGCTAAGCTACGAACTTGAAAACTGTTTCCACCGATTTCTCTTCGTCGATTTATTCATCAAAATTTTTTTCCCGAAGTTCTAGGGCCTATACTTTCTCTAATATCGTACCATTCATTCAATAAAATCAATAAGTATTACACTTATTATAGGATACAATAACTGCGTAGCAGGTGTGTATCCATGGAACTTCTGTTTGCTGAATAGCAACCAGTATACTTATGTGTTATTTGAGATTGGGAATCGTGATTCAAAGGTCCAAAAAAAGGCAAGTTTTACTAATCAAAAATATTGTACCATAGTACCATTGACCAGGAGAACTTTGTATTTTTATAATGTAATACAGAAGGTTTGGTCAACCATGTGCTTTGAATTTTAAATTATCTCACCTGATTTTGGATAAATCTATAGGATTCAATTTTGGACTGCAGGAGAACAAACATCGTTGGAATATTAATACCGATGTGATTGGCCATATAAATTTTGTTTGAGCAGTTTATACCAATGAATAATGCATTTCTGTTAACTATTCAGATATCTTTTAAATTTTGGTTGTTGCCAGTTAGTCGCACAACACGCTTTCAATAAACGTTTATTTTAATTTGTTTAAAATATAAAAATTAATAGATTTCCGTACAGTTTATACCAACAAGTCTTAGACAGGTAGTAATTCTCAAATACGGTATTACTAGTTCTGGACACGAATCGAGAAAAGAAATCGGGAGAGGTTAAGCCCGATCAGTCGTAAATTGTCCAGGTCCGTGAACGCAAACATCTTTAGTCCTCCATAGGTGTTTCAGATACAAATTCACAGTTCCTTAACACGGGCGACACATCCGTAAATCAGCCTATGAGGTGATGTCGTCAGTTCGGGCCAACGGGCCATCCTTCACGTCACGACTTTTATCGCTGTCTTTATCGAGGGGCGAAAACAAATTTTCCAAGAAAGAAACTGAGCGTCAGATGCCGGAGCAGGCTGCTCAATATGCAAGGAGAGTGTATATACATGTTTCGATCCTCTTTATTGAGATTCGCTGTGTACGGTCAGCAGGGCCGGGATAACCACAAGGCCAATGGGGCCTTGGCCAGGGGTGGCAGCCCTTGGGGGGCATATTTAATTTCTTTTGTTGTTAACAAATGCTTTGAAGTAAATTATTGATTGGCATCTTTTAGAGATTATCTAATTATTTCAATCTTCAAATGTGAATGTTATTTTTTTACAGTTGTGGAAAGATGTAAACGGACAAAGAAGTTACAGAAGAATATTCAAAAAGGGTTGTAGTAAAATGAACGCCCAGTATGATTTAACCTAATGGGAACATAATTACTTCATGAAGAGAAACTAAGTAACAGCAAATTTTGCTCAAATCGGTTAATTGGGTCTGAGTTAAGGAGAAAATAAGAAATAAAAAAGAAACTTTAACACTCTATTGTTTTTTTGCGACATTTTTCGTTTAAGCAAATCGACACCATTTGGGTTCTAGATTATACCCTTGAAGTATGTAACATTCATTAGGTATACTCTGTATAAGTCTGACAATCAGTGATGAAGACACTAACAGGCCCTCTCATGAAAAATTTCGACGCCACTGGCTACTTTGGAAATAATATGGATGTGAATTTAATTCATAATGGTGTTTCTACAAACAAATTCACTATATTCGATTACAGATCGAGTAGTTATATTAAAATAACTCTAAACTATCCTTTTCACACAAAAAACTGTATACGAATGCTTTTGTTTGAAATATAATCATAAATATAACAGAAAATTAAATGTCAAAAAAACAATGATGTACAGTTTTGAATTATTCTCGGAATTATCTGAAAAATATCGAAGGGTTCCAAAAATATATACAATTTTTACTAATAATTTTTATGGATCTTTGGAGAATTACATTTACTTAAAAGTGTATTTCGAGCAAAAAAAATCCTACGCATATTTGACTGTGAAATAATTTAATTTTAGATATAAAAAATAGTTATTTGAAAATGCCTCCTTTTTCTAATAAGTTTAGAGATTTTTCTATCAGGTCTCTGAATTTTCGCTTTTAATCAATTATCACTAACTCTCATTTCATCAATCCAAGTCAATGCAACATATATTTTTCATAATTTTAACACCCTGTATTTCGAAAATAGCAGTGTTAAACTATTGGCTCATTAAAATTTCTGGATCAAAATTACCCAAAAAGAAAAAAATCTCCTGAGCATATGTAGTGGTGCTAATTTTACTTGAGCCCTGAAATTTCGCCACGGTGCATCCCTAAGGACACAAATGCTCAAATTAATTTGGTTTACCTTTATACAGAAAACAACGAGTATATACAGGGTGTCGCGCTTAAATGTGATACAAGCCTGTAGCTGTTTTATTTTTTGACCGCGCATTTAAACGCGACACCCTGTACATAATACTACAATTTCTTTATCTGTATTTCAAGTATGAAAAATGTTTCTTCTTCGGGGTTCGGCAGAGCACATATTAATTCTTGTTCACAAGAAATAGGAAATGACTCTCCAGGAATTTTGGCCAATATGTCTTAACCCGGACCTGACCGACAGCAATTTGAATGGCCGTTCAAAGTTCGGACATTCCGGTGTATTTAAGTTTTGTCGACCCGCCCATTGGGTCATACAAATTACCTGATTATTTTCCGTCTCTAATAAAATAACAAGTATGTAATACGCTGTTTAAGTCATTAATTCACTTTTATTGGCCTTATTGAATGTTTATGGGAGTCCGCCTTGAATGCTAAAAGGGATGTTCGTACAACTGAAACGCCAATCGTAAATTTTCCAGCATTGTAATATCGACGCATCCGTCGGATTTTGTTTATCGCGCCAATATTTTTGAGTTAACAGCCATGCAATGCGGAACTTTTTGAGGCACATGAAATATATAACGAATAAAATATCTGAGTGAGCAGAATATTAATTAATAGCACCTCTAACACAACTCCATATATTAACTAGAATAGAATTTTTTATTGTTCCATGACCAACACCAACTTCAGCTGACTTTCATATGTCCCATGCGAGGCAATGACTTTAAGGCCGTACAATAGGGTTTAGGATGCAAAAAAAATGATGAATTAGTTTTCACTTTCATTCTTAAGTTTCTGTGTGATATTATGAAAAAATATTGTAATGTTCTAGCACTTGATGTTCGTAGGTGTGAATAAAAGTACTCAGTATCTCAGATATTTATCTCTACGTCGCCGAACAGTTCTTATTTATTTATAACAAGATACACATATACAAATTACATAAAAATCATCAATCTGACAGTTACTAAAAACAGTTCTACTCTCTGTCAGCGGTAGTACTTGTCCAACTTGTGGGCTCTGTCTTCTTCTTCTCAAGCCTTCCAAATCTTCGCTTAAACGCGCAAGCAATGCCTTTAGACATTCTAAGATCTTCAACTATGCAGTGGGCTAAAGACTAGTCATCGGACACACTGAACAGATCTCTTTGTTCTTCCCTAGTTATACCATGTCGAGCCTTGGAAGTGCCACAAAAGGCCGACATAAATTTGTCGAAAGAAGCTTTGTCATTGTAGGAACTGGTGACTCTAACTTGGACTTCATCTGCGTTATTTCCATAGTATGGATCTAGACAATAGAAGTGGACTACTCTTGATTACCTACTACTCTCGGTAGCTTCTGGAGGTCTGTAATTTTGGTGATAGACCAAGGGGTCGTTGCGGGTTGAAAGCCATACCAAGTCTTCAGCCTGGTACCCTCCGTTCTCGGCTCTGATGTCGTAAATTTCCTTCATCCTATCGCTGGCAGTTTGGATGGTAGCCCGCACTCGTTGGTGAATGCCGCTCATCTTCCTTCTCAGGTTACTAACGTAATCTTCTCCTGCGAGGTCTTCTCCTGGTGGGCACCCAAACTTCAAGTCGCAAGGTAGACGTAACTCTCGTCCCATGACTATGCTGGTTGGAGTTTTCCCGGTCGTCTCATGGATGGAGGAACGGTAGGCCATTAGGAATTGATGGAGAAAGTGGTCCCAGTCTCTTTGATGGTCAGAGACTACCTTTGCTAGGTACCTGTTGATGGTATTATTCATTCTATCCACCATTCCATCTGACTGCGGATGTAGTGCAGATGTCCTCGTTTTACGTATACCTAAGACAGAACACACATTTTTAAAGAGGGTCGACTCAAAATTCCGACCTTGGTCGGACTCCAAATCGGCAAATTCAGTCCTTGATCAAGGCGTCTGCTACTGTGGAGGCTTCTTGGTTTGGCAAAGCGTAAGCCTCAGCCCATTTACAGAAATAGTCCATTACCACGACGATGGATTTGTTTCCGGATTCTCCAACATTGCCAATACGAATCAAGGGAGTCAATATAGATAGAGCCTTCTTGTCAGAAGAAAACAAGAAGGCGATAACAAATGGATTATACCGTTCAAAAATACCCAATTAGAAATTATAAGATTAGTTCAACATCTAAGAGATTCTTAGAGCTTCGAACGTCAGTACGCTAATATTGGATGAGAACGAACTGAAAAAACTGAGATAGTAGAAATTTTAAACATCTTGTATGAGAATCCGATCTTCAATGGGGACCAGGAGTGTTGGTACCAGGATACTAACACTCGAAGATTAGCCATAAGATTTCAATTAACTTTGAAGCTTGATTATATTCTTCCAGAGAATACATACCTGGAAATTTATGGATTTATCAAAGCGTATAGAATTCTTAATTGATATAGTTGAAGATATGAAGAAAGAGATAACCTTTCAAATTATGTTAAATGTTAAAGGGAAGACATTTTCAATATTCATAATACACATTTTTGGTTTGATGAGAAAGATTCATCACCAAAACAACAATACTTATAACATTTGGTCTGGAATACGCTGATTGGATATGATGGAAGATAGACTCAATATTGAAACCTACCAAGGTTCGTAGATTTATATCCGTGGAATTTTTATCCGTGGTGACACCTAGAATCTTTGGTTGACTCATCTTCTGTCAACAATGTTGAAGGACTACATTAAAGAGTATTTATGTGGGTCATATTCAGCAGAACCACATGCAGCAGAACCTGAATATTAATACATAAATCTCTACATATAACCTATTGAGGCATTTTTAGACAGCAATGGAGTAAACTTGGAACATATGCTTTAAAAATCAAGTGACAAATTATTTACATATTTTTATTTATATAAATATATTTAGTATTGTTTTAGTTTTCTGTTAGATATCTTGTTATTCTTTTATAGTTTAATATTATAATTATATTAAGCTTTTTGAAATCCTTTGCCCAGGAGAAATTTATTTTACCGTGAATGTTTTTCTTAAATATATGAGTTACTATAATGACAGTATAATTTTAACAGGTGTATGACTTCAAAATCCTTTGTGATGTCTTTATGGTAGACTATTTCCATAAAAATGCAATTCTGTTTTTCAGAAACAAGCTAGTAACCCTAGTTTAAAAACGTAAGCATAATTATTCTTGTATACGAAAACATTTTATCCGAGATTAAATGCTAGAAATCATATAAAACGAACCAAATTCAAATTAGCCTCTATGATTTGTGAAATGAGTTTATTGCCAGTAGTTTCAGAATAAAAGCACACCCATAAGGAGACGATATTCCTAGTATTATTATATCTGCGTCGTAGCGTTTTCTGTGTATCTTTATTTATATAAAAGAGATTGAATGGAGATACGCCAGCGCAATCTAATGGGCGATAAGCGTGACTTCCTACCGCAACATAACCTCAATACTGCCACATTGCCGACGCTCACTTGTTTTAACTGTTGTGGGCATATGTAAAGTTTCCTAGTGCGGCTTCTTTGTAATAACGATTCTTGCGGTTTGGCTTAAGGGCGTAGGGAACCGTTGCAGTGTGGTTAACGAATCGGCAGACATCAAGTACGAAATCTTTTAAGTTTAATGTCTAGCAGAGGTGGTCTAGTTACCAAATGTCACTGCTGAGTACTAGAAAATTAGTTAAAATTATATAATTTGATCGCTGATGATGGAATTGTAGTCTAACACATGGTACACATACGTAATGTTAAGTGCTTAAGTTACGTTAAAATTAAGCTTTATAAAAATAGCGAAAATGTAATACAATAAATATTAATTGCACGTGCGTGCTATTTTAAGTAACTTCAAGCTGTCCTGAAAAACTATAATATCAAAATTCCAGTTAATAACGTGGATTAGCGGGACATTCCAGTGGTTATTCAACTGATTATATGAAAATATTTAAAGATACTGATTTCTCTTTCCTTTATTTGATTTCAGTTTTTTATTTGCAACTTGTCTGGATAATAATGTGAGAGGTCTTGTATGAAACGAAACACACATTGTAAGTGTTGTAATTGGTTCTTTACTTGTTCAAAAAATGTAAATGAATTATGAAGAAGGCTACAATCAAACTGAATCTCACAAGTAGTTAATGCTGATATACCAGAAATATTTAAAAGGGCTTTTTATCAACACGAAGTTTACTGAAACGGAAAGAATTGAAATTTTAATAATGATAAGTTGTTGAGACAATAGCAGGACACAAGTTTGTACTTCATTTAATAATAAATACTCCAACCGAGAACCAATTTCTCAATCCACAGTAAGCAAAATTGAAAAGAATTTTAGACAAATGGGTCATGTAAAGGAACTCCCTAAAGGTAGTAGAAAACAAATACCCGAAAACAAGGAACTAGGTGATCTACTAATATTTCTAGAAAACTCCCATACCAATTCATGGCAAGTAGCATTAGATAATAACATGGACCATTCAATAATTCTTATAATTCTGAAAAAAGAAAAGTGGCATCCTTACAAAGTTACCTTCGTTCGGGAGCTTTTAAATTAACTCAAATCCGATGTTTCTAAAGAAACTCATTTTTTCTAATGAAGCCACATTCCTTCAAAATGGTCGTGTAAACCAACAAACTTAGCGGTATTAAGCAATTGAAAATCCATATTGGATGCAGCAGTATCATACTCAGTACCCAGAGCAAGTGAAAGTGGTCTGGAGTAATAGACAGTAGAATCATAAGACCATAATTTTTCGAAGGAACCTTAACGGATCCCCGATATTTACAATTTTTGCAAGACGATTTGCTCCCCGAACTGAGTCAGCTGTTTCCAAACATAAATGATTTGTGTCTTCAATAAGATGGTGCACCCTCACACTATGCTGTATTGGTAAGAAGGTTCTTGGACAACGTCTTTCGAGATAGACGGATAAAGCGAAGAGGATCAACTGAATGGCCACCCAGGTCTTCAAATTTAAATCCTCTAGTTTTCTTTTTATGGGAATAGAGCATTTAAATACATTAGAAGAACGCATTCGAACGGAAATGGTACAAATAACTCCGGAAGTTATAAATAAAATTCGTGAAGGGTTTACTGCTCGTCTTGTATTATAACCAAGGGGTCGTCAATTTGAAACTCTGTTTAGAATTTTTCATTTGGCACTATACAAAATTCTTTTACGTAAACCTAGGTATTGTTATGGTTGAATAGAGAATTACAAGACTTCCCAAAAATGCTACTCCTTGATATGCATTTGTATTAAAAAAAACATCGATGATGTCTTCACTGTCACATACATGACGTTATATGTGATACAAATATCTCACACACACACTTTTAAATATAAAAATTGACCTTTACGATTTTTGTCCAAAGTCACCGATTTACGAAATGATAAATATATCCTTTTCATTACCACCATACTGTATCTTTATTAATTTTAATAGTATCGACGTAAAATCATAACATAGTTGAAATTTTTTGCCTGCTTGGTGTAGTTAAATGAAAGACCTATATGGGCCTAACTCTAGTTTCTCATGGGTGGGAACTTCAGGGGAGGTCAAGTTATATTCGGTAGTTGCCTCACGAATATGCTTGAGTTTTGATCTGATAGACTTCGCATTAAGTATTCATAGCTGCATAAACATGCGGCTGAGATACATTACTTTTGTAAAACTACACAATTTTTCAGAGAAATGCCGTGGTTGCCGCATCTCTTTCTTAAAATGATTAATTCGAATTCAATATCATCGCATTCTGACACATGATGAGCTCGTTTGAATCACATTTGTTTCCTAATTTGACAATTATCATTAAAATAAAATATACCGACACCGTAAAAAAAATCGGTATGAGTAAAGGCAATAAAGGTACGCAGTGAATTCAATGAGTGAAATTATTGAGCTCAATTCCACTCAATATTGAGCAATTTGATAATTTTAGTCAGTTGTGATAATATTTGAAAAAAAAGTGAGTACCGTCATTCAAATATTAAATAAATAAATTCCGCAGATGAACTCATATTTGGTACACTTGTAGCTAAATCGGAGTAAATGTCCTCATTATTAAGTGACCCCAGCCCGTTTTATGGTTGTCGTGAGTTGTCTTTGTCTATTCTCATCGTCCCCATTAGGTCATCTCGTGACGTGGTGTATGGCGTGTAGTGCTGCACAAGTGTCCATTAATCCAGTTATTTTGGTGAAATTTATGTTTAAATGCAGTGGTTTGATTACAATAATTGAAAGCAATAACATATCGAGTCTCGATTAATATTTGGTTAAATAAACATATAGTTAAATTATTACCTACACTTACTTACGTATCTGTAACGTATAAGATAGGTTAAGGCCACAGAGTACCTAGACTGTACATTTCCTATCCCAAACCACGGGAACCGATGAAGCCAAAATGCGGGGAAATGGAGTGTGCGAGGTAATCTGATCGTGCATACTTTGAACAGGTACGGTTTAAGCAATATTTTTACATTTATGACAAATATTCATTTTTCAAGTTTGGAATTCCGAAAATAATATATTTTAATGTCTTGCTTATATTAAATACCACTGAAGATGCCGACAGTGAAGGACGACGAAACGTTTCGAAGCATCGGATGCGACCAGTTACGGAGCGGTTCCGTCGGTAGGTATCCAACAACAATAACAGAAAAGATAATTTAAGGTAGGCTTCGATAGCGAGTCCACCCCCCTAGAGCCTTGCTCGAGAACAACAGGGACAAATCAAATCGCTTATTTGTTATATTTGAGTAATAAAATAGATTTGCTTCTTTAAATATTGCAATTTTAAACTTTATAATGATATTCAATTTGGTCAAATTAAATTTTAAATAGTTTATGGTTATATTTATTATGAAATAATTTTATTTTATTATATTTAAGGTCCCCTGTATATTATAACTACTACTGAAATGTCAGTTTGCTACAAATATATAGGAATTTTGACATTCTTTAAAATAAATCGCAATTTCGAGAAAGTCCTATTGTGAATTAGGCTTCTGTAGGGTTTTTTCGACAATCATTTTAACCTCTTTAAGGGTGTCGTATAATAATAGCTATTACTCATTGTACAGTCCGCCAGACAAGACAAATTAAATACATCTAGTTGTCCTAGACGCGCTGAAAAAAATAATTGCGCCCACATAAATTTTGCTGGCAGGCTATTAATCAAAATGTAAAATATTTTCATTTACTTTTCGTCCAAAACAAATTAATTTTATAATTCAACCATATACCTCTCCGATAACAGTATAGTGGGGTATAAATATTCATAATATCGTTGATTTTATTGACAGTTCAAAATTTATGTACAAATATTTCCTCAGTAATGGACGGTCATTAATAAAATCTCTGATGAAACCATCAGTACATATTTACATATATAAAAATGCTAATCCGGAATAACTTTGTAGTAACATAGGCAGTGCTTTTAAATTCGATATTGCTTTTGTTTCTTTAGACGTTTGTGGACGTCGAACTCTAAATAAGTATAATTAATTATGTTGTTAAATTACATGGGGAATAAACAATAAATTTTGAAAATTTACTGTAATCACTTACAGAATAGTACATCTGTAGATGTTCCTTGGTTAAAGCATAAATTTCAATAAAAAATAACTGAGGGGTCTAGCATGAACAAGATGGGAATTCTGATGTGAAGTGTTAAATCAGTACTTCTATGTGTTTGTGGTAGCAGGGCTGTGTACGCTCCTTAAAAAAAAAATAAAGAAAAATAAAATAAATTAGATAATTCATAAAAGAATTTTCGAACCCTGATTACGCTAGCCTCAATGCAGGCTTGAGTTCAAAAACGTCGCGCTGGTCAGTTAGCAGAGTCGACGTTCGACCACCTACTATGGTAGTTCCGCGGTTTCGCAGAGCTTCTGCGAGACTGTCCACCCTAGATGTGAATATTTGGCCTCTCCGGATTTTGAGTACCTTTAGAATGTGCTCGCAGCAAAAGGACTGTAGGTGGATATGATATAGTCTAGGAGCCAGATAGGGTTCCGTGGCCAATCAGAATGCTACGGCTGCAAACAACTTATTCTTAAGTATTTTGACCTCCTGAATCCAAAAAACTTGGTCGCAAAGCGTGAAAGTGGTCAGTCTCATTGTGATTACCAAAATTAAATGTAAAAAGTTTGTTTTTATAGCTAGTACAATTTTTTATGCGTTAGTAGTTACGTTTTTTCATAACAAACATATATTTTTTTGAAAATTAAAAAAAGATTAACTTTAACCAAAATTATTGCAAATTTAGTGTAAATATCTCTGCTTCTATTGGACGGATTGAGACGCACGACATCCTATTTTAAAGCTTGAACTTTATTTTACAAGATAGGTTCCAATTATTAATTTGATTTAACAATTAATATACCGCTCTCGACGTACGCGCGTCTCTCATCACGGATTTTGATAAAGAAAAACTAATAACTATAAGGCATAAAATGATTGTTAGGATGCGAGGAACAATATCCGGTAACTTTTTTGGATTTTCATAGAAGTTGAATAATGAGAAAAAGCCTTATAAACAAATAAAACCAACATTTTCGTTTAAACACAACTTTCTAAGCTGCAATAAATTGTTATATAAATAACTTAATAAATGGAACTTACCTATCTTGTAAAATAAAGTACAAGCTTTAAAATGAGATGTCGTGCGTCACAATTCGTCCGATAGAACCAGAAATATGGTAAAATTGGTGCGCGTGGAGACGGAAAATGTAAGATATTTGCACTAAATTTGCAATAACTTTGGTTAAAGTTAATCGTTTTTTAATTTTCAAAAAAATATATGTTTGTTATGAAAAAACGTAAATATTAACGCATACAAAATTGTACTAGCTATAAAAATAAACTTTTAACAGACAATTAAACATTTAATTTGTTAATAACAATTAAACTGACCACTTTCAGGATTTGCGACCAAATTGTTTGGATTCAGGAGTACAAAATACTTAAGTTGTTTGCAGCCATGGCACTCTAATTGGCCACGGAACCCTATCTGATAGTTGATATTCAAGTTTGACTACCACAGTGCCGTCTACTGCTGCTTTGATAGTTGGAGACAACAGGAAGCTTCATAAAGAGTTTTTTATGAAATCTTCTAAACATTGGAGAAAATTTTGTTTTCTACCCCCTCTGGGTTTCTTCGAACATAGATATCCACGTAGACAGGCTGGAGATAGCTATTGGAAACTTGAGCAAAATTTGATAGCGTTCGGCATTTTGAATATATAACCTAACGAGTATCTGCGTTATGAAAATTTAATACGATTTATGAGAATAAATTTAGGAGTTTACTAAATATCACGATATGTCAGTGTTAGCGTCGAGATTACAAATAATTATAAATATTGTTAGTATACAGTCCACAAAAATATTTTGTAATCCATTAAGTTTTGTACGTTAAGATAAATTCCCAAAGTACAAGGCAGGTGTTCAACGTTCATTTTCTCTTTCAAGTATTCCGTTAAATTTGGGGTAGTTTACGAGTGTCTGCAGAACTGTGGTGAAGGCGCGTTACACTTACAATTAGCCGCACAACCGCAATATAATAATTTTCTCCGACAGCCGGGGAATTGAAATATTGTAATGTGGGACTGACACATTAGTAAATTAAAACGTATATCATTTAAATTACTCACGATTTGATTTACGCTGCACATGTAATTTTAAAATGCACTTTGCCAGAATACCGCAAGCTCATCTGAATTGGAGCGTCTAATGTTTCAGTGACACAAACTTCCACAAAAGATTAGAGATAATAGGCGGAACGAATACGTTGTGTTCCGTAAAATTTATAAAACAGGGTGATCGAAATTGATACATTTTTGACAGAAACATTGAAAATAATCTCCTACATATCTTCTATATGTTATTCAATAATAAATTCTCATACAGGGTGATTCACAAACGGTGACCAAAAATGAAACCTCGTATTCTTTGGTGAATTTTAAGGGGAGTTTTTCGATTTTATCTAGGATGCTTCGTTAAAAAAATACAGGGTGTTAAACTTAAAAAAATATTTTTAACTTTTTTAAATAATTTAAAAACTAGTAAGAGAAATAATTTGAAATTGGGAACATGTATTTATGTAAACATTGCCCAAAACCTGAGGCCTTTACTATTTTTCGAAAAGAGCCTGATTTTCGAGTAAAACTTAAAAAACGAACTGAAAACCTAATTCTTCTGAAATTGACCTCGATATGGGTTGAATATTTTTTTTCTGCATTCAGGTAGGTATAGACAGAAAAACAATAAAAATAGTTTCAACCTCGTTTGCTTGCGTGCAAAGCTGGTTACAAGCTATACAATAAATTTTTTATAAACACAAATTCAATTTAAATGCAGTTTTATTTGAAACAATATTGAAAAACTTACACAACGATTAGATAAAGACATGAAATTTATTTTAAGTTAGTAAATAAACAATTAAAACAAATCGTATGATATTGATAACCTCAAGAAACGTACAGACACTGTATTATGGTTTATGGTAGTATCGTACACTGTTACAAAAAATATGCTGCTTTATGTATTTATATTTTTCCACAGTTCACGAAATATCTGAATGTATAGAAAAAAACAATAAATACATTAAAACAATGTGATTAAACAACTTTCTTAAAATAAAGTTACAATGAAAAACTTGGTTTGATCTAACAAAATCAGTATCATTTATAATTTATATTATACAGTAAAAAAAAACGAAATAAATACTTATTTAAATGATTAAAAGCTGTATCTAGTACCAATGTTTTAATCTAAAAATTAGTCATCAAATTCGTTTTCATACTCTCGAAAATCCTACAAAGTTTGAATCAGTTTTAAGCTTCATTGACTGTGAGAAGTAATTAAATAGACAATGCTTATCTGTGACAAAAATGATACATTTTCCTAATTATGCTATCAATAAAAACATCGTTCATTTATTTCCTTGTGGAAAAACCTTACTGAAGTTATTCATTGATGTAAAGGCTTTTTTCTCGCAATGTGGATTTTGCTCCAGTTTCTCTGTCAAAATTTCGAGGGTAATGACCACTTCTTTTTACACATTACACTGAAAACTAAATATAGTGTAAGTGAAACACTAAATAAAATAGTTCTTAAGTAGTATGCTATAATCTTGACGCTTGTGTGATTACAGCAAACTACATGAAGGAATCACCGCGTGTTAAAAAGTGTAGATGCTGTAGAGAGAAAGGGCGATAGTTTGGGAACTCTCTCTCTCTCTAATCGGCGAGGAAGAGTGGGAGATCCCGCCTTTCGCCTGAGCGTTAGCCAGACAATCTTTATTCCAAAAATTTTCTGGGTTCACTTAAAACTTGCAACTTGTAACTCAAATTGTGAATATCTTCCTTAACAATAATAAAGAATATTTTATTAATTTTGTTGTCTTTTCTAATCTAATACAATTAAATACAATACAAGGATTGATTTTAATTCAAGAGGAATTTTACTTACTGACGGAAAATTCAACTCTAATTAAACATGGCTGTCCCTATTGATAAATTGGTTCGATCTCGTGGAATTTGTGAAGTTTTTAGAAATATGATTGTGTGGCTTGTATTTATTTTTATTCAGGTAAGTTCTATAGTTTATTTTGCATCATTTTTCTTAAGTTTGATGCGATAGAAAAGTATTAATTATAGGTTATAGCTATCTGTTTTGTTTATAGTGCACTTTATTTTTATTTTAGGTACTTACCTGGTATTTGCTAACTTGAATTTTTCCTTGTTGGAAACTACGTAGATGTCCTGCATACCATTTATGGGGCCACTGGAAACCTATATAGACTGCTTACAACTGGTAACGGAAATTTTCTTTTTGATGGCAAATTTCTTTCTTGTGGTTTTGAGAACAAACAAACTTTTAACTTTTCTGGTAAATTTAATTTTCTTACTTGACTATTTCTTTCTTGTTCAAATTTAAATTTATTGGAACTGCCTCTCTACTCTGCATTCTCCAAAAACCAAGCCGTAACCAATCAATAATATCTTGTTTTTCATCCTTTCTGGATTATTCTGGTCCTATTTTTGCTTAAGGTCCCTTCACAGAATTTTCAGTCCTTGGATGTCCTTTTTTAACAACACTTTTTCACTACACTCCTTATGACTAATACATATTTTATAAATAACCTTTTTTTAACATACAATTCTATAACTAATTATTAAAATATTCCTTATTATATGTTTTTTTATAGGTCATCTCCTGGTACTTGTAAAGCCAGCGTTAGTTTTGACATTTGTGAAAATTATAATTTAATTTGATAATTGATAAAAATTTCATACTATGACTTAAGTTCAATTGAGATATCTTCTATACACTTACTCGTCTTTCCAGGATATGTATACCAAATTCATCTATAGATTTTAAGGTTTTATTTGATATACGTCACTCTAGGTTTAAATTCTGTTCTCTCAATGTACTGAGTGTTAACAAGTCATGCATTCTTTTGAAAAATTTATTTTGTACTTGTGAATTAAATTAAAATTATTAATTTTATACTATGTGATATCCTTAATTGTTACTAGTTTTATATTCAGAATCTTTATATTAACAATTTTATGCTATTTTGTTGTTGCTATAATAATAGTTAGTTTTTATATACGATCCAAAGATCGGTCAGGTAATTTTTCATTCGTGATTCTTTGTGTACCTTTCCATATCGTTACAATATATACTGGAACGTGAATTCTTCACAACCTATTACTAGTGCTCAATTCATTGACACTTTTTTTGTTTTTGAGAAAGCAGAAAGGGTATTTTCATAACAAGGAGTAAAAGATCTCGGCTCCCGAATATAAAAATACTGCGAAAACGGAAGCTAATTACGAGGCGACTGAATATTAATTTCCTAAAGTTCTTTTTAAACACTTTTTATTCAGCGAAATATTTTTAAAATCGTATTACCCTCATTACCATTAACGCCAGTTTTATTTAACACGGGATGGAAAAGAATTCGCCCCTTTTAATAAGTTATTACTTTTAATTTTAATTTAGTTCCTTTTAGTTCTTTCTCTGCGCTTTGAGATTTGCAATCTGTTGCCGAGGCGCCATATTTTAATGTTAATAGTCGTGGGTGATTAAACATATGGTGCACTACTGCGTAAAGTGTTTTATTTTACACATTGTTGTGTAGTATTTCATTTTACACATTAATATGTAAAGTTACAGACAGACTGTATAGTTTATGTAACGGCAGTATATTACAAAGGAGGCTAAAAAGTGTAAGCTATATCCTTTTTTATAATTCCTGTAATTCTACTCCTTTACTATTTAGTAAATCCTGCTACATCCTAGCAGTTCTTCGAGCAATTATCCGTAAATCCTTATATTAAATATTTTTCTTATTCAAGCTAATTTCTCAGGAGATGTTGGTATGTGTAAGTGAAAATATGTAAGGTATGTATGTGCATTTATACTGTAGACAGTCCGTAATAGATTTATACCGGGTGTCCCATATTATACTGCCAAACTTTATTACTATACTCTAATATATACTTGGTGATTCAGGACTTATCCGACCGAAAGAGGGACTCTTACAAATACAATTTTGTAAAAACAATAAAAAAGGGCAGTTCGGAAATTATACACTCCTGCACGGTGCTGGAAACTGGTCCACGGTAAAACCTGACCGGCACAACAAAGTGTAATAAAAATGAACGAACAACAAATTTTAACAATTTCTTTCCTGAGGAAAGAAATAAACACAATTTTATAACGCCTATTTTATGTCAGAAGATTCAACTGCTTTTGCCGCTATTGTTATTAATAATCAATAAAATTATTTTGTGATTTGAATTAATAAAATAATGTGACATATCTGATGTTACAACAAATGTTAAAAATTTTTTAAGGTTATTTTTTTCAAAATTCCAGAAGATGGTCAGATTTCAGCCGATCTTCATACATTTTCTTCTAAAATACTCGTAAAGACTTGTACTTTCATGCCTATACATTTGATTTGGGTCATATCGATTGAGATTTGAGAGGTTAGGTTGCCAAATTTCAATTTTTTTTGTGTTTTCAGAGAATAAAGCGTTGAATATTAAAGGTGAGAGAGCAATAGGGCTAATGTTTTGAAAAGAAGATATACCTACTGAGTATCTGAGATGGTATATCGAACGAATAACTGATTTGAGTCATATTGATTGAGTTATTAAAGGTTAAGTTGCCGATTTCCGTTTTTCGTAGAGAGTAAACGTTGAATATTGAGGGTAACAGAGTAGTAAAGGTAATTTTGAATCTAAATATTCAAAATTTCGTCATTCGATGTGACCTATGTCAAATTTATAACATCTTTGAACAGTAAAGGTAGTATTATTGGGAGAATGGTAGGTTCGCTTTCTCCAATAACACTACCTTTACTACTTCCTCACTTAGAATATTAAAGTTTTACTTCTGAAATTGGGCAAATTGAGCAAGCTCTTGAAACTCAATCGATATGATCAAAATGAAACAACTCTACAGCTCTATTACAGTTACTCTTTGACATGAGGAAATATTTGAAACTCGGCAACTTTATCTCCGAAAACTCAATCAATGTGACCCAAATAACATGAACTATATCTAAAAATTTTAGTAGGTACACCTTACGCTCAAAACATTACCTCTACTGTTCTCTTATCTTTAATATTCAACGTTTCCTCTCTGAAATATCAAAATAATTGAAATTTGGCAACTTAACCTCTTAAAACTCAATCAATATGACCCAAATCAATTGGTTTGATATACCATCTCAGATGTTCAGTAGGTATATCTTCCCCACAAAACATTAGCCCTACTGCTCTCTCACCTTTAATTTTCAACGTTTTATTCTCTGAAAACACAAAAAATAAAATTTGGCAACCTAACCTCTTAGAAATCTGTCGATATGGCCCAAATCAAATTTATGACATCTCAGAACTTTATTAAGTACACTTTCTTCCCCATTACATTACTTTTACTACTCTCTCACCCTAAGTATTCAAGGTTTACGTTCTGGAATAACGGAAATCNGGGGGGGGGTTCTGGCAGGAAGCCAAAATAGTTGAAGATAGGCAGTTGAAGTGAGAACAGTATGCAGATAGGTAGTAAGACGATCGGTGGGTAGTGTGTGACAAAATAGTGAAAAATAAAAGTGTTAAATCCGTATCAGTTAGCATGTAATATTCTTTAAGTATGTACTTTGTTGTTAATTGTTCTATGTAATCTTATGATTGTGATGATTATGGACGTTTCATGATAAAAATTCTGTATATGTTTAGCCTTCATTGATTTATGCTCAGGGGCGTATATTTTTCTAAGGTAAAATTGTTACAATTATTATTAATGATTATTCATTATTTATTACATGTTTAAAAATGTATATATTGTCGTGGCTGCCCAGATATTGCAATAACAACTTTTGTTTCACATTTAACTTGTTTTATCATGATTACGTTGTTCTTTGATTTCTTGTGCTCACTTTTTGTCATACGCCTGTAAGAGCTTTGTTGAATTTACTAACATTTTCGCCCATGATATTAAATACAAAAAAAAAATAATTGCTCTGGATTGCCTCCCGTATGGGACTCCAGTACCTTACCTATTTATTATTATTATTGTTGTTGTTCTCCCGAAATCTCAACTTTAGCTGGATAGCCTCCCGTATTATGGGACT